>NC_134365.1:88571999-88888833 GCF_035582795.1 Mycteria americana
CACTGTGTATTTCTCTCTCGCAGAGCCCGGCTGCCAAATTCGAAACGTCCAGCGATTGCGCCCACAGGAAAGCTGCCAGCACGGAAAGCTGTAGCTGGTTTTCACTGCCCCTTGGAACTGCATTCGCTGCTAGACAGACATTCGCTTTCTGCAAAACCTTGCCTTCGTAAAGGGGCAACACTGTGTATTTCTCTCTCGCAGAGCCCGGTTGCCAAATTCGAAACGTCCAGCGATTGCGCCCACAGGAAAGCTTCCAGCACGGAAAGCTGTAGCTGGTTTTCACTGCCCCTTGGAACTGCATTCGCTGATAGACAGACATTCGCTTTCTACAAAAGCTTTCGTTCGTAAAGGGGCAACACTGTGTATTTCTCTCTCGCAGAGCCCGGCTGCCAAATTCGAAACGTCCAGCGATTGCGCCCACAGGAAAGCTGCCAGCACGGAAAGCTGTAGCTGGTTTTCACTGTCTCTTGGAACTGCATTTGCTGATAGACAGACATTTGCTTTCTACAAAAGCTTTCGTTGGTACAGGGGCAACACTGTGTATTTCTCTCTCGCAGAGCCCAGTTACCAAATTCGAAACGTCCAGCGATTGCGCGCACAGGAAAGCTGCCAGCAAGGAAAGCTGTAGCTGGTTTTCACTGCCCCTTGGAACTGCATTCGCTGATAGACAGACATTCGCTTTCTACAAAAGCTTTCGTTGGTACAGGGGCAACACTGTGTATTTCTCTCTCGCAGAGCCCGGTTGCCAAATTCGAAACGTCCAGCGATTGCGCCCACAGGAAAGCTTCCAGCACGGAAAGCTGTAGCTGGTTTTCACTGCCCCTTGGAACTGCATTCGCTGATAGACAGACATTCGCTTTCTACAAAAGCTTTCATTCGTAAAGGGGCAACACTGTGTATTTCTCTCTCGCAGAGCCCGCCTGCCAAATTCGAAACGTCCAGCGATTGCGCCCACAGGAAAGCTTCCAGCACGGAAAGCTGTAGCTGGTTTTCACTGTCTCTTGGAACTACATTCGCTGATAGACAGGCATTCGCTTTCTACAAAAGCTTTCGTGGGTACAGGGGCAACACTGTGTATTTCTCTCTCGCAGAGCCCGCCTGCCAAATTCGAAACGTCCAGCGATTGCGCCCACAGGAAAGCTGCCAGCACGGAAAGCTGTAGCTGGTTTTCACTGCCCCTTGGAACTACATTCGCTGCTAGACAGACATTCACTTTCTGCAAAACCTTGCCTTCGTAAAGGGGCAACACTATGTATTTCTCTCTCGCAGAGCCCGGTTGCCAAATTCGAAACGTCCAGCGATTGCGCCCACAGGAAAGCTGCCAGCACGGAAAGCTGTAGCTGGTTTTCACTGCCCCTTGGAACTGCATTCGCTGATAGACAGACATTCGCTTTCTACAAAAGCTTTCGTTCGTAAAGGGGCAACACTGTGTATTTCTCTCTCGCAGAGCCCGGTTGCCAAATTCGAAACGTCCAGCGATTGCGCCCACAGGAAAGCTGCCAGCACGGAAAGCTGTAGCTGGTTTTCACTGTCTCTTGGAACTACATTCGCTGATAGACAGACATTCGCTTTCTACAAAAGCTTTCGTTGGTACAGGGGCAACACTGTGTATTTCTCTCTCGCAGAGCCCGGTTGCCAAATTCGAAACGTCCAGCGATTGCGCCCACAGGAAAGCTGCCAGCACGGAAAGCTGTAGCTGGTTTTCACTGCCCCTTGGAACTGCATTCGCTGATAGACAGACATTCGCTTTCTACAAAAGCTTTCGTGGGTACAGGGGCAACACTGTGTATTTCTCTCTCGCAGAGCCCGGCTGCCAAATTCGAAACGTCCAGCGATTGCGCCCACAGGAAAGCTGCCAGCACGGAAAGCTGTAGCTGGTTTTCACTGCCCCTTGGAACTACATTCGCTGCTAGACAGACATTCGCTTTCTGCAAAACCTTGCCTTCGTAAAGGGGCAACACTGTGTATTTCTCTCTCGCAGAGCCCGGTTGCCAAATTCGAAACGTCCAGCGATTGCGCCCACAGGAAAGCTGCCAGCACGGAAAGCTGTAGCTGGTTTTCACTGTCTCTTGCAAATACATTCGCTGATAGACAGACATTCGCTTTCTACAAAAGCTTTCGTTGGTACAGGGGCAACACTGTGTATTTCTCTCTCGCAGAGCCCGGTTGCCAAATTCGAAACGTCCAGCGATTGCGCCCACAGGAAAGCTGCCAGCACGGAAAGCTGTAGCTGGTTTTCACTGTCTCTTGGAACTACATTCGCTGATAGACAGACATTCGCTTTCTGCAAAACCTTGCCTTCGTAAAGGGGCAACACTGTGTATTTCTCTCTCGCAGAGCCCGGCTGCCAAATTCGAAACGTCCAGCGATTGCGCCCACAGGAAAGCTGCCAGCACGGAAAGCTGTAGCTGGTTTTCACTGTCTCTTGGAACTACATTCGCTGATAGACAGGCATTCGCTTTCTACAAAAGCTTTCGTGGGTACAGGGGCAACACTGTGTATTTCTCTCTCGCAGAGCCCGCCTGCCAAATTCGAAACGTCCAGCGATTGCGCCCACAGGAAAGCTGCCAGCACGGAAAGCTGTAGCTGGTTTTCACTGCCCCTTGGAACTACATTCGCTGCTAGACAGACATTCACTTTCTGCAAAACCTTGCCTTCGTAAAGGGGCAACACTATGTATTTCTCTCTCGCAGAGCCCGGTTGCCAAATTTGAAACGTCCAGCGATTGCGCCCACAGGAAAGCTGCCAGCACGGAAAGCTGTAGCTGGTTTTCACTGCCCCTTGGAACTGCATTTGCTGATAGACAGACATTCGCTTTCTACAAAAGCTTTCGTTGGAACAGGGGCAACACTGTGTATTTCTCTCTCGCAGAGCCCGGTTACAAAATTCGAAAAGTCCAGCGATTGCGCCCACAGGAAAGCTGCCAGCACGGAAAGCTGTAGCTGGTTTTCACTGTCTCTTGGAACTGCATTTGCTGATAGACAGACATTCGCTTTCTACAAAAGCTTTCGTTGGAACAGGGGCAACACTGTGTATTTCTCTCTCGCAGAGCCCGGCTGCCAAATTCGAAACGTCCAGCGATTGCGCCCACAGGAAAGCTGCCAGCAAGGAAAGCTGTAGCTGGTTTTCACTGCCCCTTGGAACTGCATTCGCTGATAGACAGACATTCGCTTTCTACAAAAGCTTTCGTTGGTACAGGGGCAACACTGTGTATTTCTCTCTCGCAGAGCCCGGTTGCCAAATTCGAAACGTCCAGCGATTGCGCCCACAGGAAAGCTGCCAGCACGGAAAGCTGTAGCTGGTTTTCACTGCCCCTTGGAACTACATTCGCTGCTAGACAGACATTCGCTTTCTGCAAAACCTTGCCTTCGTAAAGGGGCAACACTGTGTATTTCTCTCTCGCAGAGCCCGGCTGCCAAATTCGAAACATCCAGCGATTGCGCCCACAGGAAAGCTGCCAGCACGGAAAGCTGTAGCTGGTTTTCACTGCCCCTTGGAACTGCATTCGCTGATAGACAGACATTCGCTTTCTACAAAAGCTTTCGTTGGTACAGGGGCAACACTGTGTATTTCTCTCTCGCAGAGCCCGCCTGCCAAATACGAAACGTCCAGCGATTGCGCCCACAGGAAAGCTGCCAGCACGGAAAGCTGTAGCTGGTTTTCACTGCCCCTTGGAACTACATTCGCTGCTAGACAGACATTCGCTTTCTGCAAAATCTTGCCTTCGTAAAGGGGCAACACTGTGTATTTCTCTCTCGCAGAGCCCGGTTGCCAAATTCGAAACGTCCACCGATTGCGCCCACAGGAAAGCTGCCAGCACGGAAAGCTGTAGCTGGTTTTCACTGCCCCTTGGAACTGCATTCGCTGATAGACAGACATTCGCTTTCTACAAAAGCTTTCGTTGGTACAGGGGCAACACTGTGTATTTCTCTCTCGCAGAGCCCGGTTGCCAAATTTGAAACGTCCAGCGATTGCGCCCACAGGAAAGCTGCCAGCACGGAAAGCTGTAGCTGGTTTTCACTGCCCCTTGGAACTACATTCGCTGCTAGACAGACATTCGCTTTCTGCAAAACCTTGCCTTCATAAAGGGGCAACACTGTGTATTTCTCTCTCGCAGAGCCCGGTTGCTAAATTCGAAACGTCCAGCGATTGCGCCCACAGGAAAGCTGCCAGTACGGAAAGCTGTAGCTGGTTTTCACTGCCCCTTGGAACTGCATTCGCTATTAGAGAGACATACGCTTTCTACAAAAGCTTTCGTTGGTACAGGGGCAACACTGTGTATTTCTCTCTCGCAGAGCCCGGTTGCCAAATTCGAAACGTCCAGCGATTGCGCCCACAGGAAAGCTGCCAGCACGGAAAGCTGTAGCTGGTTTTCACTGCCCCTTGGAACTGCATTCGCTGATAGACAGACATTCGCTTTCTACAAAAGCTTTCGTTGGTACAGGGGCAACACTGTGTATTTCTCTCTCGCAGAGCCCGGTTGCCAAATTCGAAACGTCCAGCGATTGCACCCACAGGAAAGCTGCCAGCACGGAAAGCTGTAGCTGGTTTTCACTGCCCCTTGGAACTGCATTCGCTGCTAGACAGACATTCGCTTTCTGCAAAACCTTGCCTTCGTAAAGGGGCAACACTGTGTATTTCTCTCTCGCAGAGCCCGGTTGCCAAATTCGAAACGTCCAGCGATTGCGCCCACAGGAAAGCTTCCAGCACGGAAAGCTGTAGCTGGTTTTCACTGCCCCTTGGAACTGCATTCGCTGATAGACAGACATTCGCTTTCTACAAAAGCTTTCGTTGGTACAGGGGCAACACTGTGTATTTCTCTCTCGCAGAGCCCGGTTGCCAAATTCGAAACGTCCAGCGATTGCGCCCACAGGAAAGCTGCCAGCACGGAAAGCTGTAGCTGGTTTTCACTGCCCCTTGGAACTGCATTCGCTGATAGACAGACATTCGCTTTCTACAAAAGCTTTCGTTGGTACAGGGGCAACACTGTGTATTTCTCTCTCGCAGAGCCCGGTTTCCAAATTCGAAACGTCCAGCGATTGCGCCCACAGGAAAGCTGCCAGCACGGAAAGCTGTAGCTGGTTTTCACTGCCCCTTGGAACTGCATTCGCTGATAGACAGACACTCGCTTTCTACAAAAGCTTTCATTCGTAAAGGGGCAACACTGTGTATTTCTCTCTCGCAGAGCCCGTCTGCCAAATTCGAAACGTCCAGCGATTGCGCCCACAGGAAAGCTGCCAGCACGGAAAGCTGTAGCTGGTTTTCACTGTCTCTTGGAACTACATTCGCTGATAGACAGACATTCGCTTTCTACAAAAGCTTTCGTTGGTACAGGGGCAACACTGTGTATTTCTCTCTCGCAGAGCCCGGCTGCCAAATTCGAAACGTCCAGCGATTGCGCCCACAGGAAAGCTGCCAGCACGGAAAGCTGTAGCTGGTTTTCACTGTCTCTTGCAAATACATTCGCTGATAGACAGACATTCGCTTTCTACAAAAGCTTTCGTTGGTACAGGGGCAACACTGTGTATTTCTCTCTCGCAGAGCCCGGTTGCCAAATTCGAAACGTCCAGCGATTGCGCCCACAGGAAAGCTGCCAGCACGGAAAGCTGTAGCTGGTTTTCACTGTCTCTTGGAACTACATTCGCTGATAGACAGACATTCGCTTTCTGCAAAACCTTGCCTTCGTAAAGGGGCAACACTGTGTATTTCTCTCTCGCAGAGCCCGGCTGCCAAATTCGAAACGTCCAGCGATTGCGCCCACAGGAAAGCTGCCAGCACGGAAAGCTGTAGCTGGTTTTCACTGTCTCTTGGAACTACATTCGCTGATAGACAGGCATTCGCTTTCTACAAAAGCTTTCGTGGGTACAGGGGCAACACTGTGTATTTCTCTCTCGCAGAGCCCGCCTGCCAAATTCGAAACGTCCAGCGATTGCGCCCACAGGAAAGCTGCCAGCACGGAAAGCTGTAGCTGGTTTTCACTGCCCCTTGGAACTACATTCGCTGCTAGACAGACATTCACTTTCTGCAAAACCTTGCCTTCGTAAAGGGGCAACACTATGTATTTCTCTCTCGCAGAGCCCGGTTGCCAAATTTGAAACGTCCAGCGATTGCGCCCACAGGAAAGCTGCCAGCACGGAAAGCTGTAGCTGGTTTTCACTGCCCCTTGGAACTGCATTTGCTGATAGACAGACATTCGCTTTCTACAAAAGCTTTCGTTGGAACAGGGGCAACACTGTGTATTTCTCTCTCGCAGAGCCCGGTTACAAAATTCGAAAAGTCCAGCGATTGCGCCCACAGGAAAGCTGCCAGCACGGAAAGCTGTAGCTGGTTTTCACTGTCTCTTGGAACTGCATTTGCTGATAGACAGACATTCGCTTTCTACAAAAGCTTTCGTTGGAACAGGGGCAACACTGTGTATTTCTCTCTCGCAGAGCCCGGTTGCCAAATTCGAAACGTCCAGCGATTGCGCCCACAGGAAAGCTGCCAGCACGGAAAGCTGTAGCTGGTTTTCACTGCCCCTTGGAACTGCATTCGCTGATAGACAGACATTCGCTTTCTACAAAAGCTTTCGTTGGTACAGGGGCAACACTGTGTATTTCTCTCTCGCAGAGCCCGGTTGCCAAATTCGAAACGTCCAGCGATTGCACCCACAGGAAAGCTGCCAGCACGGAAAGCTGTAGCTGGTTTTCACTGCCCCTTGGAGCTGCATTCGCTGATAGACAGACACTCGCTTTCTACAAAAGCTTTCGTTCGTAAAGGGGCAACACTGTGTATTTCTCTCTCGCAGAGCCCGGCTGCCAAATTCGAAACGTCCAGCGATTGCACCCACAGGAAAGCTGCCAGCACGGAAAGCTGTAGCTGGTTTTCACTGCCCCTTGGAACTGCATTCGCTGATAGACAGACATTCGCTTTCTACAAAAGCTTTCGTTCGTAAAGGGGCAACACTGTGTATTTCTCTCTCGCAGAGCCCGGCTGCCAAATTCGAAACGTCCAGCGATTGCGCCCACAGGAAAGCTGCCAGCACGGAAAGCTGTAGCTGGTTTTCACTGCCCCTTGGAACTACATTCGCTGCTAGACAGACATTCGCTTTCTGCAAAACCTTGCCTTCGTAAAGGGGCAACACTGTGTATTTCTCTCTCGCAGAGCCCGGCTGCCAAATTCGAAACGTCCAGCGATTGCGCCCACAGGAAAGCTGCCAGCACGGAAAGCTGTAGCTGGTTTTCACTGCCCCTTGGAACTGCATTCGCTGCTAGACAGACATTCGCTTTCTGCAAAACCTTGCCTTCGTAAAGGGGCAACACTGTGTATTTCTCTCTCGCAGAGCCCGGTTGCCAAATTCGAAACGTCCAGCGATTGCGCCCACAGGAAAGCTTCCAGCACGGAAAGCTGTAGCTGGTTTTCACTGCCCCTTGGAACTGCATTCGCTGATAGACAGACATTCGCTTTCTACAAAAGCTTTCGTTCGTAAAGGGGCAACACTGTGTATTTCTCTCTCGCAGAGCCCGGCTGCCAAATTCGAAACGTCCAGCGATTGCGCCCACAGGAAAGCTGCCAGCACGGAAAGCTGTAGCTGGTTTTCACTGTCTCTTGGAACTGCATTTGCTGATAGACAGACATTTGCTTTCTACAAAAGCTTTCGTTGGTACAGGGGCAACACTGTGTATTTCTCTCTCGCAGAGCCCAGTTACCAAATTCGAAACGTCCAGCGATTGCGCGCACAGGAAAGCTGCCAGCAAGGAAAGCTGTAGCTGGTTTTCACTGCCCCTTGGAACTGCATTCGCTGATAGACAGACATTCGCTTTCTACAAAAGCTTTCGTTGGTACAGGGGCAACACTGTGTATTTCTCTCTCGCAGAGCCCGGTTGCCAAATTCGAAACGTCCAGCGATTGCGCCCACAGGAAAGCTTCCAGCACGGAAAGCTGTAGCTGGTTTTCACTGCCCCTTGGAACTGCATTCGCTGATAGACAGACATTCGCTTTCTACAAAAGCTTTCATTCGTAAAGGGGCAACACTGTGTATTTCTCTCTCGCAGAGCCCGCCTGCCAAATTCGAAACGTCCAGCGATTGCGCCCACAGGAAAGCTTCCAGCACGGAAAGCTGTAGCTGGTTTTCACTGTCTCTTGGAACTACATTCGCTGATAGACAGGCATTCGCTTTCTACAAAAGCTTTCGTGGGTACAGGGGCAACACTGTGTATTTCTCTCTCGCAGAGCCCGCCTGCCAAATTCGAAACGTCCAGCGATTGCGCCCACAGGAAAGCTGCCAGCACGGAAAGCTGTAGCTGGTTTTCACTGCCCCTTGGAACTACATTCGCTGCTAGACAGACATTCACTTTCTGCAAAACCTTGCCTTCGTAAAGGGGCAACACTATGTATTTCTCTCTCGCAGAGCCCGGTTGCCAAATTCGAAACGTCCAGCGATTGCGCCCACAGGAAAGCTGCCAGCACGGAAAGCTGTAGCTGGTTTTCACTGCCCCTTGGAACTGCATTCGCTGATAGACAGACATTCGCTTTCTACAAAAGCTTTCGTTCGTAAAGGGGCAACACTGTGTATTTCTCTCTCGCAGAGCCCGGTTGCCAAATTCGAAACGTCCAGCGATTGCGCCCACAGGAAAGCTGCCAGCACGGAAAGCTGTAGCTGGTTTTCACTGTCTCTTGGAACTACATTCGCTGATAGACAGACATTCGCTTTCTACAAAAGCTTTCGTTGGTACAGGGGCAACACTGTGTATTTCTCTCTCGCAGAGCCCGGTTGCCAAATTCGAAACGTCCAGCGATTGCGCCCACAGGAAAGCTGCCAGCACGGAAAGCTGTAGCTGGTTTTCACTGCCCCTTGGAACTGCATTCGCTGATAGACAGACATTCGCTTTCTACAAAAGCTTTCGTGGGTACAGGGGCAACACTGTGTATTTCTCTCTCGCAGAGCCCGGCTGCCAAATTCGAAACGTCCAGCGATTGCGCCCACAGGAAAGCTGCCAGCACGGAAAGCTGTAGCTGGTTTTCACTGCCCCTTGGAACTACATTCGCTGCTAGACAGACATTCGCTTTCTGCAAAACCTTGCCTTCGTAAAGGGGCAACACTGTGTATTTCTCTCTCGCAGAGCCCGGTTGCCAAATTCGAAACGTCCAGCGATTGCGCCCACAGGAAAGCTGCCAGCACGGAAAGCTGTAGCTGGTTTTCACTGCCCCTTGGAACTACATTCGCTGCTAGACAGACATTCGCTTTCTGCAAAACCTTGCCTTCGTAAAGGGGCAACACTGTGTATTTCTCTCTCGCAGAGCCCGGTTGCCAAATTCGAAACATCCAGCGATTGCGCCCACAGGAAAGCTGCCAGCACGGAAAGCTGTAGCTGGTTTTCACTGCCCCTTGGAACTGCATTCGCTGATAGACAGACATTCACTTTCTACAAAAGCTTTCGTTGGTACAGGGGCAACACTGTGTATTTCTCTCTCGCAGAGCCCGGTTGCCAAATTCGAAACGTCCAGCGATTGCACCCACAGGAAAGCTGCCAGCACGGAAAGCTGTAGCTGGTTTTCACTGCCCCTTGGAGCTGCATTCGCTGATAGACAGACACTCGCTTTCTACAAAAGCTTTCGTTCGTAAAGGGGCAACACTGTGTATTTCTCTCTCGCAGAGCCCGGCTGCCAAATTCGAAACGTCCAGCGATTGCACCCACAGGAAAGCTGCCAGCACGGAAAGCTGTAGCTGGTTTTCACTGCCCCTTGGAACTGCATTCGCTGATAGACAGACATTCGCTTTCTACAAAAGCTTTCGTTCGTAAAGGGGCAACACTGTGTATTTCTCTCTCGCAGAGCCCGGCTGCCAAATTCGAAACGTCCAGCGATTGCGCCCACAGGAAAGCTGCCAGCACGGAAAGCTGTAGCTGGTTTTCACTGCCCCTTGGAACTACATTCGCTGATAGACAGACATTCGCTTTCTGCAAAACCTTGCCTTCGTAAAGGGGCAACACTGTGTATTTCTCTCTCGCAGAGCCCGGCTGCCAAATTCGAAACGTCCAGCGATTGCGCCCACAGGAAAGCTGCCAGCACGGAAAGCTGTAGCTGGTTTTCACTGCCCCTTGGAACTACATTCGCTGCTAGACAGACATTCGCTTTCTGCAAAACCTTGCCTTCGTAAAGGGGCAACACTGTGTATTTCTCTCTCGCAGAGCCCGGTTGCCAAATTCGAAACATCCAGCGATAGCGCCCACAGGAAAGCTTCCAGCACGGAAAGCTGTAGCTGGTTTTCACTGCCCCTTGGAACTGCATTCGCTGATAGACAGACATTCGCTTTCTACAAAAGCTTTCGTTCGTAAAGGGGCAACACTGTGTATTTCTCTCTCGCAGAGCCCGGCTGCCAAATTCGAAACGTCCAGCGATTGCGCCCACAGGAAAGCTGCCAGCACGGAAAGCTGTAGCTGGTTTTCACTGTCTCTTGGAACTGCATTTGCTGATAGACAGACATTTGCTTTCTACAAAAGCTTTCGTTGGTACAGGGGCAACACTGTGTATTTCTCTCTCGCAGAGCCCAGTTACCAAATTCGAAACGTCCAGCGATTGCGCGCACAGGAAAGCTGCCAGCAAGGAAAGCTGTAGCTGGTTTTCACTGCCCCTTGGAACTGCATTCGCTGATAGACAGACATTCGCTTTCTACAAAAGCTTTCGTTGGTACAGGGGCAACACTGTGTATTTCTCTCTCGCAGAGCCCGGCTGCCAAATTCGAAACGTCCAGCGATTGCGCCCACAGGAAAGCTTCCAGCACGGAAAGCTGTAGCTGGTTTTCACTGCCCCTTGGAACTGCATTCGCTGATAGACAGACATTCGCTTTCTACAAAAGCTTTCATTCGTAAAGGGGCAACACTGTGTATTTCTCTCTCGCAGAGCCCGCCTGCCAAATTCGAAACGTCCAGCGATTGCGCCCACAGGAAAGCTGCCAGCACGGAAAGCTGTAGCTGGTTTTCACTGCCCCTTGGAACTGCATTCGCTGATAGACAGACACTCGCTTTCTACAAAAGCTTTCGTTCGTAAAGGGGCAACACTGTGTATTTCTCTCTCGCAGAGCCCGGCTGCCAAATTCGAAACGTCCAGCGATTGCGCCCACAGGAAAGCTTCCAGCACGGAAAGCTGTAGCTGGTTTTCACTGTCTCTTGGAACTACATTCGCTGATAGACAGGCATTCGCTTTCTACAAAAGCTTTCGTGGGTACAGGGGCAACACTGTGTATTTCTCTCTCGCAGAGCCCGCCTGCCAAATTCGAAACGTCCAGCGATTGCGCCCACAGGAAAGCTGCCAGCACGGAAAGCTGTAGCTGGTTTTCACTGCCCCTTGGAACTACATTCGCTGCTAGACAGACATTCACTTTCTGCAAAACCTTGCCTTCGTAAAGGGGCAACACTATGTATTTCTCTCTCGCAGAGCCCGGTTGCCAAATTCGAAACGTCCAGCGATTGCGCCCACAGGAAAGCTGCCAGCACGGAAAGCTGTAGCTGGTTTTCACTGCCCCTTGGAACTGCATTCGCTGATAGACAGACATTCGCTTTCTACAAAAGCTTTCGTTCGTAAAGGGGCAACACTGTGTATTTCTCTCTCGCAGAGCCCGGTTGCCAAACTCGAAACGTCCAGCGATTGCGCCCACAGGAAAGCTGCCAGCACGGAAAGCTGTAGCTGGTTTTCACTGTCTCTTGGAACTACATTCGCTGATAGACAGACATTCGCTTTCTACAAAAGCTTTCGTTGGTACAGGGGCAACACTGTGTATTTCTCTCTCGCAGAGCCCGGTTGCCAAATTCGAAACGTCCAGCGATTGCGCCCACAGGAAAGCTGCCAGCACGGAAAGCTGTAGCTGGTTTTCACTGCCCCTTGGAACTGCATTCGCTGATAGACAGACATTCGCTTTCTACAAAAGCTTTCGTGGGTACAGGGGCAACACTGTGTATTTCTCTCTCGCAGAGCCCGGCTGCCAAATTCGAAACGTCCAGCGATTGCGCCCACAGGAAAGCTGCCAGCACGGAAAGCTGTAGCTGGTTTTCACTGCCCCTTGGAACTACATTCGCTGCTAGACAGACATTCGCTTTCTGCAAAACCTTGCCTTCGTAAAGGGGCAACACTGTGTATTTCTCTCTCGCAGAGCCCGCCTGCCAAATTCGAAACGTCCAGCGATTGCGCCCACAGGAAAGCTGCCAGCACGGAAAGCTGTAGCTGGTTTTCACTGCCCCTTGGAACTACATTCGCTGCTAGACAGACATTCGCTTTCTGCAAAACCTTGCCTTCGTAAAGGGGCAACACTGTGTATTTCTCTCTCGCAGAGCCCGGTTGCCAAATTCGAAACATCCAGCGATTGCGCCCACAGGAAAGCTTCCAGCACGGAAAGCTGTAGCTGGTTTTCACTGCCCCTTGGAACTGCATTCGCTGATAGACAGACATTCGCTTTCTACAAAAGCTTTCGTTCGTAAAGGGGCAACACTGTGTATTTCTCTCTCGCAGAGCCCGGCTGCCAAATTCGAAACGTCCAGCGATTGCGCCCACAGGAAAGCTGCCAGCACGGAAAGCTGTAGCTGGTTTTCACTGTCTCTTGGAACTGCATTTGCTGATAGACAGACATTTGCTTTCTACAAAAGCTTTCGTTGGTACAGGGGCAACACTGTGTATTTCTCTCTCGCAGAGCCCAGTTACCAAATTCGAAACGTCCAGCGATTGCGCGCACAGGAAAGCTGCCAGCAAGGAAAGCTGTAGCTGGTTTTCACTGCCCCTTGGAACTGCATTCGCTGATAGACAGACATTCGCTTTCTACAAAAGCTTTCGTTGGTACAGGGGCAACACTGTGTATTTCTCTCTCGCAGAGCCCGGCTGCCAAATTCGAAACGTCCAGCGATTGCGCCCACAGGAAAGCTTCCAGCACGGAAAGCTGTAGCTGGTTTTCACTGCCCCTTGGAACTGCATTCGCTGATAGACAGACATTCGCTTTCTACAAAAGCTTTCATTCGTAAAGGGGCAACACTGTGTATTTCTCTCTCGCAGAGCCCGCCTGCCAAATTCGAAACGTCCAGCGATTGCGCCCACAGGAAAGCTGCCAGCACGGAAAGCTGTAGCTGGTTTTCACTGCCCCTTGGAACTGCATTCGCTGATAGACAGACACTCGCTTTCTACAAAAGCTTTCGTTCGTAAAGGGGCAACACTGTGTATTTCTCTCTCGCAGAGCCCGGCTGCCAAATTCGAAACGTCCAGCGATTGCGCCCACAGGAAAGCTTCCAGCACGGAAAGCTGTAGCTGGTTTTCACTGTCTCTTGGAACTACATTCGCTGATAGACAGGCATTCGCTTTCTACAAAAGCTTTCGTGGGTACAGGGGCAACACTGTGTATTTCTCTCTCGCAGAGCCCGCCTGCCAAATTCGAAACGTCCAGCGATTGCGCCCACAGGAAAGCTGCCAGCACGGAAAGCTGTAGCTGGTTTTCACTGCCCCTTGGAACTGCATTCGCTGATAGACAGACATTCGCTTTCTACAAAAGCTTTCGTGGGTACAGGGGCAACACTGTGTATTTCTCTCTCGCAGAGCCCGGCTGCCAAATTCGAAACGTCCAGCGATTGCGCCCACAGGAAAGCTGCCAGCACGGAAAGCTGTAGCTGGTTTTCACTGCCCCTTGGAACTACATTCGCTGCTAGACAGACATTCGCTTTCTGCAAAACCTTGCCTTCGTAAAGGGGCAACACTGTGTATTTCTCTCTCGCAGAGCCCGCCTGCCAAATTCGAAACGTCCAGCGATTGCGCCCACAGGAAAGCTGCCAGCACGGAAAGCTGTAGCTGGTTTTCACTGCCCCTTGGAACTACATTCGCTGCTAGACAGACATTCGCTTTCTGCAAAACCTTGCCTTCGTAAAGGGGCAACACTGTGTATTTCTCTCTCGCAGAGCCCGGTTGCCAAATTCGAAACATCCAGCGATTGCGCCCACAGGAAAGCTTCCAGCACGGAAAGCTGTAGCTGGTTTTCACTGCCCCTTGGAACTGCATTCGCTGATAGACAGACATTCGCTTTCTACAAAAGCTTTCGTTCGTAAAGGGGCAACACTGTGTATTTCTCTCTCGCAGAGCCCGGCTGCCAAATTCGAAACGTCCAGCGATTGCGCCCACAGGAAAGCTGCCAGCACGGAAAGCTGTAGCTGGTTTTCACTGTCTCTTGGAACTGCATTTGCTGATAGACAGACATTTGCTTTCTACAAAAGCTTTCGTTGGTACAGGGGCAACACTGTGTATTTCTCTCTCGCAGAGCCCAGTTACCAAATTCGAAACGTCCAGCGATTGCGCGCACAGGAAAGCTGCCAGCAAGGAAAGCTGTAGCTGGTTTTCACTGCCCCTTGGAACTGCATTCGCTGATAGACAGACATTCGCTTTCTACAAAAGCTTTCGTTGGTACAGGGGCAACACTGTGTATTTCTCTCTCGCAGAGCCCGGTTGCCAAATTCGAAACGTCCAGCGATTGCGCCCACAGGAAAGCTTCCAGCACGGAAAGCTGTAGCTGGTTTTCACTGCCCCTTGGAACTGCATTCGCTGATAGACAGACATTCGCTTTCTACAAAAGCTTTCATTCGTAAAGGGGCAACACTGTGTATTTCTCTCTCGCAGAGCCCGCCTGCCAAATTCGAAACGTCCAGCGATTGCGCCCACAGGAAAGCTGCCAGCACGGAAAGCTGTAGCTGGTTTTCACTGCCCCTTGGAACTGCATTCGCTGATAGACAGACACTCGCTTTCTACAAAAGCTTTCGTTCGTAAAGGGGCAACACTGTGTATTTCTCTCTCGCAGAGCCCGGTTGCCAAATTCGAAACGTCCAGCGATTGCGCCCACAGGAAAGCTGCCAGCACGGAAAGCTGTAGCTGGTTTTCACTGTCTCTTGGAACTACATTCGCTGATAGACAGACATTCGCTTTCTACAAAAGCTTTCGTGGGTACAGGGGCAACACTGTGTATTTCTCTCTCGCAGAGCCCGCCTGCCAAATTCGAAACGTCCAGCGATTGCGCCCACAGGAAAGCTGCCAGCACGGAAAGCTGTAGCTGGTTTTCACTGCCCCTTGGAACTACATTCGCTGATAGACAGACACTCGCTTTCTGCAAAACCTTGCCTTCGTAAAGGGGCAACACTGTGTATTTCTCTCTCGCAGAGCCCGGTTGCCAAATTCGAAACGTCCAGCGATTGCGCCCACAGGAAAGCTGCCAGCACGGAAAGCTGTAGCTGGTTTTCACTGCCCCTTGGAACTGCATTCGCTGATAGACAGACATTCGCTTTCTACAAAAGCTTTCGTTCGTAAAGGGGCAACACTGTGTATTTCTCTCTCGCAGAGCCCGGCTGCCAAATTCGAAACGTCCAGCGATTGCGCCCACAGGAAAGCTGCCAGCACGGAAAGCTGTAGCTGGTTTTCACTGTCTCTTGGAACTACATTCGCTGCTAGACAGACATTCGCTTTCTGCAAAACCTTGCCTTCGTAAAGGGGCAACACTGTGTATTTCTCTCTCGCAGAGCCCGGCTGCCAAATTCGAAACGTCCAGCGATTGCGCCCACAGGAAAGCTGCCAGCACGGAAAGCTGTAGCTGGTTTTCACTGCCCCTTGGAACTGCATTTGCTGATAGACAGACATTCGCTTTCTACAAAAGCTTTCGTTCGAACAGGGGCAACACTGTGTATTTCTCTCTCGCAGAGCCCGGTTACCAAATTCGAAAAGTCCAGCGATTGCGCCCACAGGAAAGCTGCCAGCACGGAAAGCTGTAGCTGGTTTTCACTGTCTCTTGGAACTGCATTTGCTAATAGACAGACATTCGCTTTCTACAAAAGCTTTCGTTGGAACAGGGGCAACACTGTGTATTTCTCTCTCGCAGAGCCCGGTTGCCAAATTCGAAACGTCCAGCAATTGCGCCCACAGGAAAGCTGCCAGCACGGAAAGCTGTAGCTGGTTTTCACTGCCCCTTGGAACTGCATTCGCTGATAGACAGACATTCGCTTTCTACAAAAGCTTTCGTTGGTACAGGGGCAACACTGTGTATTTCTCTCTCGCAGAGCCCGGTTGCCAAATTCGAAACGTCCAGCGATTGCACCCACAGGAAAGCTGCCAGCACGGAAAGCTGTAGCTGGTTTTCACTGCCCCTTGGAACTGCATTCGCTGATAGACAGACACTCGCTTTCTACAAAAACTTTCGTTCGTAAAGGGGCAACACTGTGTATTTCTCTCTCGCAGAGCCCGCCTGCCAAATTCGAAACGTCCAGCGATTGCGCCCACAGGAAAGCTGCCAGCACGGAAAGCTGTAGCTGGTTTTCACTGTCTCTTGGAACTACATTCGCTGATAGACAGACATTCGCTTTCTACAAAAGCTTTCGTTGGTACAGGGGCAACACTGTGTATTTCTCTCTCGCAGAGCCCGGCTGCCAAATTCGAAACGTCCAGCGATTGCGCCCACAGGAAAGCTGCCAGCACGGAAAGCTGTAGCTGGTTTTCACTGCCCCTTGGAACTGCATTCGCTATTAGAGAGACATACGCTTTCTACAAAAGCTTTCGTTGGTACAGGGGCAACACTGTGTATTTCTCTCTCGCAGAGCCCGGTTGCCAAATTCGAAACGTCCAGCGATTGCGCCCACAGGAAAGCTGCCAGCACGGAAAGCTGTAGCTGGTTTTCACTGCCCCTTGGAACTGCATTCGCTGATAGACAGACATTCGCTTTCTACAAAAGCTTTCGTTCGTAAAGGGGCAACACTGTGTATTTCTCTCTCGCAGAGCCCGGCTGCCAAATTCGAAACGTGCAGCGATTGCGCCCACAGGAAAGCTGCCAGCACGGAAAGCTGTAGCTGGTTTTCACTGCCCCTTGGAACTGCATTCGCTGATAGACAGACATTCGCTTTCTACAAAAGCTTTCGTGGGTACAGGGGCAACACTGTGTATTTCTCTCTCGCAGAGCCCGGTTGCCAAATTCGAAACGTCCAGCGATTGCGCCCACAGGAAAGCTTCCAGCACGGAAAGCTGTAGCTGGTTTTCACTGCCCCTTGGAACTGCATTCGCTGATAGACAGACATTCGCTTTCTACAAAAGCTTTCGTTGGTACAGGGGCAACACTGTGTATTTCTCTCTCGCAGAGCCCGGTTGCCAAATTCGAAACGTCCAGCGATTGCGCCCACAGGAAAGCTGCCAGCACGGAAAGCTGTAGCTGGTTTTCACTGCCCCTTGGAACTGCATTCGCTGATAGACAGACATTCGCTTTCTACAAAAGCTTTCGTTGGTACAGGGGCAACACTGTGTATTTCTCTCTCGCAGAGCCCGGTTTCCAAATTCGAAACGTCCAGCGATTGCGCCCACAGGAAAGCTGCCAGCACGGAAAGCTGTAGCTGGTTTTCACTGCCTCTTGGAACTGCATTCGCTGATAGACAGACACTCGCTTTCTACAAAAGCTTTCATTCGTAAAGGGGCAACACTGTGTATTTCTCTCTCGCAGAGCCCGTCTGCCAAATTCGAAACGTCCAGCGATTGCGCCCACAGGAAAGCTGCCAGCACGGAAAGCTGTAGCTGGTTTTCACTGTCTCTTGGAACTACATTCGCTGATAGACAGACATTCGCTTTCTACAAAAGCTTTCGTTGGTACAGGGGCAACACTGTGTATTTCTCTCTCGCAGAGCCCGGCTGCCAAATTCGAAACGTCCAGCGATTGCGCCCACAGGAAAGCTGCCAGCACGGAAAGCTGTAGCTGGTTTTCACTGTCTCTTGCAAATACATTCGCTGATAGACAGACATTCGCTTTCTACAAAAGCTTTCGTTGGTACAGGGGCAACACTGTGTATTTCTCTCTCGCAGAGCCCGGTTGCCAAATTCGAAACGTCCAGCGATTGCGCCCACAGGAAAGCTGCCAGCACGGAAAGCTGTAGCTGGTTTTCACTGTCTCTTGGAACTACATTCGCTGATAGACAGACATTCGCTTTCTGCAAAACCTTGCCTTCGTAAAGGGGCAACACTGTGTATTTCTCTCTCGCAGAGCCCGCCTGCCAAATTCGAAACGTCCAGCGATTGCGCCCACAGGAAAGCTGCCAGCACGGAAAGCTGTAGCTGGTTTTCACTGCCCCTTGGAACTACATTCGCTGCTAGACAGACATTCACTTTCTGCAAAACCTTGCCTTCGTAAAGGGGCAACACTATGTATTTCTCTCTCGCAGAGCCCGGTTGCCAAATTCGAAACGTCCAGCGATTGCGCCCACAGGAAAGCTGCCAGCACGGAAAGCTGTAGCTGGTTTTCACTGCCCCTTGGAACTGCATTCGCTGATAGACAGACATTCGCTTTCTACAAAAGCTTTCGTTCGTAAAGGGGCAACACTGTGTATTTCTCTCTCGCAGAGCCCGGTTGCCAAATTCGAAACGTCCAGCGATTGCGCCCACAGGAAAGCTGCCAGCACGGAAAGCTGTAGCTGGTTTTCACTGTCTCTTGGAACTACATTCGCTGATAGACAGACATTCGCTTTCTACAAAAGCTTTCGTTGGTACAGGGGCAACACTGTGTATTTCTCTCTCGTAGAGCCCGGTTGCCAAATTCGAAACGTCCAGCGATTGCGCCCACAGGAAAGCTGCCAGCACGGAAAGCTGTAGCTGGTTTTCACTGCCCCTTGGAACTGCATTCGCTGATAGACAGACATTCGCTTTCTACAAAAGCTTTCGTGGGTACAGGGGCAACACTGTGTATTTCTCTCTCGCAGAGCCCGGCTGCCAAATTCGAAACGTCCAGCGATTGCGCCCACAGGAAAGCTGCCAGCACGGAAAGCTGTAGCTGGTTTTCACTGCCCCTTGGAACTACATTCGCTGCTAGACAGACATTCGCTTTCTGCAAAACCTTGCCTTCGTAAAGGGGCAACACTGTGTATTTCTCTCTCGCAGAGCCCGGCTGCCAAATTCGAAACGTCCAGCGATTGCGCCCACAGGAAAGCTGCCAGCACGGAAAGCTGTAGCTGGTTTTCACTGCCCCTTGGAACTACATTCGCTGCTAGACAGACATTCGCTTTCTGCAAAACCTTGCCTTCGTAAAGGGGCAACACTGTGTATTTCTCTCTCGCAGAGCCCGGTTGCCAAATTCGAAACATCCAGCGATTGCGCCCACAGGAAAGCTTCCAGCACGGAAAGCTGTAGCTGGTTTTCACTGCCCCTTGGAACTGCATTCGCTGATAGACAGACATTCGCTTTCTACAAAAGCTTTCGTTCGTAAAGGGGCAACACTGTGTATTTCTCTCTCGCAGAGCCCGGCTGCCAAATTCGAAACGTCCAGCGATTGCGCCCACAGGAAAGCTGCCAGCACGGAAAGCTGTAGCTGGTTTTCACTGTCTCTTGGAACTGCATTTGCTGATAGACAGACATTTGCTTTCTACAAAAGCTTTCGTTGGTACAGGGGCAACACTGTGTATTTCTCTCTCGCAGAGCCCAGTTACCAAATTCGAAACGTCCAGCGATTGCGCGCACAGGAAAGCTGCCAGCAAGGAAAGCTGTAGCTGGTTTTCACTGCCCCTTGGAACTGCATTCGCTGATAGACAGACATTCGCTTTCTACAAAAGCTTTCGTTGGTACAGGGGCAACACTGTGTATTTCTCTCTCGCAGAGCCCGGCTGCCAAATTCGAAACGTCCAGCGATTGCGCCCACAGGAAAGCTTCCAGCACGGAAAGCTGTAGCTGGTTTTCACTGCCCCTTGGAACTGCATTCGCTGATAGACAGACATTCGCTTTCTACAAAAGCTTTCATTCGTAAAGGGGCAACACTGTGTATTTCTCTCTCGCAGAGCCCGCCTGCCAAATTCGAAACGTCCAGCGATTGCGCCCACAGGAAAGCTGCCAGCACGGAAAGCTGTAGCTGGTTTTCACTGCCCCTTGGAACTGCATTCGCTGATAGACAGACACTCGCTTTCTACAAAAGCTTTCGTTCGTAAAGGGGCAACACTGTGTATTTCTCTCTCGCAGAGCCCGGCTGCCAAATTCGAAACGTCCAGCGATTGCGCCCACAGGAAAGCTTCCAGCACGGAAAGCTGTAGCTGGTTTTCACTGTCTCTTGGAACTACATTCGCTGATAGACAGGCATTCGCTTTCTACAAAAGCTTTCGTGGGTACAGGGGCAACACTGTGTATTTCTCTCTCGCAGAGCCCGCCTGCCAAATTCGAAACGTCCAGCGATTGCGCCCACAGGAAAGCTGCCAGCACGGAAAGCTGTAGCTGGTTTTCACTGCCCCTTGGAACTACATTCGCTGCTAGACAGACATTCACTTTCTGCAAAACCTTGCCTTCGTAAAGGGGCAACACTATGTATTTCTCTCTCGCAGAGCCCGGTTGCCAAATTCGAAACGTCCAGCGATTGCGCCCACAGGAAAGCTGCCAGCACGGAAAGCTGTAGCTGGTTTTCACTGCCCCTTGGAACTGCATTCGCTGATAGACAGACATTCGCTTTCTACAAAAGCTTTCGTTCGTAAAGGGGCAACACTGTGTATTTCTCTCTCGCAGAGCCCGGTTGCCAAATTCGAAACGTCCAGCGATTGCGCCCACAGGAAAGCTGCCAGCACGGAAAGCTGTAGCTGGTTTTCACTGTCTCTTGGAACTACATTCGCTGATAGACAGACATTCGCTTTCTACAAAAGCTTTCGTTGGTACAGGGGCAACACTGTGTATTTCTCTCTCGCAGAGCCCGGTTGCCAAATTCGAAACGTCCAGCGATTGCGCCCACAGGAAAGCTGCCAGCACGGAAAGCTGTAGCTGGTTTTCACTGCCCCTTGGAACTGCATTCGCTGATAGACAGACATTCGCTTTCTACAAAAGCTTTCGTGGGTACAGGGGCAACACTGTGTATTTCTCTCTCGCAGAGCCCGGCTGCCAAATTCGAAACGTCCAGCGATTGCGCCCACAGGAAAGCTGCCAGCACGGAAAGCTGTAGCTGGTTTTCACTGCCCCTTGGAACTACATTCGCTGCTAGACAGACATTCGCTTTCTGCAAAACCTTGCCTTCGTAAAGGGGCAACACTGTGTATTTCTCTCTCGCAGAGCCCGCCTGCCAAATTCGAAACGTCCAGCGATTGCGCCCACAGGAAAGCTGCCAGCACGGAAAGCTGTAGCTGGTTTTCACTGCCCCTTGGAACTACATTCGCTGCTAGACAGACATTCGCTTTCTGCAAAACCTTGCCTTCGTAAAGGGGCAACACTGTGTATTTCTCTCTCGCAGAGCCCGGTTGCCAAATTCGAAACATCCAGCGATTGCGCCCACAGGAAAGCTTCCAGCACGGAAAGCTGTAGCTGGTTTTCACTGCCCCTTGGAACTGCATTCGCTGATAGACAGACATTCGCTTTCTACAAAAGCTTTCGTTCGTAAAGGGGCAACACTGTGTATTTCTCTCTCGCAGAGCCCGGCTGCCAAATTCGAAACGTCCAGCGATTGCGCCCACAGGAAAGCTGCCAGCACGGAAAGCTGTAGCTGGTTTTCACTGTCTCTTGGAACTGCATTTGCTGATAGACAGACATTTGCTTTCTACAAAAGCTTTCGTTGGTACAGGGGCAACACTGTGTATTTCTCTCTCGCAGAGCCCAGTTACCAAATTCGAAACGTCCAGCGATTGCGCGCACAGGAAAGCTGCCAGCAAGGAAAGCTGTAGCTGGTTTCCACTGCCCCTTGGAACTGCATTCGCTGATAGACAGACATTCGCTTTCTACAAAAGCTTTCGTTGGTACAGGGGCAACACTGTGTATTTCTCTCTCGCAGAGCCCGGTTGCCAAATTCGAAACGTCCAGCGATTGCGCCCACAGGAAAGCTTCCAGCACGGAAAGCTGTAGCTGGTTTTCACTGCCCCTTGGAACTGCATTCGCTGATAGACAGACATTCGCTTTCTACGAAAGCTTTCATTCGTAAAGGGGCAACACTGTGTATTTCTCTCTCGCAGAGCCCGCCTGCCAAATTCGAAACGTCCAGCGATTGCGCCCACAGGAAAGCTGCCAGCACGGAAAGCTGTAGCTGGTTTTCACTGCCCCTTGGAACTGCATTCGCTGATAGACAGACACTCGCTTTCTACAAAAGCTTTCGTTCGTAAAGGGGCAACACTGTGTATTTCTCTCTCGCAGAGCCCGGTTGCCAAATTCGAAACGTCCAGCGATTGCGCCCACAGGAAAGCTGCCAGCACGGAAAGCTGTAGCTGGTTTTCACTGTCTCTTGGAACTACATTCGCTGATAGACAGACATTCGCTTTCTACAAAAGCTTTCGTGGGTACAGGGGCAACACTGTGTATTTCTCTCTCGCAGAGCCCGCCTGCCAAATTCGAAACGTCCAGCGATTGCGCCCACAGGAAAGCTGCCAGCACGGAAAGCTGTAGCTGGTTTTCACTGCCCCTTGGAACTACATTCGCTGATAGACAGACACTCGCTTTCTGCAAAACCTTGCCTTCGTAAAGGGGCAACACTGTGTATTTCTCTCTCGCAGAGCCCGGTTGCCAAATTCGAAACGTCCAGCGATTGCGCCCACAGGAAAGCTGCCAGCACGGAAAGCTGTAGCTGGTTTTCACTGCCCCTTGGAACTGCATTCGCTGATAGACAGACATTCGCTTTCTACAAAAGCTTTCGTTCGTAAAGGGGCAACACTGTGTATTTCTCTCTCGCAGAGCCCGGCTGCCAAATTCGAAACGTCCAGCGATTGCGCCCACAGGAAAGCTGCCAGCACGGAAAGCTGTAGCTGGTTTTCACTGTCTCTTGGAACTACATTCGCTGCTAGACAGACATTCGCTTTCTGCAAAACCTTGCCTTCGTAAAGGGGCAACACTGTGTATTTCTCTCTCGCAGAGCCCGGCTGCCAAATTCGAAACGTCCAGCGATTGCGCCCACAGGAAAGCTGCCAGCACGGAAAGCTGTAGCTGGTTTTCACTGCCCCTTGGAACTGCATTTGCTGATAGACAGACATTCGCTTTCTACAAAAGCTTTCGTTCGAACAGGGGCAACACTGTGTATTTCTCTCTCGCAGAGCCCGGTTACCAAATTCGAAAAGTCCAGCGATTGCGCCCACAGGAAAGCTGCCAGCACGGAAAGCTGTAGCTGGTTTTCACTGTCTCTTGGAACTGCATTTGCTGATAGACAGACATTCGCTTTCTACAAAAGCTTTCGTTGGAACAGGGGCAACACTGTGTATTTCTCTCTCGCAGAGCCCGGTTGCCAAATTCGAAACGTCCAGCAATTGCGCCCACAGGAAAGCTGCCAGCACGGAAAGCTGTAGCTGGTTTTCACTGCCCCTTGGAACTGCATTCGCTGATAGACAGACATTCGCTTTCTACAAAAGCTTTCGTTGGTACAGGGGCAACACTGTGTATTTCTCTCTCGCAGAGCCCGGTTGCCAAATTCGAAACGTCCAGCGATTGCACCCACAGGAAAGCTGCCAGCACGGAAAGCTGTAGCTGGTTTTCACTGCCCCTTGGAACTGCATTCGCTGATAGACAGACACTCGCTTTCTACAAAAACTTTCGTTCGTAAAGGGGCAACACTGTGTATTTCTCTCTCGCAGAGCCCGCCTGCCAAATTCGAAACGTCCAGCGATTGCGCCCACAGGAAAGCTGCCAGCACGGAAAGCTGTAGCTGGTTTTCACTGTCTCTTGGAACTACATTCGCTGATAGACAGACATTCGCTTTCTACAAAAGCTTTCGTTGGTACAGGGGCAACACTGTGTATTTCTCTCTCGCAGAGCCCGGCTGCCAAATTCGAAACGTCCAGCGATTGCGCCCACAGGAAAGCTGCCAGCACGGAAAGCTGTAGCTGGTTTTCACTGCCCCTTGGAACTGCATTCGCTATTAGAGAGACATACGCTTTCTACAAAAGCTTTCGTTGGTACAGGGGCAACACTGTGTATTTCTCTCTCGCAGAGCCCGGTTGCCAAATTCGAAACGTCCAGCGATTGCGCCCACAGGAAAGCTGCCAGCACGGAAAGCTGTAGCTGGTTTTCACTGCCCCTTGGAACTGCATTCGCTGATAGACAGACATTCGCTTTCTACAAAAGCTTTCGTTCGTAAAGGGGCAACACTGTGTATTTCTCTCTCGCAGAGCCCGGCTGCCAAATTCGAAACGTCCAGCGATTGCGCCCACAGGAAAGCTGCCAGCACGGAAAGCTGTAGCTGGTTTTCACTGCCCCTTGGAACTGCATTCGCTGATAGACAGACATTCGCTTTCTACAAAAGCTTTCGTGGGTACAGGGGCAACACTGTGTATTTCTCTCTCGCAGAGCCCGGTTGCCAAATTCGAAACGTCCAGCGATTGCGCCCACAGGAAAGCTTCCAGCACGGAAAGCTGTAGCTGGTTTTCACTGCCCCTTGGAACTGCATTCGCTGATAGACAGACATTCGCTTTCTACAAAAGCTTTCGTTGGTACAGGGGCAACACTGTGTATTTCTCTCTCGCAGAGCCCGCCTGCCAAATACGAAACGTCCAGCGATTGCGCCCACAGGAAAGCTGCCAGCACGGAAAGCTGTAGCTGGTTTTCACTGCCCCTTGGAACTGCATTCGCTGATAGACAGACATTCGCTTTCTACAAAAGCTTTCGTTGGTACAGGGGCAACACTGTGTATTTCTCTCTCGCAGAGCCCGGTTGCCAAATTCGAAACGTCCAGCGATTGCGCCCACAGGAAAGCTGCCAGCACGGAAAGCTGTAGCTGGTTTTCACTGCCCCTTGGAACTGCATTCGCTGATAGACAGACACTCGCTTTCTACAAAAGCTTTCATTCGTAAAGGGGCAACACTGTGTATTTCTCTCTCGCAGAGCCCGTCTGCCAAATTCGAAACGTCCAGCGATTGCGCCCACAGGAAAGCTGCCAGCACGGAAAGCTGTAGCTGGTTTTCACTGTCTCTTGGAACTACATTCGCTGATAGACAGACATTCGCTTTCTACAAAAGCTTTCGTTGGTACAGGGGCAACACTGTGTATTTCTCTCTCGCAGAGCCCGGCTGCCAAATTCGAAACGTCCAGCGATTGCGCCCACAGGAAAGCTGCCAGCACGGAAAGCTGTAGCTGGTTTTCACTGTCTCTTGCAAATACATTCGCTGATAGACAGACATTCGCTTTCTACAAAAGCTTTCGTTGGTACAGGGGCAACACTGTGTATTTCTCTCTCGCAGAGCCCGGTTGCCAAATTCGAAACGTCCAGCGATTGCGCCCACAGGAAAGCTGCCAGCACGGAAAGCTGTAGCTGGTTTTCACTGTCTCTTGGAACTACATTCGCTGATAGACAGACATTCGCTTTCTGCAAAACCTTGCCTTCGTAAAGGGGCAACACTGTGTATTTCTCTCTCGCAGAGCCCGGCTGCCAAATTCGAAACGTCCAGCGATTGCGCCCACAGGAAAGCTGCCAGCACGGAAAGCTGTAGCTGGTTTTCACTGTCTCTTGGAACTACATTCGCTGATAGACAGACATTCGCTTTCTACAAAAGCTTTCGTTGGTACAGGGGCAACACTGTGTATTTCTCTCTCGCAGAGCCCGGTTGCCAAATTCAAAACGTCCAGCGATTGCGCCCACAGGAAAGCTGCCAGCATTGAAAGCTGTAGCTGGTTTTCACTGCCCCTTGGAAATGCATTCGCTATTAGACAGACATTCGCTTTCTACAAAAGCTTTCGTTGGTACAGGGGCAACACTGTGTATTTCTCTCTCGCAGAGCCCGGTTGCCAAATTTGAAACGTCCAGCGATTGCGCCCACAGGAAAGCTGCCAGCACGGAAAGCTGTAGCTGGTTTTCACTGCCCCTTGGAACTGCATTTGCTGATAGACAGACATTCGCTTTCTACAAAAGCTTTCGTTGGAACAGGGGCAACACTGTGTATTTCTCTCTCGCAGAGCCCGGTTACAAAATTCGAAAAGTCCAGCGATTGCGCCCACAGGAAAGCTGCCAGCACGGAAAGCTGTAGCTGGTTTTCACTGTCTCTTGGAACTGCATTTGCTGATAGACAGACATTCGCTTTCTACAAAAGCTTTCGTTGGAACAGGGGCAACACTGTGTATTTCTCTCTCGCAGAGCCCGGTTGCCAAATTCGAAACGTCCAGCGATTGCGCCCACAGGAAAGCTGCCAGCACGGAAAGCTGTAGCTGGTTTTCACTGCCCCTTGGAACTGCATTCGCTGATAGACAGACATTCGCTTTCTACAAAAGCTTTCGTTGGTACAGGGGCAACACTGTGTATTTCTCTCTCGCAGAGCCCGGTTGCCAAATTCGAAACGTCCAGCGATTGCACCCACAGGAAAGCTGCCAGCACGGAAAGCTGTAGCTTGTTTTCACTGCCCCTTGGAGCTGCATTCGCTGATAGACAGACACTCGCTTTCTACAAAAGCTTTCGTTCGTAAAGGGGCAACACTGTGTATTTCTCTCTCGCAGAGCCCGGCTGCCAAATTCGAAACGTCCAGCGATTGCACCCACAGGAAAGCTGCCAGCACGGAAAGCTGTAGCTGGTTTTCACTGCCCCTTGGAACTGCATTCGCTGATAGACAGACATTCGCTTTCTACAAAAGCTTTCGTTCGTAAAGGGGCAACACTGTGTATTTCTCTCTCGCAGAGCCCGGCTGCCAAATTCGAAACGTCCAGCGATTGCGCCCACAGGAAAGCTGCCAGCACGGAAAGCTGTAGCTGGTTTTCACTGCCCCTTGGAACTACATTCGCTGCTAGACAGACATTCGCTTTCTGCAAAACCTTGCCTTCGTAAAGGGGCAACACTGTGTATTTCTCTCTCGCAGAGCCCGGCTGCCAAATTCGAAACGTCCAGCGATTGCGCCCACAGGAAAGCTGCCAGCACGGAAAGCTGTAGCTGGTTTTCACTGCCCCTTGGAACTGCATTCGCTGATAGACAGACATTCGCTTTCTACAAAAGCTTTCGTTGGTACAGGGGCAACACTGTGTATTTCTCTCTCGCAGAGCCCGCCTGCCAAATACGAAACGTCCAGCGATTGCGCCCACAGGAAAGCTGCCAGCACGGAAAGCTGTAGCTGGTTTTCACTGCCCCTTGGAACTACATTCGCTGCTAGACAGACATTCGCTTTCTGCAAAACCTTGCCTTCATAAAGGGGCAACACTGTGTATTTCTCTCTCGCAGAGCCCGGTTGCTAAATTCGAAACGTCCAGCGATTGCGCCCACAGGAAAGCTGCCAGTACGGAAAGCTGTAGCTGGTTTTCACTGCCCCTTGGAACTGCATTCGCTATTAGAGAGACATACGCTTTCTACAAAAGCTTTCGTTGGTACAGGGGCAACACTGTGTATTTCTCTCTCGCAGAGCCCGGTTGCCAAATTCGAAACGTCCAGCGATTGCGCCCACAGGAAAGCTGCCAGCACGGAAAGCTGTAGCTGGTTTTCACTGCCCCTTGGAACTGCATTCGCTGATAGACAGACATTCGCTTTCTACAAAAGCTTTCGTTGGTACAGGGGCAACACTGTGTATTTCTCTCTCGCAGAGCCCGGTTGCCAAATTCGAAACGTCCAGCGATTGCACCCACAGGAAAGCTGCCAGCACGGAAAGCTGTAGCTGGTTTTCACTGCCCCTTGGAACTGCATTCGCTGATAGACAGACATTCGCTTTCTACAAAAGCTTTCGTTGGTACAGGGGCAACACTGTGTATTTCTCTCTCGCAGAGCCCGGTTGCCAAATTCGAAACGTCCAGCGATTGCGCCCACAGGAAAGCTGCCAGCACGGAAAGCTGTAGCTGGTTTTCACTGCCCCTTGGAACTGCATTCGCTGATAGACAGACATTCGCTTTCTACAAAAGCTTTCGTTCGTAAAGGGGCAACACTGTGTATTTCTCTCTCGCAGAGCCCGGCTGCCAAATTCGAAACGTCCAGCGATTGCGCCCACAGGAAAGCTGCCAGCACGGAAAGCTGTAGCTGGTTTTCACTGCCCCTTGGAACTACATTCGCTGCTAGACAGACATTCGCTTTCTGCAAAACCTTGCCTTCGTAAAGGGGCAACACTGTGTATTTCTCTCTCGCAGAGCCCGGCTGCCAAATTCGAAACGTCCAGCGATTGCGCCCACAGGAAAGCTGCCAGCACGGAAAGCTGTAGCTGGTTTTCACTGCCCCTTGGAACTGCATTCGCTGATAGACAGACATTCGCTTTCTACAAAAGCTTTCGTTGGTACAGGGGCAACACTGTGTATTTCTCTCTCGCAGAGCCCGCCTGCCAAATACGAAACGTCCAGCGATTGCGCCCACAGGAAAGCTGCCAGCACGGAAAGCTGTAGCTGGTTTTCACTGCCCCTTGGAACTACATTCGCTGCTAGACAGACATTCGCTTTCTGCAAAACCTTGCCTTCATAAAGGGGCAACACTGTGTATTTCTCTCTCGCAGAGCCCGGTTGCTAAATTCGAAACGTCCAGCGATTGCGCCCACAGGAAAGCTGCCAGTACGGAAAGCTGTAGCTGGTTTTCACTGCCCCTTGGAACTGCATTCGCTATTAGAGAGACATACGCTTTCTACAAAAGCTTTCGTTGGTACAGGGGCAACACTGTGTATTTCTCTCTCGCAGAGCCCGGTTGCCAAATTCGAAACGTCCAGCGATTGCGCCCACAGGAAAGCTGCCAGCACGGAAAGCTGTAGCTGGTTTTCACTGCCCCTTGGAACTGCATTCGCTGATAGACAGACATTCGCTTTCTACAAAAGCTTTCGTTGGTACAGGGGCAACACTGTGTATTTCTCTCTCGCAGAGCCCGGTTGCCAAATTCGAAACGTCCAGCGATTGCACCCACAGGAAAGCTGCCAGCACGGAAAGCTGTAGCTGGTTTTCACTGCCCCTTGGAACTGCATTCGCTGATGGACAGACATTCGCTTTCTACAAAAGCTTTCGTTGGTACAGGGGCAACACTGTGTATTTCTCTCTCGCAGAGCCCGGTTGCCAAATTCGAAACGTCCAGCGATTGCGCCCACAGGAAAGCTGCCAGCACGGAAAGCTGTAGCTGGTTTTCACTGCCCCTTGGAACTGCATTCGCTGATAGACAGACATTCGCTTTCTACAAAAGCTTTCGTTGGTACAGGGGCAACACTGTGTATTTCTCTCTCGCAGAGCCCGGTTTCCAAATTCGAAACGTCCAGCGATTGCGCCCACAGGAAAGCTGCCAGCACGGAAAGCTGTAGCTGGTTTTCACTGCCCCTTGGAACTGCATTCGCTGATAGACAGACACTCGCTTTCTACAAAAGCTTTCATTCGTAAAGGGGCAACACTGTGTATTTCTCTCTCGCAGAGCCCGGCTGCCAAATTCGAAACGTCCAGCGATTGCGCCCACAGGAAAGCTGCCAGCACGGAAAGCTGTAGCTGGTTTTCACTGTCTCTTGGAACTACATTCGCTGATAGACAGACATTCGCTTTCTACAAAAGCTTTCGTTGGTACAGGGGCAACACTGTGTATTTCTCTCTCGCAGAGCCCGGCTGCCAAATTCGAAACGTCCAGCGATTGCGCCCACAGGAAAGCTGCCAGCACGGAAAGCTGTAGCTGGTTTTCACTGCCCCTTGGAACTGCATTCGCTGATAGACAGACATTCGCTTTCTACAAAAGCTTTCGTTGGTACAGGGGCAACACTGTGTATTTCTCTCTCGCAGAGCCCGGTTGCCAAATTCGAAACGTCCAGCGATTGCGCCCACAGGAAAGCTGCCAGCACGGAAAGCTGTAGCTGGTTTTCACTGTCTCTTGGAACTACATTCGCTGATAGACAGACATTCGCTTTCTGCAAAACCTTGCCTTCGTAAAGGGGCAACACTGTGTATTTCTCTCTCGCAGAGCCCGGCTGCCAAATTCGAAACGTCCAGCGATTGCGCCCACAGGAAAGCTGCCAGCACGGAAAGCTGTAGCTGGTTTTCACTGTCTCTTGGAACTACATTCGCTGATAGACAGACATTCGCTTTCTACAAAAGCTTTCGTTGGTACAGGGGCAACACTGTGTATTTCTCTCTCGCAGAGCCCGGTTGCCAAATTCAAAACGTCCAGCGATTGCGCCCACAGGAAAGCTGCCAGCATTGAAAGCTGTAGCTGGTTTTCACTGCCCCTTGGAAATGCATTCGCTATTAGACAGACATTCGCTTTCTACAAAAGCTTTCGTTGGTACAGGGGCAACACTGTGTATTTCTCTCTCGCAGAGCCCGGTTGCCAAATTTGAAACGTCCAGCGATTGCGCCCACAGGAAAGCTGCCAGCACGGAAAGCTGTAGCTGGTTTTCACTGCCCCTTGGAACTGCATTTGCTGATAGACAGACATTCGCTTTCTACAAAAGCTTTCGTTGGAACAGGGGCAACACTGTGTATTTCTCTCTCGCAGAGCCCGGTTACAAAATTCGAAAAGTCCAGCGATTGCGCCCACAGGAAAGCTGCCAGCACGGAAAGCTGTAGCTGGTTTTCACTGTCTCTTGGAACTGCATTTGCTGATAGACAGACATTCGCTTTCTACAAAAGCTTTCGTTCGTAAAGGGGCAACACTGTGTATTTCTCTCTCGCAGAGCCCGGCTGCCAAATTCGAAACGTCCAGCGATTGCGCCCACAGGAAAGCTGCCAGCACGGAAAGCTGTAGCTGGTTTTCACTGCCCCTTGGAACTGCATTCGCTGATAGACAGACATTCGCTTTCTACAAAAGCTTTCGTTGGTACAGGGGCAACACTGTGTATTTCTCTCTCGCAGAGCCCGGTTGCCAAATTCGAAACGTCCAGCGATTGCACCCACAGGAAAGCTGCCAGCACGGAAAGCTGTAGCTGGTTTTCACTGCCCCTTGGAGCTGCATTCGCTGATAGACAGACACTCGCTTTCTACAAAAGCTTTCGTTCGTAAAGGGGCAACACTGTGTATTTCTCTCTCGCAGAGCCCGGCTGCCAAATTCGAAACGTCCAGCGATTGCACCCACAGGAAAGCTGCCAGCACGGAAAGCTGTAGCTGGTTTTCACTGCCCCTTGGAACTGCATTCGCTGATAGACAGACATTCGCTTTCTACAAAAGCTTTCGTTCGTAAAGGGGCAACACTGTGTATTTCTCTCTCGCAGAGCCCGGCTGCCAAATTCGAAACGTCCAGCGATTGCGCCCACAGGAAAGCTGCCAGCACGGAAAGCTGTAGCTGGTTTTCACTGCCCCTTGGAACTACATTCGCTGCTAGACAGACATTCGCTTTCTGCAAAACCTTGCCTTCGTAAAGGGGCAACACTGTGTATTTCTCTCTCGCAGAGCCCGGCTGCCAAATTCGAAACGTCCAGCGATTGCGCCCACAGGAAAGCTGCCAGCACGGAAAGCTGTAGCTGGTTTTCACTGCCCCTTGGAACTACATTCGCTGCTAGACAGACATTCGCTTTCTGCAAAACCTTGCCTTCGTAAAGGGGCAACACTGTGTATTTCTCTCTCGCAGAGCCCGGTTGCCAAATTCGAAACATCCAGCGATTGCGCCCACAGGAAAGCTTCCAGCACGGAAAGCTGTAGCTGGTTTTCACTGCCCCTTGGAACTGCATTCGCTGATAGACAGACATTCGCTTTCTACTAAAGCTTTCGTTCGTAAAGGGGCAACACTGTGTATTTCTCTCTCGCAGAGCCCGGCTGCCAAATTCGAAACGTCCAGCGATTGCGCCCACAGGAAAGCTGCCAGCACGGAAAGCTGTAGCTGGTTTTCACTGTCTCTTGGAACTGCATTTGCTGATAGACAGACATTTGCTTTCTACAAAAGCTTTCGTTGGTACAGGGGCAACACTGTGTATTTCTCTCTCGCAGAGCCCAGTTACCAAATTCGAAACGTCCAGCGATTGCGCGCACAGGAAAGCTGCCAGCAAGGAAAGCTGTAGCTGGTTTTCACTGCCCCTTGGAACTGCATTCGCTGATAGACAGACATTCGCTTTCTACAAAAGCTTTCGTTGGTACAGGGGCAACACTGTGTATTTCTCTCTCGCAGAGCCCGGTTGCCAAATTCGAAACGTCCAGCGATTGCGCCCACAGGAAAGCTTCCAGCACGGAAAGCTGTAGCTGGTTTTCACTGCCCCTTGGAACTGCATTCGCTGATAGACAGACATTCGCTTTCTACAAAAGCTTTCATTCGTAAAGGGGCAACACTGTGTATTTCTCTCTCGCAGAGCCCGCCTGCCAAATTCGAAACGTCCAGCGATTGCGCCCACAGGAAAGCTGCCAGCACGGAAAGCTGTAGCTGGTTTTCACTGTCTCTTGGAACTACATTCGCTGATAGACAGACATTCGCTTTCTACAAAAGCTTTCGTTGGTACAGGGGCAACACTGTGTATTTCTCTCTCGCAGAGCCTGGTTGCCAAATTCGAAACGTCCAGCGATTGCGCCCACAGGAAAGCTGCCAGCACGGAAAGCTGTAGCTGGTTTTCACTGCCCCTTGGAACTGCATTCGCTGATAGACAGACATTCGCTTTCTACAAAAGATTTCGTGGGTACAGGGGCAACACTGTGTATTTCTCTCTCGCAGAGCCCGGCTGCCAAATTCGAAACGTCCAGCGATTGCGCCCACAGGAAAGCTGCCAGCACGGAAAGCTGTAGCTGGTTTTCACTGCCCCTTGGAACTACATTCGCTGCTAGACAGACATTCGCTTTCTGCAAAACCTTGCCTTCGTAAAGGGGCAACACTGTGTATTTCTCTCTCGCAGAGCCCGGTTGCCAAATTCGAAACGTCCAGCGATTGCGCCCACAGGAAAGCTGCCAGCACGGAAAGCTGTAGCTGGTTTTCACTGCCCCTTGGAACTACATTCGCTGCTAGACAGACATTCGCTTTCTGCAAAACCTTGCCTTCGTAAAGGGGCAACACTGTGTATTTCTCTCTCGCAGAGCCCGGCTGCCAAATTCGAAACGTCCAGCGATTGCGCCCACAGGAAAGCTGCCAGCACGGAAAGCTGTAGCTGGTTTTCACTGTCTCTTGGAACTACATTCGCTGATAGACAGACATTCGCTTTCTACAAAAGCTTTCGTTGGTACAGGGGCAACACTGTGTATTTCTCTCTCGCAGAGCCCGGTTGCCAAATTCAAAACGTCCAGCGATTGCGCCCACAGGAAAGCTGCCAGCATTGAAAGCTGTAGCTGGTTTTCACTGCCCCTTGGAAATGCATTCGCTATTAGACAGACATTCGCTTTCTACAAAAGCTTTCGTTGGTACAGGGGCAACACTGTGTATTTCTCTCTCGCAGAGCCCGGTTGCCAAATTTGAAACGTCCAGCGATTGCGCCCACAGGAAAGCTGCCAGCACGGAAAGCTGTAGCTGGTTTTCACTGCCCCTTGGAACTGCATTTGCTGATAGACAGACATTCGCTTTCTACAAAAGCTTTCGTTGGAACAGGGGCAACACTGTGTATTTCTCTCTCGCAGAGCCCGGTTACAAAATTCGAAAAGTCCAGCGATTGCGCCCACAGGAAAGCTGCCAGCACGGAAAGCTGTAGCTGGTTTTCACTGTCTCTTGGAACTGCATTTGCTGATAGACAGACATTCGCTTTCTACAAAAGCTTTCGTTCGTAAAGGGGCAACACTGTGTATTTCTCTCTCGCAGAGCCCGGCTGCCAAATTCGAAACGTCCAGCGATTGCGCCCACAGGAAAGCTGCCAGCACGGAAAGCTGTAGCTGGTTTTCACTGCCCCTTGGAACTGCATTCGCTGATAGACAGACATTCGCTTTCTACAAAAGCTTTCGTTGGTACAGGGGCAACACTGTGTATTTCTCTCTCGCAGAGCCCGGTTGCCAAATTCGAAACGTCCAGCGATTGCACCCACAGGAAAGCTGCCAGCACGGAAAGCTGTAGCTGGTTTTCACTGCCCCTTGGAGCTGCATTCGCTGATAGACAGACACTCGCTTTCTACAAAAGCTTTCGTTCGTAAAGGGGCAACACTGTGTATTTCTCTCTCGCAGAGCCCGGCTGCCAAATTCGAAACGTCCAGCGATTGCACCCACAGGAAAGCTGCCAGCACGGAAAGCTGTAGCTGGTTTTCACTGCCCCTTGGAACTGCATTCGCTGATAGACAGACATTCGCTTTCTACAAAAGCTTTCGTTCGTAAAGGGGCAACACTGTGTATTTCTCTCTCGCAGAGCCCGGCTGCCAAATTCGAAACGTCCAGCGATTGCGCCCACAGGAAAGCTGCCAGCACGGAAAGCTGTAGCTGGTTTTCACTGCCCCTTGGAACTACATTCGCTGCTAGACAGACATTCGCTTTCTGCAAAACCTTGCCTTCGTAAAGGGGCAACACTGTGTATTTCTCTCTCGCAGAGCCCGGCTGCCAAATTCGAAACGTCCAGCGATTGCGCCCACAGGAAAGCTGCCAGCACGGAAAGCTGTAGCTGGTTTTCACTGCCCCTTGGAACTACATTCGCTGCTAGACAGACATTCGCTTTCTGCAAAACCTTGCCTTCGTAAAGGGGCAACACTGTGTATTTCTCTCTCGCAGAGCCCGGTTGCCAAATTCGAAACATCCAGCGATTGCGCCCACAGGAAAGCTTCCAGCACGGAAAGCTGTAGCTGGTTTTCACTGCCCCTTGGAACTGCATTCGCTGATAGACAGACATTCGCTTTCTACAAAAGCTTTCGTTCGTAAAGGGGCAACACTGTGTATTTCTCTCTCGCAGAGCCCGGCTGCCAAATTCGAAACGTCCAGCGATTGCGCCCACAGGAAAGCTGCCAGCACGGAAAGCTGTAGCTGGTTTTCACTGTCTCTTGGAACTGCATTTGCTGATAGACAGACATTTGCTTTCTACAAAAGCTTTCGTTGGTACAGGGGCAACACTGTGTATTTCTCTCTCGCAGAGCCCAGTTACCAAATTCGAAACGTCCAGCGATTGCGCGCACAGGAAAGCTGCCAGCAAGGAAAGCTGTAGCTGGTTTTCACTGCCCCTTGGAACTGCATTCGCTGATAGACAGACATTCGCTTTCTACAAAAGCTTTCGTTGGTACAGGGGCAACACTGTGTATTTCTCTCTCGCAGAGCCCGGTTGCCAAATTCGAAACGTCCAGCGATTGCGCCCACAGGAAAGCTGCCAGCACGGAAAGCTGTAGCTGGTTTTCACTGCCCCTTGGAACTGCATTCGCTGATAGACAGACATTCGCTTTCTACAAAAGCTTTCATTCGTAAAGGGGCAACACTGTGTATTTCTCTCTCGCAGAGCCCGCCTGCCAAATTCGAAACGTCCAGCGATTGCGCCCACAGGAAAGCTGCCAGCACGGAAAGCTGTAGCTGGTTTTCACTGTCTCTTGGAACTACATTCGCTGATAGACAGACATTCGCTTTCTACAAAAGCTTTCGTTGGTACAGGGGCAACACTGTGTATTTCTCTCTCGCAGAGCCTGGTTGCCAAATTCGAAACGTCCAGCGATTGCGCCCACAGGAAAGCTGCCAGCACGGAAAGCTGTAGCTGGTTTTCACTGCCCCTTGGAACTGCATTCGCTGATAGACAGACATTCGCTTTCTACAAAAGATTTCGTGGGTACAGGGGCAACACTGTGTATTTCTCTCTCGCAGAGCCCGGCTGCCAAATTCGAAACGTCCAGCGATTGCGCCCACAGGAAAGCTGCCAGCACGGAAAGCTGTAGCTGGTTTTCACTGCCCCTTGGAACTACATTCGCTGCTAGACAGACATTCGCTTTCTGCAAAACCTTGCCTTCGTAAAGGGGCAACACTGTGTATTTCTCTCTCGCAGAGCCCGGTTGCCAAATTCGAAACGTCCAGCGATTGCGCCCACAGGAAAGCTGCCAGCACGGAAAGCTGTAGCTGGTTTTCACTGCCCCTTGGAACTACATTCGCTGCTAGACAGACATTCGCTTTCTGCAAAACCTTGCCTTCGTAAAGGGGCAACACTGTGTATTTCTCTCTCGCAGAGCCCGGTTGCCAAATTCGAAACATCCAGCGATTGCGCCCACAGGAAAGCTGCCAGCACGGAAAGCTGTAGCTGGTTTTCACTGCCCCTTGGAACTGCATTCGCTGATAGACAGACATTCGCTTTCTACAAAAGCTTTCGTTGGTACAGGGGCAACACTGTGTATTTCTCTCTCGCAGAGCCCGGTTGCCAAATTCGAAACGTCCAGCGATTGCACCCACAGGAAAGCTGCCAGCACGGAAAGCTGTAGCTGGTTTTCACTGCCCCTTGGAGCTGCATTCGCTGATAGACAGACACTCGCTTTCTACAAAAGCTTTCGTTCGTAAAGGGGCAACACTGTGTATTTCTCTCTCGCAGAGCCCGGCTGCCAAATTCGAAACGTCCAGCGATTGCACCCACAGGAAAGCTGCCAGCACGGAAAGCTGTAGCTGGTTTTCACTGCCCCTTGGAACTGCATTCGCTGATAGACAGACATTCGCTTTCTACAAAAGCTTTCGTTCGTAAAGGGGCAACACTGTGTATTTCTCTCTCGCAGAGCCCGGCTGCCAAATTCGAAACGTCCAGCGATTGCGCCCACAGGAAAGCTGCCAGCACGGAAAGCTGTAGCTGGTTTTCACTGCCCCTTGGAACTACATTCGCTGATAGACAGACATTCGCTTTCTGCAAAACCTTGCCTTCGTAAAGGGGCAACACTGTGTATTTCTCTCTCGCAGAGCCCGGCTGCCAAATTCGAAACGTCCAGCGATTGCGCCCACAGGAAAGCTGCCAGCACGGAAAGCTGTAGCTGGTTTTCACTGCCCCTTGGAACTACATTCGCTGCTAGACAGACATTCGCTTTCTGCAAAACCTTGCCTTCGTAAAGGGGCAACACTGTGTATTTCTCTCTCGCAGAGCCCGGTTGCCAAATTCGAAACATCCAGCGATTGCGCCCACAGGAAAGCTTCCAGCACGGAAAGCTGTAGCTGGTTTTCACTGCCCCTTGGAACTGCATTCGCTGATAGACAGACATTCGCTTTCTACAAAAGCTTTCGTTCGTAAAGGGGCAACACTGTGTATTTCTCTCTCGCAGAGCCCAGCTGCCAAATTCGAAACGTCCAGCGATTGCGCCCACAGGAAAGCTGCCAGCACGGAAAGCTGTAGCTGGTTTTCACTGTCTCTTGGAACTGCATTTGCTGATAGACAGACATTTGCTTTCTACAAAAGCTTTCGTTGGTACAGGGGCAACACTGTGTATTTCTCTCTCGCAGAGCCCAGTTACCAAATTCGAAACGTCCAGCGATTGCGCGCACAGGAAAGCTGCCAGCAAGGAAAGCTGTAGCTGGTTTTCACTGCCCCTTGGAACTGCATTCGCTGATAGACAGACATTCGCTTTCTACAAAAGCTTTCGTTGGTACAGGGGCAACACTGTGTATTTCTCTCTCGCAGAGCCCGGCTGCCAAATTCGAAACGTCCAGCGATTGCGCCCACAGGAAAGCTTCCAGCACGGAAAGCTGTAGCTGGTTTTCACTGCCCCTTGGAACTGCATTCGCTGATAGACAGACATTCGCTTTCTACAAAAGCTTTCATTCGTAAAGGGGCAACACTGTGTATTTCTCTCTCGCAGAGCCCGCCTGCCAAATTCGAAACGTCCAGCGATTGCGCCCACAGGAAAGCTGCCAGCACGGAAAGCTGTAGCTGGTTTTCACTGCCCCTTGGAACTGCATTCGCTGATAGACAGACACTCGCTTTCTACAAAAGCTTTCGTTCGTAAAGGGGCAACACTGTGTATTTCTCTCTCGCAGAGCCCGGCTGCCAAATTCGAAACGTCCAGCGATTGCGCCCACAGGAAAGCTTCCAGCACGGAAAGCTGTAGCTGGTTTTCACTGTCTCTTGGAACTACATTCGCTGATAGACAGGCATTCGCTTTCTACAAAAGCTTTCGTTGGTACAGGGGCAACACTGTGTATTTCTCTCTCGCAGAGCCCGCCTGCCAAATTCGAAACGTCCAGCGATTGCGCCCACAGGAAAGCTGCCAGCACGGAAAGCTGTAGCTGGTTTTCACTGCCCCTTGGAACTACATTCGCTGCTAGACAGACATTCACTTTCTGCAAAACCTTGCCTTCGTAAAGGGGCAACACTATGTATTTCTCTCTCGCAGAGCCCGGTTGCCAAATTCGAAACGTCCAGCGATTGCGCCCACAGGAAAGCTGCCAGCACGGAAAGCTGTAGCTGGTTTTCACTGCCCCTTGGAACTGCATTCGCTGATAGACAGACATTCGCTTTCTACAAAAGCTTTCGTTCGTAAAGGGGCAACACTGTGTATTTCTCTCTCGCAGAGCCCGGTTGCCAAATTCGAAACGTCCAGCGATTGCGCCCACAGGAAAGCTGCCAGCACGGAAAGCTGTAGCTGGTTTTCACTGTCTCTTGGAACTACATTCGCTGATAGACAGACATTCGCTTTCTACAAAAGCTTTCGTTGGTACAGGGGCAACACTGTGTATTTCTCTCTCGCAGAGCCCGGTTGCCAAATTCGAAACGTCCAGCGATTGCGCCCACAGGAAAGCTGCCAGCACGGAAAGCTGTAGCTGGTTTTCACTGCCCCTTGGAACTGCATTCGCTGATAGACAGACATTCGCTTTCTACAAAAGCTTTCGTGGGTACAGGGGCAACACTGTGTATTTCTCTCTCGCAGAGCCCGGCTGCCAAATTCGAAACGTCCAGCGATTGCGCCCACAGGAAAGCTGCCAGCACGGAAAGCTGTAGCTGGTTTTCACTGCCCCTTGGAACTACATTCGCTGCTAGACAGACATTCGCTTTCTGCAAAACCTTGCCTTCGTAAAGGGGCAACACTGTGTATTTCTCTCTCGCAGAGCCCGCCTGCCAAATTCGAAACGTCCAGCGATTGCGCCCACAGGAAAGCTGCCAGCACGGAAAGCTGTAGATGGTTTTCACTGCCCCTTGGAACTACATTCGCTGCTAGACAGACATTCGCTTTCTGCAAAACCTTGCCTTCGTAAAGGGGCAACACTGTGTATTTCTCTCTCGCAGAGCCCGGTTGCCAAATTCGAAACATCCAGCGATTGCGCCCACAGGAAAGCTTCCAGCACGGAAAGCTGTAGCTGGTTTTCACTGCCCCTTGGAACTGCATTCGCTGATAGACAGACATTCGCTTTCTACAAAAGCTTTCGTTCGTAAAGGGGCAACACTGTGTATTTCTCTCTCGCAGAGCCCGGCTGCCAAATTCGAAACGTCCAGCGATTGCGCCCACAGGAAAGCTGCCAGCACGGAAAGCTGTAGCTGGTTTTCACTGTCTCTTGGAACTGCATTTGCTGATAGACAGACATTTGCTTTCTACAAAAGCTTTCGTTGGTACAGGGGCAACACTGTGTATTTCTCTCTCGCAGAGCCCAGTTACCAAATTCGAAACGTCCAGCGATTGCGCGCACAGGAAAGCTGCCAGCAAGGAAAGCTGTAGCTGGTTTTCACTGCCCCTTGGAACTGCATTCGCTGATAGACAGACATTCGCTTTCTACAAAAGCTTTCGTTGGTACAGGGGCAACACTGTGTATTTCTCTCTCGCAGAGCCCGGTTGCCAAATTCGAAACGTCCAGCGATTGCGCCCACAGGAAAGCTTCCAGCACGGAAAGCTGTAGCTGGTTTTCACTGCCCCTTGGAACTGCATTCGCTGATAGACAGACATTCGCTTTCTACAAAAGCTTTCATTCGTAAAGGGGCAACACTGTGTATTTCTCTCTCGCAGAGCCCGCCTGCCAAATTCGAAACGTCCAGCGATTGCGCCCACAGGAAAGCTGCCAGCACGGAAAGCTGTAGCTGGTTTTCACTGCCCCTTGGAACTGCATTCGCTGATAGACAGACACTCGCTTTCTACAAAAGCTTTCGTTCGTAAAGGGGCAACACTGTGTATTTCTCTCTCGCAGAGCCCGGTTGCCAAATTCGAAACGTCCAGCGATTGCGCCCACAGGAAAGCTGCCAGCACGGAAAGCTGTAGCTGGTTTTCACTGTCTCTTGGAACTACATTCGCTGATAGACAGACATTCGCTTTCTACAAAAGCTTTCGTGGGTACAGGGGCAACACTGTGTATTTCTCTCTCGCAGAGCCCGCCTGCCAAATTCGAAACGTCCAGCGATTGCGCCCACAGGAAAGCTGCCAGCACGGAAAGCTGTAGCTGGTTTTCACTGCCCCTTGGAACTACATTCGCTGATAGACAGACACTCGCTTTCTGCAAAACCTTGCCTTCGTAAAGGGGCAACACTGTGTATTTCTCTCTCGCAGAGCCCGGTTGCCAAATTCGAAACGTCCAGCGATTGCGCCCACAGGAAAGCTGCCAGCACGGAAAGCTGTAGCTGGTTTTCACTGCCCCTTGGAACTGCATTCGCTGATAGACAGACATTCGCTTTCTACAAAAGCTTTCGTTCGTAAAGGGGCAACACTGTGTATTTCTCTCTCGCAGAGCCCGGCTGCCAAATTCGAAACGTCCAGCGATTGCGCCCACAGGAAAGCTGCCAGCACGGAAAGCTGTAGCTGGTTTTCACTGTCTCTTGGAACTACATTCGCTGCTAGACAGACATTCGCTTTCTGCAAAACCTTGCCTTCGTAAAGGGGCAACACTGTGTATTTCTCTCTCGCAGAGCCCGGCTGCCAAATTCGAAACGTCCAGCGATTGCGCCCACAGGAAAGCTGCCAGCACGGAAAGCTGTAGCTGGTTTTCACTGCCCCTTGGAACTGCATTTGCTGATAGACAGACATTCGCTTTCTACAAAAGCTTTCGTTCGAACAGGGGCAACACTGTGTATTTCTCTCTCGCAGAGCCCGGTTACCAAATTCGAAAAGTCCAGCGATTGCGCCCACAGGAAAGCTGCCAGCACGGAAAGCTGTAGCTGGTTTTCACTGTCTCTTGGAACTGCATTTGCTGATAGACAGACATTCGCTTTCTACAAAAGCTTTCGTTGGAACAGGGGCAACACTGTGTATTTCTCTCTCGCAGAGCCCGGTTGCCAAATTCGAAACGTCCAGCAATTGCGCCCACAGGAAAGCTGCCAGCACGGAAAGCTGTAGCTGGTTTTCACTGCCCCTTGGAACTGCATTCGCTGATAGACAGACATTCGCTTTCTACAAAAGCTTTCGTTGGTACAGGGGCAACACTGTGTATTTCTCTCTCGCAGAGCCCGGCTGCCAAATTCGAAACGTCCAGCGATTGCGCCCACAGGAAAGCTGCCAGCACGGAAAGCTGTAGCTGGTTTTCACTGCCCCTTGGAACTACATTCGCTGCTAGACAGACATTCGCTTTCTGCAAAACCTTGCCTTCGTAAAGGGGCAACACTGTGTATTTCTCTCTCGCAGAGCCCGGTTGCCAAATTCGAAACATCCAGCGATTGCGCCCACAGGAAAGCTTCCAGCACGGAAAGCTGTAGCTGGTTTTCACTGCCCCTTGGAACTGCATTCGCTGATAGACAGACATTCGCTTTCTACAAAAGCTTTCGTTCGTAAAGGGGCAACACTGTGTATTTCTCTCTCGCAGAGCCCGGCTGCCAAATTCGAAACGTCCAGCGATTGCGCCCACAGGAAAGCTGCCAGCACGGAAAGCTGTAGCTGGTTTTCACTGTCTCTTGGAACTGCATTTGCTGATAGACAGACATTTGCTTTCTACAAAAGCTTTCGTTGGTACAGGGGCAACACTGTGTATTTCTCTCTCGCAGAGCCCAGTTACCAAATTCGAAACGTCCAGCGATTGCGCGCACAGGAAAGCTGCCAGCAAGGAAAGCTGTAGCTGGTTTTCACTGCCCCTTGGAACTGCATTCGCTGATAGACAGACATTCGCTTTCTACAAAAGCTTTCGTTGGTACAGGGGCAACACTGTGTATTTCTCTCTCGCAGAGCCCGGCTGCCAAATTCGAAACGTCCAGCGATTGCGCCCACAGGAAAGCTTCCAGCACGGAAAGCTGTAGCTGGTTTTCACTGCCCCTTGGAACTGCATTCGCTGATAGACAGACATTCGCTTTCTACAAAAGCTTTCATTCGTAAAGGGGCAACACTGTGTATTTCTCTCTCGCAGAGCCCGCCTGCCAAATTCGAAACGTCCAGCGATTGCGCCCACAGGAAAGCTGCCAGCACGGAAAGCTGTAGCTGGTTTTCACTGCCCCTTGGAACTGCATTCGCTGATAGACAGACACTCGCTTTCTACAAAAGCTTTCGTTCGTAAAGGGGCAACACTGTGTATTTCTCTCTCGCAGAGCCCGGCTGCCAAATTCGAAACGTCCAGCGATTGCGCCCACAGGAAAGCTTCCAGCACGGAAAGCTGTAGCTGGTTTTCACTGTCTCTTGGAACTACATTCGCTGATAGACAGGCATTCGCTTTCTACAAAAGCTTTCGTGGGTACAGGGGCAACACTGTGTATTTCTCTCTCGCAGAGCCCGCCTGCCAAATTCGAAACGTCCAGCGATTGCGCCCACAGGAAAGCTGCCAGCACGGAAAGCTGTAGCTGGTTTTCACTGCCCCTTGGAACTACATTCGCTGCTAGACAGACATTCACTTTCTGCAAAACCTTGCCTTCGTAAAGGGGCAACACTATGTATTTCTCTCTCGCAGAGCCCGGTTGCCAAATTCGAAACGTCCAGCGATTGCGCCCACAGGAAAGCTGCCAGCACGGAAAGCTGTAGCTGGTTTTCACTGCCCCTTGGAACTGCATTCGCTGATAGACAGACATTCGCTTTCTACAAAAGCTTTCGTTCGTAAAGGGGCAACACTGTGTATTTCTCTCTCGCAGAGCCCGGTTGCCAAATTCGAAACGTCCAGCGATTGCGCCCACAGGAAAGCTGCCAGCACGGAAAGCTGTAGCTGGTTTTCACTGTCTCTTGGAACTACATTCGCTGATAGACAGACATTCGCTTTCTACAAAAGCTTTCGTGGGTACAGGGGCAACACTGTGTATTTCTCTCTCGCAGAGCCCGGCTGCCAAATTCGAAACGTCCAGCGATTGCGCCCACAGGAAAGCTGCCAGCACGGAAAGCTGTAGCTGGTTTTCACTGCCCCTTGGAACTACATTCGCTGCTAGACAGACATTCGCTTTCTGCAAAACCTTGCCTTCGTAAAGGGGCAACACTGTGTATTTCTCTCTCGCAGAGCCCGCCTGCCAAATTCGAAACGTCCAGCGATTGCGCCCACAGGAAAGCTGCCAGCACGGAAAGCTGTAGCTGGTTTTCACTGCCCCTTGGAACTACATTCGCTGCTAGACAGACATTCGCTTTCTGCAAAACCTTGCCTTCGTAAAGGGGCAACACTGTGTATTTCTCTCTCGCAGAGCCCGGTTGCCAAATTCGAAACATCCAGCGATTGCGCCCACAGGAAAGCTTCCAGCACGGAAAGCTGTAGCTGGTTTTCACTGCCCCTTGGAACTGCATTCGCTGATAGACAGACATTCGCTTTCTACAAAAGCTTTCGTTCGTAAAGGGGCAACACTGTGTATTTCTCTCTCGCAGAGCCCGGCTGCCAAATTCGAAACGTCCAGCGATTGCGCCCACAGGAAAGCTGCCAGCACGGAAAGCTGTAGCTGGTTTTCACTGTCTCTTGGAACTGCATTTGCTGATAGACAGACATTTGCTTTCTACAAAAGCTTTCGTTGGTACAGGGGCAACACTGTGTATTTCTCTCTCGCAGAGCCCAGTTACCAAATTCGAAACGTCCAGCGATTGCGCGCACAGGAAAGCTGCCAGCAAGGAAAGCTGTAGCTGGTTTTCACTGCCCCTTGGAACTGCATTCGCTGATAGACAGACATTCGCTTTCTACAAAAGCTTTCGTTGGTACAGGGGCAACACTGTGTATTTCTCTCTCGCAGAGCCCGGTTGCCAAATTCGAAACGTCCAGCGATTGCGCCCACAGGAAAGCTTCCAGCACGGAAAGCTGTAGCTGGTTTTCACTGCCCCTTGGAACTGCATTCGCTGATAGACAGACATTCGCTTTCTACAAAAGCTTTCATTCGTAAAGGGGCAACACTGTGTATTTCTCTCTCGCAGAGCCCGCCTGCCAAATTCGAAACGTCCAGCGATTGCGCCCACAGGAAAGCTGCCAGCACGGAAAGCTGTAGCTGGTTTTCACTGCCCCTTGGAACTGCATTCGCTGATAGACAGACACTCGCTTTCTACAAAAGCTTTCGTTCGTAAAGGGGCAACACTGTGTATTTCTCTCTCGCAGAGCCCGGTTGCCAAATTCGAAACGTCCAGCGATTGCGCCCACAGGAAAGCTGCCAGCACGGAAAGCTGTAGCTGGTTTTCACTGTCTCTTGGAACTACATTCGCTGATAGACAGACATTCGCTTTCTACAAAAGCTTTCGTGGGTACAGGGGCAACACTGTGTATTTCTCTCTCGCAGAGCCCGCCTGCCAAATTCGAAACGTCCAGCGATTGCGCCCACAGGAAAGCTGCCAGCACGGAAAGCTGTAGCTGGTTTTCACTGCCCCTTGGAACTACATTCGCTGATAGACAGACACTCGCTTTCTGCAAAACCTTGCCTTCGTAAAGGGGCAACACTGTGTATTTCTCTCTCGCAGAGCCCGGTTGCCAAATTCGAAACGTCCAGCGATTGCGCCCACAGGAAAGCTGCCAGCACGGAAAGCTGTAGCTGGTTTTCACTGCCCCTTGGAACTGCATTCGCTGATAGACAGACATTCGCTTTCTACAAAAGCTTTCGTTCGTAAAGGGGCAACACTGTGTATTTCTCTCTCGCAGAGCCCGGCTGCCAAATTCGAAACGTCCAGCGATTGCGCCCACAGGAAAGCTGCCAGCACGGAAAGCTGTAGCTGGTTTTCACTGTCTCTTGGAACTACATTCGCTGCTAGACAGACATTCGCTTTCTGCAAAACCTTGCCTTCGTAAAGGGGCAACACTGTGTATTTCTCTCTCGCAGAGCCCGGCTGCCAAATTCGAAACGTCCAGCGATTGCGCCCACAGGAAAGCTGCCAGCACGGAAAGCTGTAGCTGGTTTTCACTGCCCCTTGGAACTGCATTTGCTGATAGACAGACATTCGCTTTCTACAAAAGCTTTCGTTCGAACAGGGGCAACACTGTGTATTTCTCTCTCGCAGAGCCCGGTTACCAAATTCGAAAAGTCCAGCGATTGCGCCCACAGGAAAGCTGCCAGCACGGAAAGCTGTAGCTGGTTTTCACTGTCTCTTGGAACTGCATTTGCTGATAGACAGACATTCGCTTTCTACAAAAGCTTTCGTTGGAACAGGGGCAACACTGTGTATTTCTCTCTCGCAGAGCCCGGTTGCCAAATTCGAAACGTCCAGCAATTGCGCCCACAGGAAAGCTGCCAGCACGGAAAGCTGTAGCTGGTTTTCACTGCCCCTTGGAACTGCATTCGCTGATAGACAGACATTCGCTTTCTACAAAAGCTTTCGTTGGTACAGGGGCAACACTGTGTATTTCTCTCTCGCAGAGCCCGGTTGCCAAATTCGAAACGTCCAGCGATTGCACCCACAGGAAAGCTGCCAGCACGGAAAGCTGTAGCTGGTTTTCACTGCCCCTTGGAACTGCATTCGCTGATAGACAGACACTCGCTTTCTACAAAAACTTTCGTTCGTAAAGGGGCAACACTGTGTATTTCTCTCTCGCAGAGCCCGCCTGCCAAATTCGAAACGTCCAGCGATTGCGCCCACAGGAAAGCTGCCAGCACGGAAAGCTGTAGCTGGTTTTCACTGTCTCTTGGAACTACATTCGCTGATAGACAGACATTCGCTTTCTACAAAAGCTTTCGTTGGTACAGGGGCAACACTGTGTATTTCTCTCTCGCAGAGCCCGGCTGCCAAATTCGAAACGTCCAGCGATTGCGCCCACAGGAAAGCTGCCAGCACGGAAAGCTGTAGCTGGTTTTCACTGCCCCTTGGAACTGCATTCGCTATTAGAGAGACATACGCTTTCTACAAAAGCTTTCGTTGGTACAGGGGCAACACTGTGTATTTCTCTCTCGCAGAGCCCGGTTGCCAAATTCGAAACGTCCAGCGATTGCGCCCACAGGAAAGCTGCCAGCACGGAAAGCTGTAGCTGGTTTTCACTGCCCCTTGGAACTGCATTCGCTGATAGACAGACATTCGCTTTCTACAAAAGCTTTCGTTCGTAAAGGGGCAACACTGTGTATTTCTCTCTCGCAGAGCCCGGCTGCCAAATTCGAAACGTCCAGCGATTGCGCCCACAGGAAAGCTGCCAGCACGGAAAGCTGTAGCTGGTTTTCACTGCCCCTTGGAACTGCATTCGCTGATAGACAGACATTCGCTTTCTACAAAAGCTTTCGTTCGTAAAGGGGCATCACTGTGTATTTCTCTCTCGCAGAGCCCGGCTGCCAAATTCGAAACGTCCAGCGATTGCGCCCACAGGAAAGCTGCCAGCACGGAAAGCTGTAGCTGGTTTTCACTGCCCCTTGGAACTACATTCGCTGCTAGACAGACATTCGCTTTCTACAAAAGCTTTCGTTGGTACAGGGGCAACACTGTGTATTTCTCTCTCGCAGAGCCCGGTTGCCAAATTCGAAACGTCCAGCGATTGCGCCCACAGGAAAGCTGCCAGCACGGAAAGCTGTAGCTGGTTTTCACTGCCCCTTGGAACTGCATTCGCTGATAGACAGACATTCGCTTTCTACAAAAGCTTTCGTTGGTACAGGGGCAACACTGTGTATTTCTCTCTCGCAGAGCCCGCCTGCCAAATACGAAACGTCCAGCGATTGCGCCCACAGGAAAGCTGCCAGCACGGAAAGCTGTAGCTGGTTTTCACTGCCCCTTGGAACTGCATTCGCTGATAGACAGACATTCCCTTTCTACAAAACCTTGCCTTCGTAAAGGGGCAACACTGTGTATTTCTCTCTCGCAGAGCCCGGTTGCCAAATTCGAAACATCCAGCGATTGCGCCCACAGGAAAGCTGCCAGCACGGAAAGCTGTAGCTGGTTTTCACTGCCCCTTGGAACTGCATTCGCTGATAGACAGACATTTGCTTTCTACAAAAGCTTTCGTTGGTACAGGGGCAACACTGTGTATTTCTCTCTCGCAAAGCCCAGTTACCAAATTCGAAACGTCCAGCGATTGCGCGCACAGGAAAGCTGCCAGCAAGGAAAGCTGTAGCTGGTTTTCACTGCCCCTTGGAACTGCATTCGCTGATAGACAGACATTCGCTTTCTACAAAAGCTTTCGTTGGTACAGGGGCAACACTGTGTATTTCTCTCTCGCAGAGCCCGGTTGCCAAATTCGAAACGTCCAGCGATTGCGCCCACAGGAAAGCTGCCAGCACGGAAAGCTGTAGCTGGTTTTCACTGCCCCTTGGAACTGCATTCGCTGATAGACAGACATTCGCTTTCTACAAAAGCTTTCGTTGGTACAGGGGCAACACTGTGTATTTCTCTCTCGCAGAGCCCGGTTGCCAAATTCGAAACGTCCAGCGATTGCACCCACAGGAAAGCTGCCAGCACGGAAAGCTGTAGCTGGTTTTCACTGCCCCTTGGAGCTGCATTCGCTGATAGACAGACACTCGCTTTCTACAAAAGCTTTCGTTCGTAAAGGGGCAACACTGTGTATTTCTCTCTCGCAGAGCCCGGTTGCCAAATTCGAAACGTCCAGCGATTGCGCCCACAGGAAAGCTGCCAGCACGGAAAGCTGTAGCTGGTTTTCACTGCCCCTTGGAACTGCATTCGCTGATAGACAGACATTCGCTTTCTACAAAAGCTTTCGTTCGTAAAGGGGCAACACTGTGTATTTCTCTCTCGCAGAGCCCGGCTGCCAAATTCGAAACGTCCAGCGATTGCGCCCACAGGAAAGCTGCCAGCACGGAAAGCTGTAGCTGGTTTTCACTGTCTCTTGGAACTACATTCGCTGCTAGACAGACATTCGCTTTCTACAAAAGCTTTCGTGGGTACAGGGGCAACACTGTGTATTTCTCTCTCGCAGAGCCCGGCTGCCAAATTCGAAACGTCCAGCGATTGCGCCCACAGGAAAGCTGCCAGCACGGAAAGCTGTAGCTGGTTTTCACTGCCCCTTGGAACTGCATTTGCTGATAGACAGACATTCGCTTTCTACAAAAGCTTTCGTTGGAACAGGGGCAACACTGTGTATTTCTCTCTCGCAGAGCCCGGTTACCAAATTCGAAAAGTCCAGCGATTGCGCCCACAGGAAAGCTGCCAGCACCGAAAGCTGTAGCTGGTTTTCACTGTCTCTTGGAACTGCATTTGCTGATAGACAGACATTCGCTTTCTACAAAAGCTTTCGTTGGAACAGGGGCAACACTGTGTATTTCTCTCTCGCAGAGCCCGGTTACCAAATTCGAAACGTCCAGCGATTGCGCCCACAGGAAAGCTGCCAGCACGGAAAGCTGTAGCTGGTTTTCACTGCCCCTTGGAACTGCATTCGCTGATAGACAGACATTCGCTTTCTACAAAAGCTTTCGTTGGTACAGGGGCAACACTGTGTATTTCTCTCTCGCAGAGCCCGGTTGCTAAATTCGAAACGTCCAGCGATTGCACCCACAGGAAAGCTGCCAGCACGGAAAGCTGTAGCTGGTTTTCACTGCCCCTTGGAACTGCATTCGCTGATAGACAGACACTCGCTTTCTACAAAAGCTTTCGTTCGTAAAGGGGCAACACTGTGTATTTCTCTCTCGCAGAGCCCGGCTGCCAAATTCGAAACGCCCAGCGATTGCGCACACAGGAAAGCTGCCAGCACGGAAAGCTGTAGCTGGTTTTCACTGTCTCTTGGAACTGCATTTGCTGATAGACAGACATTCGCTTTCTACAAAAGCTTTCGTTGGTACAGGGGCAACACTGTGTATTTCTCTCTCGCAGAGCCCAGTTACCAAATTCAAAACGTCCAGCGATTGCGCCCACAGGAAAGCTGCCAGCACGGAAAGCTGTAGCTGGTTTTCACTGCCCCTTGGAACTGCATTCGCTGATAGACAGACATTCGCTTTCTACAAAAGCTTTCTTTGGTACAGGGGCAACACTGTGTATTTCTCTCTCGCAGAGCCCGGCTGCCAAATTCGAAACGTCCAGCGATTGCGCCCACAGGAAAGCTGCCAGCACGGAAAGCTGTAGCTGGTTTTCACTGCCCCTTGGAACTGCATTCGCTGATAGACAGACATTCGCTTTCTACAAAAGCTTTCGTTGGTACAGGGGCAACACTGTGTATTTCTCTCTCGCAGAGCCCGGTTGCCAAATTCGAAACGTCCAGCGATTGCACCCACAGGAAAGCTGCCAGCACGGAAAGCTGTAGCTGGTTTTCACTGCCCCTTGGAACTGCATTCGCTGCTAGACAGACATTCGCTTTCTGCAAAACCTTGCCTTCGTAAAGGGGCAACACTGTGTATTTCTCTCTTGCAGAGCCCGGTTGCCAAATTCGAAACGTCCAGAGATTGCGCCCACAGGAAAGCTGCCAGCACGGAAAGCTGTAGCTGGTTTTCACTGCCCCTTGGAACTGCATTCGCTGATAGACAGACATTCGCTTTCTACAAAAGCTTTCGTTGGTACAGGGGCAACACTGTGTATTTCTCTCTCGCAGAGCCCGCCTGCCAAATACGAAACGTCCAGCGATTGCGCCCACAGGAAAGCTGCCAGCACGGAAAGCTGTAGCTGGTTTTCACTGCCCCTTGGAACTACATTCGCTGCTAGACAGACATTCGCTTTCTGCAAAACCTTGCCTTCGTAAAGGGGCAACACTGTGTATTTCTCTCTCGCAGAGCCCGCCTGCCAAATTCGAAACGTCCAGCGATTGCGCCCACAGGAAAGCTGCCAGCACGGAAAGCTGTAGCTGGTTTTCACTGCCCCTTGGAACTGCATTCGCTGATAGACAGACATTCGCTTTCTACAAAAGCTTTCGTTGGTACAGGGGCAACACTGTGTATTTCTCTCTCGCAGAGCCCGGTTGCCAAATTCGAAACGTCCAGCGATTGCACCCACAGGAAAGCTGCCAGCACGGAAAGCTGTAGCTGGTTTTCACTGCCCCTTGGAACTGCATTCGCTGCTAGACAGACATTCGCTTTCTGCAAAACCTTGCCTTCGTAAAGGGGCAACACTGTGTATTTCTCTCTCGCAGAGCCCGGTTGCCAAATTCGAAACGTCCAGCGATTGCGCCCACAGGAAAGCTTCCAGCACGGAAAGCTGTAGCTGGTTTTCACTGCCCCTTGGAACTGCATTCGCTGATAGACAGACATTCGCTTTCTACAAAAGCTTTCGTTGGTACAGGGGCAACACTGTGTATTTCTCTCTCGCAGAGCCCGGTTGCCAAATTCGAAACGTCCAGCGATTGCGCCCACAGGAAAGCTGCCAGCACGGAAAGCTGTAGCTGGTTTTCACTGCCCCTTGGAACTGCATTCGCTGATAGACAGACATTCGCTTTCTACAAAAGCTTTCGTTGGTACAGGGGCAACACTGTGTATTTCTCTCTCGCAGAGCCCGGTTTCCAAATTCGAAACGTCCAGCGATTGCGCCCACAGGAAAGCTGCCAGCACGGAAAGCTGTAGCTGGTTTTCACTGCCCCTTGGAACTGCATTCGCTGATAGACAGACACTCGCTTTCTACAAAAGCTTTCATTCGTAAAGGGGCAACACTGTGTATTTCTCTCTCGCAGAGCCCGTCTGCCAAATTCGAAACGTCCAGCGATTGCGCCCACAGGAAAGCTGCCAGCACGGAAAGCTGTAGCTGGTTTTCACTGTCTCTTGGAACTACATTCGCTGATAGACAGACATTCGCTTTCTACAAAAGCTTTCGTTGGTACAGGGGCAACACTGTGTATTTCTCTCTCGCAGAGCCCGGCTGCCAAATTCGAAACGTCCAGCGATTGCGCCCACAGGAAAGCTGCCAGCACGGAAAGCTGTAGCTGGTTTTCACTGTCTCTTGCAAATACATTCGCTGATAGACAGACATTCGCTTTCTACAAAAGCTTTCGTTGGTACAGGGGCAACACTGTGTATTTCTCTCTCGCAGAGCCCGGTTGCCAAATTCGAAACGTCCAGCGATTGCGCCCACAGGAAAGCTGCCAGCACGGAAAGCTGTAGCTGGTTTTCACTGTCTCTTGGAACTACATTCGCTGATAGACAGACATTCGCTTTCTGCAAAACCTTGCCTTCGTAAAGGGGCAACACTGTGTATTTCTCTCTCGCAGAGCCCGGCTGCCAAATTCGAAACGTCCAGCGATTGCGCCCACAGGAAAGCTGCCAGCACGGAAAGCTGTAGCTGGTTTTCACTGTCTCTTGGAACTACATTCGCTGCTAGACAGACATTCGCTTTCTGCAAAACCTTGCCTTCGTAAAGGGGCAACACTGTGTATTTCTCTCTCGCAGAGCCCGGCTGCCAAATTCGAAACGTCCAGCGATTGCGCCCACAGGAAAGCTGCCAGCACGGAAAGCTGTAGCTGGTTTTCACTGCCCCTTGGAACTGCATTTGCTGATAGACAGACATTCGCTTTCTACAAAAGCTTTCGTTCGAACAGGGGCAACACTGTGTATTTCTCTCTCGCAGAGCCCGGTTACCAAATTCGAAACGTCCAGCGATTGCGCCCACAGGAAAGCTGCCAGCACGGAAAGCTGTAGCTGGTTTTCACTGTCTCTTGGAACTGCATTTGCTGATAGACAGACATTCGCTTTCTACAAAAGCTTTCGTTGGAACAGGGGCAACACTGTGTATTTCTCTCTCGCAGAGCCCGGTTGCCAAATTCGAAACGTCCAGCAATTGCGCCCACAGGAAAGCTGCCAGCACGGAAAGCTGTAGCTGGTTTTCACTGCCCCTTGGAACTGCATTCGCTGATAGACAGACATTCGCTTTCTACAAAAGCTTTCGTTGGTACAGGGGCAACACTGTGTATTTCTCTCTCGCAGAGCCCGGTTGCCAAATTCGAAACGTCCAGCGATTGCACCCACAGGAAAGCTGCCAGCACGGAAAGCTGTAGCTGGTTTTCACTGCCCCTTGGAACTGCATTCGCTGATAGACAGACACTCGCTTTCTACAAAAACTTTCGTTGGTACAGGGGCAACACTGTGTATTTCTCTCTCGCAGAGCCCGCCTGCCAAATTCGAAACGTCCAGCGATTGCGCCCACAGGAAAGCTGCCAGCACGGAAAGCTGTAGCTGGTTTTCACTGTCTCTTGGAACTACATTCGCTGATAGACAGACATTCGCTTTCTACAAAAGCTTTCGTTGGTACAGGGGCAACACTGTGTATTTCTCTCTCGCAGAGCCCGGCTGCCAAATTCGAAACGTCCAGCGATTGCGCCCACAGGAAAGCTGCCAGCACGGAAAGCTGTAGCTGGTTTTCACTGCCCCTTGGAACTGCATTCGCTATTAGAGAGACATACGCTTTCTACAAAAGCTTTCGTTGGTACAGGGGCAACACTGTGTATTTCTCTCTCGCAGAGCCCGGTTGCCAAATTCGAAACGTCCAGCGATTGCGCCCACAGGAAAGCTGCCAGCACGGAAAGCTGTAGCTGGTTTTCACTGCCCCTTGGAACTGCATTCGCTGATAGACAGACATTCGCTTTCTACAAAAGCTTTCGTTCGTAAAGGGGCAACACTGTGTATTTCTCTCTCGCAGAGCCCGGCTGCCAAATTCGAAACGTCCAGCGATTGCGCCCACAGGAAAGCTGCCAGCACGGAAAGCTGTAGCTGGTTTTCACTGCCCCTTGGAACTGCATTCGCTGATAGACAGACATTCGCTTTCTACAAAAGCTTTCGTTCGTAAAGGGGCATCACTGTGTATTTCTCTCTCGCAGAGCCCGGCTGCCAAATTCGAAACGTCCAGCGATTGCGCCCACAGGAAAGCTGCCAGCACGGAAAGCTGTAGCTGGTTTTCACTGCCCCTTGGAACTACATTCGCTGCTAGACAGACATTCGCTTTCTACAAAAGCTTTCGTTGGTACAGGGGCAACACTGTGTATTTCTCTCTCGCAGAGCCCGGTTGCCAAATTCGAAACGTCCAGCGATTGCGCCCACAGGAAAGCTGCCAGCACGGAAAGCTGTAGCTGGTTTTCACTGCCCCTTGGAACTGCATTCGCTGATAGACAGACATTCGCTTTCTACAAAAGCTTTCGTTGGTACAGGGGCAACACTGTGTATTTCTCTCTCGCAGAGCCCGCCTGCCAAATACGAAACGTCCAGCGATTGCGCCCACAGGAAAGCTGCCAGCACGGAAAGCTGTAGCTGGTTTTCACTGCCCCTTGGAACTGCATTCGCTGATAGACAGACATTCCCTTTCTACAAAACCTTGCCTTCGTAAAGGGGCAACACTGTGTATTTCTCTCTCGCAGAGCCCGGTTGCCAAATTCGAAACATCCAGCGATTGCGCCCACAGGAAAGCTGCCAGCACGGAAAGCTGTAGCTGGTTTTCACTGCCCCTTGGAACTGCATTCGCTGATAGACAGACATTTGCTTTCTACAAAAGCTTTCGTTGGTACAGGGGCAACACTGTGTATTTCTCTCTCGCAAATCCCAGTTACCAAATTCGAAACGTCCAGCGATTGCGCGCACAGGAAAGCTGCCAGCAAGGAAAGCTGTAGCTGGTTTTCACTGCCCCTTGGAACTGCATTCGCTGATAGACAGACATTCGCTTTCTACAAAAGCTTTCGTTGGTACAGGGGCAACACTGTGTATTTCTCTCTCGCAGAGCCCGGTTGCCAAATTCGAAACGTCCAGCGATTGCGCCCACAGGAAAGCTGCCAGCACGGAAAGCTGTAGCTGGTTTTCACTGCCCCTTGGAACTGCATTCGCTGATAGACAGACATTCGCTTTCTACAAAAGCTTTCGTTGGTACAGGGGCAACACTGTGTATTTCTCTCTCGCAGAGCCCGGTTGCCAAATTCGAAACGTCCAGCGATTGCACCCACAGGAAAGCTGCCAGCACGGAAAGCTGTAGCTGGTTTTCACTGCCCCTTGGAGCTGCATTCGCTGATAGACAGACACTCGCTTTCTACAAAAGCTTTCGTTCGTAAAGGGGCAACACTGTGTATTTCTCTCTCGCAGAGCCCGGTTGCCAAATTCGAAACGTCCAGCGATTGCGCCCACAGGAAAGCTGCCAGCACGGAAAGCTGTAGCTGGTTTTCACTGCCCCTTGGAACTGCATTCGCTGATAGACAGACATTCGCTTTCTACAAAAGCTTTCGTTCGTAAAGGGGCAACACTGTGTATTTCTCTCTCGCAGAGCCCGGCTGCCAAATTCGAAACGTCCAGCGATTGCGCCCACAGGAAAGCTGCCAGCACGGAAAGCTGTAGCTGGTTTTCACTGTCTCTTGGAACTACATTCGCTGCTAGACAGACATTCGCTTTCTACAAAAGCTTTCGTGGGTACAGGGGCAACACTGTGTATTTCTCTCTCGCAGAGCCCGGCTGCCAAATTCGAAACGTCCAGCGATTGCGCCCACAGGAAAGCTGCCAGCACGGAAAGCTGTAGCTGGTTTTCACTTCCCCTTGGAACTGCATTTGCTGATAGACAGACATTCGCTTTCTACAAAAGCTTTCGTTGGAACAGGGGCAACACTGTGTATTTCTCTCTCGCAGAGCCCGGTTACCAAATTCGAAAAGTCCAGCGATTGCGCCCACAGGAAAGCTGCCAGCACCGAAAGCTGTAGCTGGTTTTCACTGTCTCTTGGAACTGCATTTGCTGATAGACAGACATTCGCTTTCTACAAAAGCTTTCGTTGGAACAGGGGCAACACTGTGTATTTCTCTCTCGCAGAGCCCGGTTACCAAATTCGAAACGTCCAGCGATTGCGCCCACAGGAAAGCTGCCAGCACGGAAAGCTGTAGCTGGTTTTCACTGCCCCTTGGAACTGCATTCGCTGATAGACAGACATTCGCTTTCTACAAAAGCTTTCGTTGGTACAGGGGCAACACTGTGTATTTCTCTCTCGCAGAGCCCGGTTGCTAAATTCGAAACGTCCAGCGATTGCACCCACAGGAAAGCTGCCAGCACGGAAAGCTGTAGCTGGTTTTCACTGCCCCTTGGAACTGCATTCGCTGATAGACAGACACTCGCTTTCTACAAAAGCTTTCGTTCGTAAAGGGGCAACACTGTGTATTTCTCTCTCGCAGAGCCCGGCTGCCAAATTCGAAACGTCCAGCGATTGCGCACACAGGAAAGCTGCCAGCACGGAAAGCTGTAGCTGGTTTTCACTGTCTCTTGGAACTGCATTTGCTGATAGACAGACATTCGCTTTCTACAAAAGCTTTCGTTGGTACAGGGGCAACACTGTGTATTTCTCTCTCGCAGAGCCCAGTTACCAAATTCAAAACGTCCAGCGATTGCGCCCACAGGAAAGCTGCCAGCACGGAAAGCTGTAGCTGGTTTTCACTGCCCCTTGGAACTGCATTCGCTGATAGACAGACATTCGCTTTCTACAAAAGCTTTCTTTGGTACAGGGGCAACACTGTGTATTTCTCTCTCGCAGAGCCCGGCTGCCAAATTCGAAACGTCCAGCGATTGCGCCCACAGGAAAGCTGCCAGCACGGAAAGCTGTAGCTGGTTTTCACTGCCCCTTGGAACTGCATTCGCTGATAGACAGACATTCGCTTTCTACAAAAGCTTTCGTTGGTACAGGGGCAACACTGTGTATTTCTCTCTCGCAGAGCCCGGTTGCCAAATTCGAAACGTCCAGCAATTGCACCCACAGGAAAGCTGCCAGCACGGAAAGCTGTAGCTGGTTTTCACTGCCCCTTGGAACTGCATTCGCTGCTAGACAGACATTCGCTTTCTGCAAAACCTTGCCTTCGTAAAGGGGCAACACTGTGTATTTCTCTCTCGCAGAGCCCGGTTGCCAAATTCGAAACGTCCAGAGATTGCGCCCACAGGAAAGCTGCCAGCACGGAAAGCTGTAGCTGGTTTTCACTGCCCCTTGGAACTGCATTCGCTGATAGACAGACATTCGCTTTCTACAAAAGCTTTCGTTGGTACAGGGGCAACACTGTGTATTTCTCTCTCGCAGAGCCCGCCTGCCAAATACGAAACGTCCAGCGATTGCGCCCACAGGAAAGCTGCCAGCACGGAAAGCTGTAGCTGGTTTTCACTGCCCCTTGGAACTACATTCGCTGCTAGACAGACATTCGCTTTCTGCAAAATCTTGCCTTCGTAAAGGGGCAACACTGTGTATTTCTCTCTCGCAGAGCCCGCCTGCCAAATTCGAAACGTCCAGCGATTGCGCCCACAGGAAAGCTGCCAGCACGGAAAGCTGTAGCTGGTTTTCACTGCCCCTTGGAACTGCATTCGCTGATAGACAGACATTCGCTTTCTACAAAAGCTTTCGTTGGTACAGGGGCAACACTGTGTATTTCTCTCTCGCAGAGCCCGGTTGCCAAATTCGAAACGTCCAGCGATTGCGCCCACAGGAAAGCTGCCAGCACGGAAAGCTGTAGCTGGTTTTCACTGCCCCTTGGAACTACATTCGCTGCTAGACAGACATTCGCTTTCTGCAAAACCTTGCCTTCATAAAGGGGCAACACTGTGTATTTCTCTCTCGCAGAGCCCGGTTGCTAAATTCGAAACGTCCAGCGATTGCGCCCACAGGAAAGCTGCCAGTACGGAAAGCTGTAGCTGGTTTTCACTGCCCCTTGGAACTGCATTCGCTATTAGAGAGACATACGCTTTCTACAAAAGCTTTCGTTGGTACAGGGGCAACACTGTGTATTTCTCTCTCGCAGAGCCCGGTTGCCAAATTCGAAACGTCCAGCGATTGCGCCCACAGGAAAGCTGCCAGCACGGAAAGCTGTAGCTGGTTTTCACTGCCCCTTGGAACTGCATTCGCTGATAGACAGACATTCGCTTTCTACAAAAGCTTTCGTTGGTACAGGGGCAACACTGTGTATTTCTCTCTCGCAGAGCCCGGTTGCCAAATTCGAAACGTCCAGCGATTGCACCCACAGGAAAGCTGCCAGCACGGAAAGCTGTAGCTGGTTTTCACTGCCCCTTGGAACTGCATTCGCTGCTAGACAGACATTCGCTTTCTGCAAAACCTTGCCTTCGTAAAGGGGCAACACTGTGTATTTCTCTCTCGCAGAGCCCGGTTGCCAAATTCGAAACGTCCAGCGATTGCGCCCACAGGAAAGCTTCCAGCACGGAAAGCTGTAGCTGGTTTTCACTGCCCCTTGGAACTGCATTCGCTGATAGACAGACATTCGCTTTCTACAAAAGCTTTCGTTGGTACAGGGGCAACACTGTGTATTTCTCTCTCGCAGAGCCCGGTTGCCAAATTCGAAACGTCCAGCGATTGCGCCCACAGGAAAGCTGCCAGCACGGAAAGCTGTAGCTGGTTTTCACTGCCCCTTGGAACTGCATTCGCTATTAGAGAGACATACGCTTTCTACAAAAGCTTTCGTTGGTACAGGGGCAACACTGTGTATTTCTCTCTCGCAGAGCCCGGTTTCCAAATTCGAAACGTCCAGCGATTGCGCCCACAGGAAAGCTGCCAGCACGGAAAGCTGTAGCTGGTTTTCACTGCCCCTTGGAACTGCATTCGCTGATAGACAGACACTCGCTTTCTACAAAAGCTTTCATTCGTAAAGGGGCAACACTGTGTATTTCTCTCTCGCAGAGCCCGTCTGCCAAATTCGAAACGTCCAGCGATTGCGCCCACAGGAAAGCTGCCAGCACGGAAAGCTGTAGCTGGTTTTCACTGTCTCTTGGAACTACATTCGCTGATAGACAGACATTCGCTTTCTACAAAAGCTTTCGTTGGTACAGGGGCAACACTGTGTATTTCTCTCTCGCAGAGCCCGGCTGCCAAATTCGAAACGTCCAGCGATTGCGCCCACAGGAAAGCTGCCAGCACGGAAAGCTGTAGCTGGTTTTCACTGTCTCTTGCAAATACATTCGCTGATAGACAGACATTCGCTTTCTACAAAAGCTTTCGTTGGTACAGGGGCAACACTGTGTATTTCTCTCTCGCAGAGCCCGGTTGCCAAATTCGAAACGTCCAGCGATTGCGCCCACAGGAAAGCTGCCAGCACGGAAAGCTGTAGCTGGTTTTCACTGTCTCTTGGAACTACATTCGCTGATAGACAGACATTCGCTTTCTGCAAAACCTTGCCTTCGTAAAGGGGCAACACTGTGTATTTCTCTCTCGCAGAGCCCGGCTGCCAAATTCGAAACGTCCAGCGATTGCGCCCACAGGAAAGCTGCCAGCACGGAAAGCTGTAGCTGGTTTTCACTGTCTCTTGGAACTACATTCGCTGATAGACAGACATTCGCTTTCTACAAAAGCTTTCGTTGGTACAGGGGCAACACTGTGTATTTCTCTCTCGCAGAGCCCGGTTGCCAAATTCAAAACGTCCAGCGATTGCGCCCACAGGAAAGCTGCCAGCATTGAAAGCTGTAGCTGGTTTTCACTGCCCCTTGGAAATGCATTCGCTATTAGACAGACATTCGCTTTCTACAAAAGCTTTCGTTGGTACAGGGGCAACACTGTGTATTTCTCTCTCGCAGAGCCCGGTTGCCAAATTTGAAACGTCCAGCGATTGCGCCCACAGGAAAGCTGCCAGCACGGAAAGCTGTAGCTGGTTTTCACTGCCCCTTGGAACTGCATTCGCTGATAGACAGACATTCGCTTTCTACAAAAGCTTTCGTTGGAACAGGGGCAACACTGTGTATTTCTCTCTCGCAGAGCCCGGTTGCCAAATTCGAAACGTCCAGCGATTGCGCCCACAGGAAAGCTGCCAGCACGGAAAGCTGTAGCTGGTTTTCACTGTCTCTTGGAACTGCATTTGCTGATAGACAGACATTCGCTTTCTACAAAAGCTTTCGTTGGTACAGGGGCAACACTGTGTATTTCTCTCTCGCAGAGCCCGGTTACCAAATTCGAAACGTCCAGCGATTGCGCCCACAGGAAAGCTGCCAGCAAGGAAAGCTGTAGCTGGTTTTCACTGCCCCTTGGAACTGCATTCGCTGATAGACAGACATTCGCTTTCTACAAAAGCTTTCGTTGGTACAGGGGCAACACTGTGTATTTCTCTCTCGCAGAGCCCGGTTGCCAAATTCGAAACGTCCAGCGATTGCGCCCACAGGAAAGCTGCCAGCACGGAAAGCTGTAGCTGGTTTTCACTGCCCCTTGGAACTGCATTCGCTGATAGACAGACATTCGCTTTCTACAAAAGCTTTCGTTGGTACAGGGGCAACACTGTGTATTTCTCTCTCGCAGAGCCCGGTTGCCAAATTCGAAACGTCCAGCGATTGCGCCCACAGGAAAGCTGCCAGCACGGAAAGCTGTAGCTGGTTTTCACTGCCCCTTGGAACTACATTCGCTGCTAGACAGACATTCACTTTCTGCAAAACCTTGCCTTCGTAAAGGGGCAACACTGTGTATTTCTCTCTCGCAGAGCCCGGCTGCCAAATTCGAAACATCCAGCGATTGCGCCCACAGGAAAGATGCCAGCACGGAAAGCTGTAGCTGGTTTTCACTGCCCCTTGGAACTGCATTCGCTGCTAGACAGACATTCGCTTTCTGCAAAACCTTGCCTTCGTAAAGGGGCAACACTGTGTATTTCTCTCTCGCAGAGCCCGGTTGCCAAATTCGAAAAGTCCAGCGATTGCGCCCACAGGAAAGCTGCCAGCACGGAAAGCTGTAGCTGGTTTTCACTGCCCCTTGGAACTGCATTCGCTGATAGACAGACATTCGCTTTCTACAAAAGCTTTCGTTGGTACAGGGGCAACACTGTGTATTTCTCTCTCGCAGAGCCCGGTTGCCAAATTCGAAACGTCCAGCGATTGCGCCCACAGGAAACCTGCCAGCACGGAAAGCTGTAGCTGGTTTTCACTGCCCCTTGGAACTACATTCGCTGCTAGACAGACATTCGCTTTCTGCAAAACCTTGCCCTCATAAAGGGGCAACACTGTGTATTTTTCTCTCGCAGAGCCCGGTTGCCAAATTCGAAACGTCCAGCGATTGCGCCCACAGGAAAGCTGCCAGCACGGAAAGCTGTAGCTGGTTTTCACTGTCTCTTGGAACTACATTCGCTGATAGACAGACATTCGCTTTCTACAAAAGCTTTCGTTGGTACAGGGGCAACACTGTGTATTTCTCTCTCGCAGAGCCCGGTTGCCAAATTCGAAACGTCCAGCGATTGCGCCCACAGGAAAGCTGCCAGCATTGAAAGCTGTAGCTGGTTTTCACTGCCCCTTGGAAATGCATTCGCTATTAGACAGACATTCGCTTTCTACAAAAGCTTTCGTTGGTACAGGGGCAACACTGTGTATTTCTCTCTCGCAGAGCCCGGTTGCCAAATTTGAAACGTCCAGCGATTGCGCCCACAGGAAAGCTTCCAGCACGGAAAGCTGTAGCTGGTTTTCACTGCCCCTTGGAACTGCATTCGCTGCTAGACAGACATTCGCTTTCTACAAAAGCTTTCGTTGGAACAGGGGCAACACTGTGTATTTCTCTCTCGCAGAGCCCGGTTGCCAAATTCGAAACGTCCAGCGATTGCGCCCACAGGAAAGCTGCCAGCACGGAAAGCTGTAGCTGGTTTTCACTGCCCCTTGGAACTGCATTCGCTGATAGACAGACATTCGCTTTTTATAAAAGCTTTCGTTGGTACAGGGGCAACACTGTGTATTTCTCTCTCGCAGAGCCCGGCTGCCAAATTTGAAACGTCCAGCGATTGCGCCCACAGGAAAGCTGCCAGCACGGAAAGCTGTAGCTGGTTTTCACTGCCCCTTGGAACTGCATTCGCTGATAGACAGACATTCGCTTTCTACAAAAGCTTTCGTTGGTACAGGGGCAACACTGTGTATTTCTCTCTCGCAGAGCCCGGTTGCCAAATTCGAAACGTCCAGCGATTGCGCCCACAGGAAAGCTGCCAGCACGGAAAGCTGTAGCTGGTTTTCACTGCCCCTTGGAACTACATTCGCTGATAGACAGACATTCGCTTTCTGCAAAACCTTGCCTTCGTAAAGGGGCAACACTGTGTATTTCTCTCTCGCAGAGCCCGGCTGCCAAATTCGAAACATCCAGCGATTGCGCCCACAGGAAAGATGCCAGCACGGAAAGCTGTAGCTGGTTTTCACTGCCCCTTGGAACTGCATTCGCTGATAGACAGACATTCGCTTTCTACAAAAGCTTTCATTGGTACAGGGGCAATACTGTGTATTTCTCTCTCGCAGAGCCCGGTTGCCAAATTCGAAACGTCCAGCGATTGCGCCCACAGGAAAGCTGCCAGCACGGAAAGCTGTAGCTGGTTTTCACTGCCCCTTGGAACTACATTCGCTGCTAGACAGACATTCGCTTTCTGCAAAACCTTGCCTTCGTAAAGGGGCAACACTGTGTATTTCTCTCTCGCAGAGCCCGGTTGCCAAATTCGAAACGTCCAGCGATTGCGCCCACAGGAAAGCTGCCAGCACGGAAAGCTGTAGCTGGTTTTCACTGCCCCTTGGAACTGCATTCGCTGATAGACAGACATTCGCTTTCTACAAAAGCTTTCGTTGGTACAGGGGCAACACTGTGTATTTCTCTCTCGCAGAGCCCGGTTGCCAAATTCGAAACGTCCAGCGATTGCGCCCACAGGAAAGCTGCCAGCACGGAAAGCTGTAGCTGGTTTTCACTGCCCCTTGGAACTGCATTCGCTGATAGACAGACATTCGCTTTCTACAAAAGCTTTCGTTGGTACAGGGGCAACACTGTGTATTTCTCTCTCGCAGAGCCCGGTTGCCAAATTCGAAACGTCCAGCGATTGCGCCCACAGGAAAGCTGCCAGCACGGAAAGCTGTAGCTGGTTTTCACTGCCCCTTGGAACTGCATTCGCTGATAGACAGACATTCGCTTTCTACAAAAGCTTTCGTTGGTACAGGGGCAACACTGTGTATTTCTCTCTCGCAGAGCCCGGTTGCCAAATTCGAAACGTCCAGCGATTGCACCCACAGGAAAGCTGCCAGCACGGAAAGCTGTAGCTGGTTTTCACTGCCCCTTGGAACTGCATTCGCTGCTAGACAGACATTCGCTTTCTGCAAAACCTTGCCTTCGTAAAGGGGCAACACTGTGTATTTCTCTCTCGCAGAGCCCGGTTGCCAAATTCGAAACGTCCAGCGATTGCGCCCACAGGAAAGCTGCCAGCACGGAAAGCTGTAGCTGGTTTTCACTGCCCCTTGGAACTGCATTCGCTGATAGACAGACATTCGCTTTCTACGAAAGCTTTCGTTGGTACAGGGGCAACACTGTGTATTTCTCTCTCGCAGAGCCCGGTTGCCAAATTCGAAACGTCCAGCGATTGCGCCCACAGGAAAGCTGCCAGCACGGAAAGCTGTAGCTGGTTTTCACTGCCCCTTGGAACTGCATTCGCTGATAGACAGACATTCGCTTTCTACAAAAGCTTTCGTTGGTACAGGGGCAACACTGTGTATTTCTCTCTCGCAGAGCCCGGTTGCCAAATTCGAAACGTCCAGCGATTGCGCCCACAGGAAAGCTGCCAGCACGGAAAGCTGTAGCTGGTTTTCACTGCCCCTTGGAACTGCATTCGCTGATAGACAGACATTCGCTTTCTACAAAAGCTTTCGTTGGTACAGGGGCAACACTGTGTATTTCTCTCTCGCAGAGCCCGGTTGCCAAATTCGAAACGTCCAGCGATTGCGCCCACAGGAAAGCTGCCAGCACGGAAAGCTGTAGCTGGTTTTCACTGCCCCTTGGAACTGCATTCGCTGATAGACAGACATTCGCTTTCTACAAAAGCTTTCGTTGGTACAGGGGCAACACTGTGTATTTCTCTCTCGCAGAGCCCGGTTGCCAAATTCGAAACGTCCAGCGATTGCGCCCACAGGAAAGCTGCCAGCACGGAAAGCTGTAGCTGGTTTTCACTGCCCCTTGGAACTGCATTCGCTGATAGACAGACATTCGCTTTCTACAAAAGCTTTCGTTGGTACAGGGGCAACACTGTGTATTTCTCTCTCGCAGAGCCCGGTTGCCAAATTCGAAACGTCCAGCGATTGCACCCACAGGAAAGCTGCCAGCACGGAAAGCTGTAGCTGGTTTTCACTGCCCCTTGGAACTGCATTCGCTGCTAGACAGACATTCGCTTTCTGCAAAACCTTGCCTTCGTAAAGGGGCAACACTGTGTATTTCTCTCTCGCAGAGCCCGGTTGCCAAATTCGAAACGTCCAGCGATTGCGCCCACAGGAAAGCTGCCAGCACGGAAAGCTGTAGCTGGTTTTCACTGCCCCTTGGAACTGCATTCGCTGATAGACAGACATTCGCTTTCTACAAAAGCTTTCGTTGGTACAGGGGCAACACTGTGTATTTCTCTCTCGCAGAGCCCGGTTGCCAAATTCGAAACGTCCAGCGATTGCGCCCACAGGAAAGCTGCCAGCACGGAAAGCTGTAGCTGGTTTTCACTGTCTCTTGGAACTACATTCGCTGATAGACAGACATTCGCTTTCTACAAAAGCTTTCGTTGGTACAGGGGCAACACTGTGTATTTCTCTCTCGCAGAGCCCGCCTGCCAAATTCGAAACGTCCAGCGATTGCGCCCACAGGAAAGCTGCCAGCAAGGAAAGCTGTAGCTGGTTTTCACTGCCCCTTGGAACTGCATTCGCTGATAGACAGACATTCGCTTTCTACAAAAGCTTTCGTTGGTACAGGGGCAACACTGTGTATTTCTCTCTCGCAGAGCCCGGTTGCCAAATTCGAAACGTCCAGCGATTGCGCCCACAGGAAAGCTGCCAGCACGGAAAGCTGTAGCTGGTTTTCACTGCCCCTTGGAACTGCATTCGCTGATAGACAGACATTCGCTTTCTACAAAAGCTTTCGTTCGTAAAGGGGCAACACTGTGTATTTCTCTCTCGCAGAGTCCGGCTGCCAAATTCGAAACGTCCAGCGATTGCGCCCACAGGAAAGCTGCCAGCACGGAAAGCTGTAGCTGGTTTTCACTGTCTCTTGGAACTACATTCGCTGATAGACAGACACTCGCTTTCTACAAAAGCTTTCGTTGGTACAGGGGCAACACTGTGTATTTCTCTCTCGCAGAGCCCGGCTGCCAAATTCGAAACGTCCAGCGATTGCGCCCACAGGAAAGCTGCCAGCAAGGAAAGCTGTAGCTGGTTTTCACTGCCCCTTGGAACTGCATTCGCTGATAGACAGACATTCGCTTTCTACAAAAACTTTCGTTCGTAAAGGGGCAACACTGTGTATTTCTCTCTCGCAGAGCCCGGCTGCCAAATTCGAAACGTCCAGCGATTGCGCCCACAGGAAAGCTGCCAGCACGGAAAGCTGTAGCTGGTTTTCACTGCCCCTTGGAACTACATTCGCTGCTAGACAGACATTCGCTTTCTGCAAAACCTTGCCTTCGTAAAGGGGCAACACTGTGTATTTCTCTCTCGCAGAGCCCGGTTGCCAAATTCGAAACGTCCAGCGATTGCGCCCACAGGAAAGCTGCCAGCACGGAAAGCTGTAGCTGGTTTTCACTGCCCCTTGGAACTGCATTCGCTGCTAGACAGACATTCGCTTTCTGCAAAACCTTGCCTTCATAAAGGGGCAACACTGTGTATTTCTCTCTCGCAGAGCCCGGTTGCCAAATTTGAAACGTCCAGCGATTGCGCCCACAGGAAAGCTGCCAGCACGGAAAGCTGTAGCTGGTTTTCACTGCCCCTTGGAACTGCATTCGCTGATAGACAGACATTCGCTTTCTACAAAAGCTTTCGTTGGTACAGGGGCAACACTGTGTATTTCTCTCTCGCAGAGCCCGGTTGCCAAATTCGAAACGTCCAGCGATTGCGCCCACAGGAAAGCTGCCAGCACGGAAAGCTGTAGCTGGTTTTCACTGCCCCTTGGAACTGCATTCGCTGATAGACAGACATTCGCTTTCTGCAAAACCTTGCCTTCGTAAAGGGGCAACACTGTGTATTTCTCTCTCGCAGAGCCCGGTTGCCAAATTCGAAACGTCCAGCGATTGCACCCACAGGAAAGCTGCCAGCACGGAAAGCTGTAGCTGGTTTTCACTGCCCCTTGGAACTACATTCGCTGCTAGACAGACATTCGCTTTCTGCAAAACCTTGCCTTCGTAAAGGGGCAACACTGTGTATTTCTCTCTCGCAGAGCCCGGTTGCCAAATTCGAAACGTCCAGCGATTGCGCCCACAGGAAAGCTGCCAGCACGGAAAGCTGTAGCTGGTTTTCACTGCCCCTTGGAACTGCATTCGCTGATAGACAGACATTCGCTTTCTACAAAAGCTTTCGTTGGTACAGGGGCAACACTGTGTATTTCTCTCTCGCAGAGCCCGGTTGCCAAATTCGAAACGTCCAGCGATTGCGCCCACAGGAAAGCTGCCAGCACGGAAAGCTGTAGCTGGTTTTCACTGCCCCTTGGAACTGCATTCGCTGATAGACAGACATTCGCTTTCTACAAAAGCTTTCGTTGGTACAGGGGCAACACTGTGTATTTCTCTCTCGCAGAGCCCGGCTGCCAAATTCGAAACGTCCAGCGATTGCGCCCACAGGAAAGCTGCCAGCACGGAAAGCTGTAGCTGGTTTTCACTGCCCCTTGGAACTGCATTCGCTGATAGACAGACATTCGCTTTCTGCAAAACCTTGCCTTCGTAAAGGGGCAACACTGTGTATTTCTCTCTCGCAGAGCCCGGTTGCCAAATTCGAAACGTCCAGCGATTGCGCCCACAGGAAAGCTGCCAGCACGGAAAGCTGTAGCTGGTTTTCACTGCCCCTTGGAACTGCATTCGCTGATAGACAGACATTCGCTTTCTACGAAAGCTTTCGTTGGTACAGGGGCAACACTGTGTATTTCTCTCTCGCAGAGCCCGGTTGCCAAATTCGAAACGTCCAGCGATTGCGCCCACAGGAAAGCTGCCAGCACGGAAAGCTGTAGCTGGTTTTCACTGCCCCTTGGAACTGCATTCGCTGATAGACAGACATTCGCTTTCTACAAAAGCTTTCGTTGGTACAGGGGCAACACTGTGTATTTCTCTCTCGCAGAGCCCGGTTGCCAAATTCGAAACGTCCAGCGATTGCGCCCACAGGAAAGCTGCCAGCACGGAAAGCTGTAGCTGGTTTTCACTGCCCCTTGGAACTGCATTCGCTGATAGACAGACATTCGCTTTCTACAAAAGCTTTCGTTGGTACAGGGGCAACACTGTGTATTTCTCTCTCGCAGAGCCCGGTTGCCAAATTCGAAACGTCCAGCGATTGCGCCCACAGGAAAGCTGCCAGCACGGAAAGCTGTAGCTGGTTTTCACTGCCCCTTGGAACTGCATTCGCTGATAGACAGACATTCGCTTTCTACAAAAGCTTTCGTTGGTACAGGGGCAACACTGTGTATTTCTCTCTCGCAGAGCCCGGTTGCCAAATTCGAAACGTCCAGCGATTGCGCCCACAGGAAAGCTGCCAGCACGGAAAGCTGTAGCTGGTTTTCACTGCCCCTTGGAACTGCATTCGCTGATAGACAGACATTCGCTTTCTACAAAAGCTTTCGTTGGTACAGGGGCAACACTGTGTATTTCTCTCTCGCAGAGCCCGGTTGCCAAATTCGAAACGTCCAGCGATTGCACCCACAGGAAAGCTGCCAGCACGGAAAGCTGTAGCTGGTTTTCACTGCCCCTTGGAACTGCATTCGCTGCTAGACAGACATTCGCTTTCTGCAAAACCTTGCCTTCGTAAAGGGGCAACACTGTGTATTTCTCTCTCGCAGAGCCCGGTTGCCAAATTCGAAACGTCCAGCGATTGCGCCCACAGGAAAGCTGCCAGCACGGAAAGCTGTAGCTGGTTTTCACTGCCCCTTGGAACTGCATTCGCTGATAGACAGACATTCGCTTTCTACAAAAGCTTTCGTTGGTACAGGGGCAACACTGTGTATTTCTCTCTCGCAGAGCCCGGTTGCCAAATTCGAAACGTCCAGCGATTGCGCCCACAGGAAAGCTGCCAGCACGGAAAGCTGTAGCTGGTTTTCACTGTCTCTTGGAACTACATTCGCTGATAGACAGACATTCGCTTTCTACAAAAGCTTTCGTTGGTACAGGGGCAACACTGTGTATTTCTCTCTCGCAGAGCCCGCCTGCCAAATTCGAAACGTCCAGCGATTGCGCCCACAGGAAAGCTGCCAGCAAGGAAAGCTGTAGCTGGTTTTCACTGCCCCTTGGAACTGCATTCGCTGATAGACAGACATTCGCTTTCTACAAAAGCTTTCGTTGGTACAGGGGCAACACTGTGTATTTCTCTCTCGCAGAGCCCGGTTGCCAAATTCGAAACGTCCAGCGATTGCGCCCACAGGAAAGCTGCCAGCACGGAAAGCTGTAGCTGGTTTTCACTGCCCCTTGGAACTGCATTCGCTGATAGACAGACATTCGCTTTCTACAAAAGCTTTCGTTCGTAAAGGGGCAACACTGTGTATTTCTCTCTCGCAGAGTCCGGCTGCCAAATTCGAAACGTCCAGCGATTGCGCCCACAGGAAAGCTGCCAGCACGGAAAGCTGTAGCTGGTTTTCACTGTCTCTTGGAACTACATTCGCTGATAGACAGACACTCGCTTTCTACAAAAGCTTTCGTTGGTACAGGGGCAACACTGTGTATTTCTCTCTCGCAGAGCCCGGCTGCCAAATTCGAAACGTCCAGCGATTGCGCCCACAGGAAAGCTGCCAGCAAGGAAAGCTGTAGCTGGTTTTCACTGCCCCTTGGAACTGCATTCGCTGATAGACAGACATTCGCTTTCTACAAAAACTTTCGTTCGTAAAGGGGCAACACTGTGTATTTCTCTCTCGCAGAGCCCGGCTGCCAAATTCGAAACGTCCAGCGATTGCGCCCACAGGAAAGCTGCCAGCACGGAAAGCTGTAGCTGGTTTTCACTGCCCCTTGGAACTACATTCGCTGCTAGACAGACATTCGCTTTCTGCAAAACCTTGCCTTCGTAAAGGGGCAACACTGTGTATTTCTCTCTCGCAGAGCCCGGTTGCCAAATTCGAAACGTCCAGCGATTGCGCCCACAGGAAAGCTGCCAGCACGGAAAGCTGTAGCTGGTTTTCACTGCCCCTTGGAACTGCATTCGCTGATAGACAGACATTCGCTTTCTACAAAAGCTTTCGTTGGTACAGGGGCAACACTGTGTATTTCTCTCTCGCAGAGCCCGGTTGCCAAATTCGAAACGTCCAGCGATTGCGCCCACAGGAAAGCTGCCAGCACGGAAAGCTGTAGCTGGTTTTCACTGCCCCTTGGAACTGCATTCGCTGCTAGACAGACATTCGCTTTCTGCAAAACCTTGCCTTCATAAAGGGGCAACACTGTGTATTTCTCTCTCGCAGAGCCCGGTTGCCAAATTTGAAACGTCCAGCGATTGCGCCCACAGGAAAGCTGCCAGCACGGAAAGCTGTAGCTGGTTTTCACTGCCCCTTGGAACTGCATTCGCTGATAGACAGACATTCGCTTTCTACAAAAGCTTTCGTTGGTACAGGGGCAACACTGTGTATTTCTCTCTCGCAGAGCCCGGTTGCCAAATTCGAAACGTCCAGCGATTGCGCCCACAGGAAAGCTGCCAGCACGGAAAGCTGTAGCTGGTTTTCACTGCCCCTTGGAACTGCATTCGCTGATAGACAGACATTCGCTTTCTGCAAAACCTTGCCTTCGTAAAGGGGCAACACTGTGTATTTCTCTCTCGCAGAGCCCGGTTGCCAAATTCGAAACGTCCAGCGATTGCACCCACAGGAAAGCTGCCAGCACGGAAAGCTGTAGCTGGTTTTCACTGCCCCTTGGAACTACATTCGCTGCTAGACAGACATTCGCTTTCTGCAAAACCTTGCCTTCGTAAAGGGGCAACACTGTGTATTTCTCTCTCGCAGAGCCCGGTTGCCAAATTCGAAACGTCCAGCGATTGCGCCCACAGGAAAGCTGCCAGCACGGAAAGCTGTAGCTGGTTTTCACTGCCCCTTGGAACTGCATTCGCTGATAGACAGACATTCGCTTTCTACAAAAGCTTTCGTTCGTAAAGGGGCAACACTGTGTATTTCTCTCTCGCAGAGCCCGGTTGCCAAATTCGAAACGTCCAGCGATTGCGCCCACAGGAAAGCTGCCAGCACGGAAAGCTGTAGCTGGTTTTCACTGTCTCTTGGAACTACATTCGCTGATAGACAGACATTCGCTTTCTACAAAAGCTTTCGTTGGTACAGGGGCAACACTGTGTATTTCTCTCTCGCAGAGCCCGGCTGCCAAATTCGAAACGTCCAGCGATTGCGCCCACAGGAAAGCTGCCAGCACGGAAAGCTGTAGCTGGTTTTCACTGCCCCTTGGAACTGCATTCGCTGATAGACAGACATTCGCTTTCTACAAAAGCTTTCGTTCGTAAAGGGGCAACACTGTGTATTTCTCTCTCGCAGAGCCCGGCTGCCAAATTCGAAACGTCCAGCGATTGCGCCCACAGGAAAGCTGCCAGCAAGGAAAGCTGTAGCTGGTTTTCACTGCCCCTTGGAACTGCATTTGCTGATAGACAGACATTCGCTTTCTACAAAAGCTTTCGTTGGTACAGGGGCAACACTGTGTATTTCTCTCTCGCAGAGCCCGGTTGCCAAATTCGAAACGTCCAGCGATTGCGCCCACAGGAAAGCTGCCAGCACGGAAAGCTGTAGCTGGTTTTCACTGCCCCTTGGAACTGCATTCGCTGATAGACAGACATTCGCTTTCTACAAAAGCTTTCGTTCGTAAAGGGGCAACACTGTGTATTTCTCTCTCGCAGAGCCCGGTTGCCAAATTCGAAACGTCCAGCGATTGCACCCACAGGAAAGCTGCCAGCACGGAAAGCTGTAGCTGGTTTTCACTGCCCCTTGGAACTGCATTCGCTGATAGACAGACATTTGCTTTCTACAAAAGCTTTCGTTGGTACAGGGGCAACACTGTGTATTTCTCTCTCGCAGAGCCCAGTTACCAAATTCGAAACGTCCAGCGATTGCGCGCACAGGAAAGCTGCCAGCAAGGAAAGCTGTAGCTGGTTTTCACTGCCCCTTGGAACTGCATTCGCTGATAGACAGACATTCGCTTTCTACAAAAGCTTTCGTTGGTACAGGGGCAACACTGTGTATTTCTCTCTCGCAGAGCCCGGTTGCCAAATTCGAAACGTCCAGCGATTGCGCCCACAGGAAAGCTGCCAGCACGGAAAGCTGTAGCTGGTTTTCACTGCCCCTTGGAACTGCATTCGCTGATAGACAGACATTCGCTTTCTACAAAAGCTTTCGTTGGTACAGGGGCAACACTGTGTATTTCTCTCTCGCAGAGCCCGGTTGCCAAATTCGAAACGTCCAGCGATTGCACCCACAGGAAAGCTGCCAGCACGGAAAGCTGTAGCTGGTTTTCACTGCCCCTTGGAGCTGCATTCGCTGATAGACAGACACTCGCTTTCTACAAAAGCTTTCGTTCGTAAAGGGGCAACACTGTGTATTTCTCTCTCGCAGAGCCCGGTTGCCAAATTCGAAACGTCCAGCGATTGCGCCCACAGGAAAGCTGCCAGCACGGAAAGCTGTAGCTGGTTTTCACTGCCCCTTGGAACTGCATTCGCTGATAGACAGACATTCGCTTTCTACAAAAGCTTTCGTTCGTAAAGGGGCAACACTGTGTATTTCTCTCTCGCAGAGCCCGGCTGCCAAATTCGAAACGTCCAGCGATTGCGCCCACAGGAAAGCTGCCAGCACGGAAAGCTGTAGCTGGTTTTCACTGTCTCTTGGAACTACATTCGCTGCTAGACAGACATTCGCTTTCTACAAAAGCTTTCGTGGGTACAGGGGCAACACTGTGTATTTCTCTCTCGCAGAGCCCGGCTGCCAAATTCGAAACGTCCAGCGATTGCGCCCACAGGAAGGCTGCCAGCACGGAAAGCTGTAGCTGGTTTTCACTGCCCCTTGGAACTGCATTCGCTGATAGACAGACATTCGCTTTCTACAAAAGCTTTCGTTGGAACAGGGGCAACACTGTGTATTTCTCTCTCGCAGAGCCCGGTTACCAAATTCGAAAAGTCCAGCGATTGCGCCCACAGGAAAGCTGCCAGCACCGAAAGCTGTAGCTGGTTTTCACTGTCTCTTGGAACTGCATTTGCTGATAGACAGACATTCGCTTTCTACAAAAGCTTTCGTTGGAACAGGGGCAACACTGTGTATTTCTCTCTCGCAGAGCCCGGTTACCAAATTCGAAACGTCCAGCGATTGCGCCCACAGGAAAGCTGCCAGCACGGAAAGCTGTAGCTGGTTTTCACTGCCCCTTGGAACTGCATTCGCTGATAGACAGACATTCGCTTTCTACAAAAGCTTTCGTTGGTACAGGGGCAACACTGTGTATTTCTCTCTCGCAGAGCCCGGTTGCTAAATTCGAAACGTCCAGCGATTGCACCCACAGGAAAGCTGCCAGCACGGAAAGCTGTAGCTGGTTTTCACTGCCCCTTGGAACTGCATTCGCTGATAGACAGACACTCGCTTTCTACAAAAGCTTTCGTTCGTAAAGGGGCAACACTGTGTATTTCTCTCTCGCAGAGCCCGGCTGCCAAATTCGAAACGTCCAGCGATTGCGCACACAGGAAAGCTGCCAGCACGGAAAGCTGTAGCTGGTTTTCACTGTCTCTTGGAACTGCATTTGCTGATAGACAGACATTCGCTTTCTACAAAAGCTTTCGTTGGTACTGGGGCAACACTGTGTATTTCTCTCTCGCAGAGCCCAGTTACCAAATTCAAAACGTCCAGCGATTGCGCCCACAGGAAAGCTGCCAGCACGGAAAGCTGTAGCTGGTTTTCACTGCCCCTTGGAACTGCATTCGCTGATAGACAGACATTCGCTTTCTACAAAAGCTTTCTTTGGTACAGGGGCAACACTGTGTATTTCTCTCTCGCAGAGCCCGGCTGCCAAATTCGAAACGTCCAGCGATTGCGCCCACAGGAAAGCTGCCAGCACGGAAAGCTGTAGCTGGTTTTCACTGCCCCTTGGAACTGCATTCGCTGATAGACAGACATTCGCTTTCTACAAAAGCTTTCGTTGGTACAGGGGCAACACTGTGTATTTCTCTCTCGCAGAGCCCGGTTGCCAAATTCGAAACGTCCAGCGATTGCACCCACAGGAAAGCTGCCAGCACGGAAAGCTGTAGCTGGTTTTCACTGCCCCTTGGAACTGCATTCGCTGCTAGACAGACATTCGCTTTCTGCAAAACCTTGCCTTCGTAAAGGGGCAACACTGTGTATTTCTCTCTCGCAGAGCCCGGCTGCCAAATTCGAAACGTCCAGAGATTGCGCCCACAGGAAAGCTGCCAGCACGGAAAGCTGTAGCTGGTTTTCACTGCCCCTTGGAACTGCATTCGCTGATAGACAGACATTCGCTTTCTACAAAAGCTTTCGTTGGTACAGGGGCAACACTGTGTATTTCTCTCTCGCAGAGCCCGGTTGCCAAATTCGAAACGTCCAGCGATTGCACCCACAGGAAAGCTGCCAGCACGGAAAGCTGTAGCTGGTTTTCACTGTCTCTTGGAACTACATTCGCTGATAGACAGACATTCGCTTTCTACAAAAGCTTTCGTTGGTACAGGGGCAACACTGTGTATTTCTCTCTCGCAGAGCCCGGCTGCCAAATTCGAAACGTCCAGCGATTGCGCCCACAGGAAAGCTGCCAGCACGGAAAGCTGTAGCTGGTTTTCACTGCCCCTTGGAACTGCATTCGCTATTAGAGAGACATACGCTTTCTACAAAAGCTTTCGTTGGTACAGGGGCAACACTGTGTATTTCTCTCTCGCAGAGCCCGGCTGCCAAATTCGAAACGTCCAGCGATTGCGCCCACAGGAAAGCTGCCAGCACGGAAAGCTGTAGCTGGTTTTCACTGCCCCTTGGAACTGCATTCGCTGCTAGACAGACATTCGCTTTCTACAAAAGCTTTCGTTGGTACAGGGGCAACACTGTGTATTTCTCTCTCGCAGAGCCCGGCTGCCAAATTCGAAACGTCCAGCGATTGCGCCCACAGGAAAGCTGCCAGCAAGGAAAGCTGTAGCTGGTTTTCACTGCCCCTTGGAACTGCATTCGCTGATAGACAGACATTCGCTTTCTACAAAAGCTTTCGTTGGTACAGGGGCAACACTGTGTATTTCTCTCTCGCAGAGCCCGGTTGCCAAATTCGAAACGTCCAGCGATTGCGCCCACAGGAAAGCTGCCAGCACGGAAAGCTGTAGCTGGTTTTCACTGCCCCTTGGAACTACATTCGCTGCTAGACAGACATTCGCTTTCTGCAAAACCTTGCCTTCGTAAAGGGGCAACACTGTGTATTTCTCTCTCGCAGAGCCCGGCTGCCAAATTCGAAACATCCAGCGATTGCGCCCACAGGAAAGCTGCCAGCACGGAAAGCTGTAGCTGGTTTTCACTGCCCCTTGGAACTGCATTCGCTGATAGACAGACATTCGCTTTCTACAAAAGCTTTCGTTGGTACAGGGGCAACACTGTGTATTTCTCTCTCGCAGAGCCCGCCTGCCAAATACGAAACGTCCAGCGATTGCGCCCACAGGAAAGCTGCCAGCACGGAAAGCTGTAGCTGGTTTTCACTGCCCCTTGGAACTACATTCGCTGCTAGACAGACATTCGCTTTCTGCAAAATCTTGCCTTCGTAAAGGGGCAACACTGTGTATTTCTCTCTCGCAGAGCCCGGTTGCCAAATTCGAAACGTCCACCGATTGCGCCCACAGGAAAGCTGCCAGCACGGAAAGCTGTAGCTGGTTTTCACTGCCCCTTGGAACTGCATTCGCTGATAGACAGACATTCGCTTTCTACAAAAGCTTTCGTTGGTACAGGGGCAACACTGTGTATTTCTCTCTCGCAGAGCCCGGTTGCCAAATTTGAAACGTCCAGCGATTGCGCCCACAGGAAAGCTGCCAGCACGGAAAGCTGTAGCTGGTTTTCACTGCCCCTTGGAACTACATTCGCTGCTAGACAGACATTCGCTTTCTGCAAAACCTTGCCTTCATAAAGGGGCAACACTGTGTATTTCTCTCTCGCAGAGCCCGGTTGCTAAATTCGAAACGTCCAGCGATTGCGCCCACAGGAAAGCTGCCAGTACGGAAAGCTGTAGCTGGTTTTCACTGTTCCTTGGAACTGCATTCGCTATTAGAGAGACATACGCTTTCTACAAAAGCTTTCGTTGGTACAGGGGCAACACTGTGTATTTCTCTCTCGCAGAGCCCGGTTGCCAAATTCGAAACGTCCAGCGATTGCGCCCACAGGAAAGCTGCCAGCACGGAAAGCTGTAGCTGGTTTTCACTGCCCCTTGGAACTGCATTCGCTGATAGACAGACATTCACTTTCTACAAAAGCTTTCGTTGGTACAGGGGCAACACTGTGTATTTCTCTCTCGCAGAGCCCGGTTGCCAAATTCGAAACGTCCAGCGATTGCACCCACAGGAAAGCTGCCAGCACGGAAAGCTGTAGCTGGTTTTCACTGCCCCTTGGAACTGCATTCGCTGCTAGACAGACATTCGCTTTCTGCAAAACCTTGCCTTCGTAAAGGGGCAACACTGTGTATTTCTCTCTCGCAGAGCCCGGTTGCCAAATTCGAAACGTCCAGCGATTGCGCCCACAGGAAAGCTTCCAGCACGGAAAGCTGTAGCTGGTTTTCACTGCCCCTTGGAACTGCATTCGCTGATAGACAGACATTCGCTTTCTACAAAAGCTTTCGTTGGTACAGGGGCAACACTGTGTATTTCTCTCTCGCAGAGCCCGGTTGCCAAATTCGAAACGTCCAGCGATTGCGCCCACAGGAAAGCTGCCAGCACGGAAAGCTGTAGCTGGTTTTCACTGCCCCTTGGAACTGCATTCGCTGATAGACAGACATTCGCTTTCTACAAAAGCTTTCGTTGGTACAGGGGCAACACTGTGTATTTCTCTCTCGCAGAGCCCGGTTTCCAAATTCGAAACGTCCAGCGATTGCGCCCACAGGAAAGCTGCCAGCACGGAAAGCTGTAGCTGGTTTTCACTGCCCCTTGGAACTGCATTCGCTGATAGACAGACACTCGCTTTCTACAAAAGCTTTCATTCGTAAAGGGGCAACACTGTGTATTTCTCTCTCGCAGAGCCCGTCTGCCAAATTCGAAACGTCCAGCGATTGCGCCCACAGGAAAGCTGCCAGCACGGAAAGCTGTAGCTGGTTTTCACTGTCTCTTGGAACTACATTCGCTGATAGACAGACATTCGCTTTCTACAAAAGCTTTCGTTGGTACAGGGGCAACACTGTGTATTTCTCTCTCGCAGAGCCCGGCTGCCAAATTCGAAACGTCCAGCGATTGCGCCCACAGGAAAGCTGCCAGCACGGAAAGCTGTAGCTGGTTTTCACTGTCTCTTGCAAATACATTCGCTGATAGACAGACATTCGCTTTCTACAAAAGCTTTCGTTGGTACAGGGGCAACACTGTGTATTTCTCTCTCGCAGAGCCCGGTTGCCAAATTCGAAACGTCCAGCGATTGCGCCCACAGGAAAGCTGCCAGCACGGAAAGCTGTAGCTGGTTTTCACTGTCTCTTGGAACTACATTCGCTGATAGACAGACATTCGCTTTCTGCAAAACCTTGCCTTCGTAAAGGGGCAACACTGTGTATTTCTCTCTCGCAGAGCCCGGCTGCCAAATTCGAAACGTCCAGCGATTGCGCCCACAGGAAAGCTGCCAGCACGGAAAGCTGTAGCTGGTTTTCACTGTCTCTTGGAACTACATTCGCTGATAGACAGACATTCGCTTTCTACAAAAGCTTTCGTTGGTACAGGGGCAACACTGTGTATTTCTCTCTCGCAGAGCCCGGTTGCCAAATTCAAAACGTCCAGCGATTGCGCCCACAGGAAAGCTGCCAGCATTGAAAGCTGTAGCTGGTTTTCACTGCCCCTTGGAAATGCATTCGCTATTAGACAGACATTCGCTTTCTACAAAAGCTTTCGTTGGTACAGGGGCAACACTGTGTATTTCTCTCTCGCAGAGCCCGGTTGCCAAATTTGAAACGTCCAGCGATTGCGCCCACAGGAAAGCTGCCAGCACGGAAAGCTGTAGCTGGTTTTCACTGCCCCTTGGAACTGCATTCGCTGATAGACAGACATTCGCTTTCTACAAAAGCTTTCGTTGGTACAGGGGCAACACTGTGTATTTCTCTCTCGCAGAGCCCGGTTGCCAAATTCGAAACGTCCAGCGATTGCGCCCACAGGAAAGCTGCCAGCACGGAAAGCTGTAGCTGGTTTTCACTGTCTCTTGGAACTACATTCGCTGATAGACAGACATTCGCTTTCTGCAAAACCTTGCCTTCGTAAAGGGGCAACACTGTGTATTTCTCTCTCGCAGAGCCCGGCTGCCAAATTCGAAACGTCCAGCGATTGCGCCCACAGGAAAGCTGCCAGCACGGAAAGCTGTAGCTGGTTTTCACTGTCTCTTGGAACTACATTCGCTGATAGACAGACATTCGCTTTCTACAAAAGCTTTCGTTGGTACAGGGGCAACACTGTGTATTTCTCTCTCGCAGAGCCCGGTTGCCAAATTCAAAACGTCCAGCGATTGCGCCCACAGGAAAGCTGCCAGCATTGAAAGCTGTAGCTGGTTTTCACTGCCCCTTGGAAATGCATTCGCTATTAGACAGACATTCGCTTTCTACAAAAGCTTTCGTTGGTACAGGGGCAACACTGTGTATTTCTCTCTCGCAGAGCCCGGTTGCCAAATTTGAAACGTCCAGCGATTGCGCCCACAGGAAAGCTGCCAGCACGGAAAGCTGTAGCTGGTTTTCACTGCCCCTTGGAACTGCATTCGCTGATAGACAGACATTCGCTTTCTACAAAAGCTTTCGTTGGAACAGGGGCAACACTGTGTATTTCTCTCTCGCAGAGCCCGGTTGCCAAATTCGAAACGTCCAGCGATTGCGCCCACAGGAAAGCTGCCAGCACGGAAAGCTGTAGCTGGTTTTCACTGTCTCTTGGAACTGCATTTGCTGATAGACAGACATTCGCTTTCTACAAAAGCTTTCGTTGGTACAGGGGCAACACTGTGTATTTCTCTCTCGCAGAGCCCAGTTACCAAATTCGAAATGTCCAGCGATTGCGCCCACAGGAAAGCTGCCAGCAAGGAAAGCTGTAGCTGGTTTTCACTGCCCCTTGGAACTGCATTCGCTGATAGACAGACATTCGCTTTCTACAAAAGCTTTCGTTGGTACAGGGGCAACACTGTGTATTTCTCTCTCGCAGAGCCCGCCTGCCAAATTCGAAACGTCCAGCGATTGCGCCCACAGGAAAGCTGCCAGCACGGAAAGCTGTAGCTGGTTTTCACTGCCCCTTGGAACTGCATTCGCTGATAGACAGACATTCGCTTTCTACAAAAGCTTTCGTTGGTACAGGGGCAACACTGTGTATTTCTCTCTCGCAGAGCCCGGTTGCCAAATTCGAAACGTCCAGCGATTGCGCCCACAGGAAAGCTGCCAGCACGGAAAGCTGTAGCTGGTTTTCACTGCCCCTTGGAACTACATTCGCTGCTAGACAGACATTCGCTTTCTGCAAAACCTTGCCTTCGTAAAGGGGCAACACTGTGTATTTCTCTCTCGCAGAGCCCGGCTGCCAAATTCGAAACATCCAGCGATTGCGCCCACAGGAAAGATGCCAGCACGGAAAGCTGTAGCTGGTTTTCACTGCCCCTTGGAACTGCATTCGCTGATAGACAGACATTCGCTTTCTGCAAAACCTTGCCTTCGTAAAGGGGCAACACTGTGTATTTCTCTCTCGCAGAGCCCGGTTGCCAAATTTGAAACGTCCAGCGATTGCGCCCACAGGAAAGCTTCCAGCACGGAAAGCTGTAGCTGGTTTTCACTGCCCCTTGGAACTGCATTCGCTGCTAGACAGACATTCGCTTTCTACAAAAGCTTTCGTTGGAACAGGGGCAACACTGTGTATTTCTCTCTCGCAGAGCCCGGTTGCCAAATTCGAAACGTCCAGCGATTGCGCCCACAGGAAAGCTGCCAGCACGGAAAGCTGTAGCTGGTTTTCACTGCCCCTTGGAACTGCATTCGCTGATAGACAGACATTCGCTTTTTATAAAAGCTTTCGTTGGTACAGGGGCAACACTGTGTATTTCTCTCTCGCAGAGCCCGGCTGCCAAATTTGAAACGTCCAGCGATTGCGCCCACAGGAAAGCTGCCAGCACGGAAAGCTGTAGCTGGTTTTCACTGCCCCTTGGAACTGCATTCGCTGATAGACAGACATTCGCTTTCTACAAAAGCTTTCGTTGGTACAGGGGCAACACTGTGTATTTCTCTCTCGCAGAGCCCGGTTGCCAAATTCGAAACGTCCAGCGATTGCGCCCACAGGAAAGCTGCCAGCACGGAAAGCTGTAGCTGGTTTTCACTGCCCCTTGGAACTACATTCGCTGATAGACAGACATTCGCTTTCTGCAAAACCTTGCCTTCGTAAAGGGGCAACACTGTGTATTTCTCTCTCGCAGAGCCCGGCTGCCAAATTCGAAACATCCAGCGATTGCGCCCACAGGAAAGATGCCAGCACGGAAAGCTGTAGCTGGTTTTCACTGCCCCTTGGAACTGCATTCGCTGATAGACAGACATTCGCTTTCTACAAAAGCTTTCATTGGTACAGGGGCAATACTGTGTATTTCTCTCTCGCAGAGCCCGGTTGCCAAATTCGAAACGTCCAGCGATTGCGCCCACAGGAAAGCTGCCAGCACGGAAAGCTGTAGCTGGTTTTCACTGCCCCTTGGAACTACATTCGCTGCTAGACAGACATTCGCTTTCTGCAAAACCTTGCCTTCGTAAAGGGGCAACACTGTGTATTTCTCTCTCGCAGAGCCCGGTTGCCAAATTCGAAACGTCCAGCGATTGCGCCCACAGGAAAGCTGCCAGCACGGAAAGCTGTAGCTGGTTTTCACTGCCCCTTGGAACTGCATTCGCTGATAGACAGACATTCGCTTTCTACAAAAGCTTTCGTTGGTACAGGGGCAACACTGTGTATTTCTCTCTCGCAGAGCCCGGTTGCCAAATTCGAAACGTCCAGCGATTGCGCCCACAGGAAAGCTGCCAGCACGGAAAGCTGTAGCTGGTTTTCACTGCCCCTTGGAACTGCATTCGCTGATAGACAGACATTCGCTTTCTACAAAAGCTTTCGTTGGTACAGGGGCAACACTGTGTATTTCTCTCTCGCAGAGCCCGGTTGCCAAATTCGAAACGTCCAGCGATTGCGCCCACAGGAAAGCTGCCAGCACGGAAAGCTGTAGCTGGTTTTCACTGCCCCTTGGAACTGCATTCGCTGATAGACAGACATTCGCTTTCTACAAAAGCTTTCGTTGGTACAGGGGCAACACTGTGTATTTCTCTCTCGCAGAGCCCGGTTGCCAAATTCGAAACGTCCAGCGATTGCACCCACAGGAAAGCTGCCAGCACGGAAAGCTGTAGCTGGTTTTCACTGCCCCTTGGAACTGCATTCGCTGCTAGACAGACATTCGCTTTCTGCAAAACCTTGCCTTCGTAAAGGGGCAACACTGTGTATTTCTCTCTCGCAGAGCCCGGTTGCCAAATTCGAAACGTCCAGCGATTGCGCCCACAGGAAAGCTGCCAGCACGGAAAGCTGTAGCTGGTTTTCACTGCCCCTTGGAACTGCATTCGCTGATAGACAGACATTCGCTTTCTACAAAAGCTTTCGTTGGTACAGGGGCAACACTGTGTATTTCTCTCTCGCAGAGCCCGGTTGCCAAATTCGAAACGTCCAGCGATTGCGCCCACAGGAAAGCTGCCAGCACGGAAAGCTGTAGCTGGTTTTCACTGCCCCTTGGAACTACATTCGCTGCTAGACAGACATTCGCTTTCTGCAAAACCTTGCCTTCGTAAAGGGGCAACACTGTGTATTTCTCTCTCGCAGAGCCCGGTTGCCAAATTCGAAACGTCCAGCGATTGCGCCCACAGGAAAGCTGCCAGCACGGAAAGCTGTAGCTGGTTTTCACTGCCCCTTGGAACTGCATTCGCTGATAGACAGACATTCGCTTTCTACAAAAGCTTTCGTTGGTACAGGGGCAACACTGTGTATTTCTCTCTCGCAGAGCCCGGTTGCCAAATTCGAAACGTCCAGCGATTGCGCCCACAGGAAAGCTGCCAGCACGGAAAGCTGTAGCTGGTTTTCACTGCCCCTTGGAACTGCATTCGCTGATAGACAGACATTCGCTTTCTACAAAAGCTTTCGTTGGTACAGGGGCAACACTGTGTATTTCTCTCTCGCAGAGCCCGGTTGCCAAATTCGAAACGTCCAGCGATTGCGCCCACAGGAAAGCTGCCAGCACGGAAAGCTGTAGCTGGTTTTCACTGCCCCTTGGAACTGCATTCGCTGATAGACAGACATTCGCTTTCTACAAAAGCTTTCGTTGGTACAGGGGCAACACTGTGTATTTCTCTCTCGCAGAGCCCGGTTGCCAAATTCGAAACGTCCAGCGATTGCGCCCACAGGAAAGCTGCCAGCACGGAAAGCTGTAGCTGGTTTTCACTGCCCCTTGGAACTGCATTCGCTGCTAGACAGACATTCGCTTTCTGCAAAACCTTGCCTTCGTAAAGGGGCAACACTGTGTATTTCTCTCTCGCAGAGCCCGGTTGCCAAATTCGAAACGTCCAGCGATTGCGCCCACAGGAAAGCTGCCAGCACGGAAAGCTGTAGCTGGTTTTCACTGCCCCTTGGAACTGCATTCGCTGATAGACAGACATTCGCTTTCTACAAAAGCTTTCGTTGGTACAGGGGCAACACTGTGTATTTCTCTCTCGCAGAGCCCGGTTGCCAAATTCGAAACGTCCAGCGATTGCGCCCACAGGAAAGCTGCCAGCACGGAAAGCTGTAGCTGGTTTTCACTGTCTCTTGGAACTACATTCGCTGATAGACAGACATTCGCTTTCTACAAAAGCTTTCGTTGGTACAGGGGCAACACTGTGTATTTCTCTCTCGCAGAGCCCGGCTGCCAAATTCGAAACGTCCAGCGATTGCGCCCACAGGAAAGCTGCCAGCAAGGAAAGCTGTAGCTGGTTTTCACTGCCCCTTGGAACTGCATTCGCTGATAGACAGACATTCGCTTTCTACAAAAGCTTTCGTTGGTACAGGGGCAACACTGTGTATTTCTCTCTCGCAGAGCCCGGTTGCCAAATTCGAAACGTCCAGCGATTGCGCCCACAGGAAAGCTGCCAGCACGGAAAGCTGTAGCTGGTTTTCACTGCCCCTTGGAACTGCATTCGCTGATAGACAGACATTCGCTTTCTGCAAAACCTTGCCTTCGTAAAGGGGCAACACTGTGTATTTCTCTCTCGCAGAGTCCGGCTGCCAAATTCGAAACGTCCAGCGATTGCGCCCACAGGAAAGCTGCCAGCACGGAAAGCTGTAGCTGGTTTTCACTGTCTCTTGGAACTACATTCGCTGATAGACAGACACTCGCTTTCTACAAAAGCTTTCGTTGGTACAGGGGCAACACTGTGTATTTCTCTCTCGCAGAGCCCGGCTGCCAAATTCGAAACGTCCAGCGATTGCGCCCACAGGAAAGCTGCCAGCAAGGAAAGCTGTAGCTGGTTTTCACTGCCCCTTGGAACTGCATTCGCTGATAGACAGACATTCGCTTTCTACAAAAACTTTCGTTCGTAAAGGGGCAACACTGTGTATTTCTCTCTCGCAGAGCCCGGCTGCCAAATTCGAAACGTCCAGCGATTGCGCCCACAGGAAAGCTGCCAGCACGGAAAGCTGTAGCTGGTTTTCACTGCCCCTTGGAACTACATTCGCTGCTAGACAGACATTCGCTTTCTGCAAAACCTTGCCTTCGTAAAGGGGCAACACTGTGTATTTCTCTCTCGCAGAGCCCGGTTGCCAAATTCGAAACGTCCAGCGATTGCGCCCACAGGAAAGCTGCCAGCACGGAAAGCTGTAGCTGGTTTTCACTGCCCCTTGGAACTGCATTCGCTGATAGACAGACATTCGCTTTCTACAAAAGCTTTCGTTGGTACAGGGGCAACACTGTGTATTTCTCTCTCGCAGAGCCCGGTTGCCAAATTCGAAACGTCCAGCGATTGCGCCCACAGGAAAGCTGCCAGCACGGAAAGCTGTAGCTGGTTTTCACTGCCCCTTGGAACTGCATTCGCTGCTAGACAGACATTCGCTTTCTGCAAAACCTTGCCTTCATAAAGGGGCAACACTGTGTATTTCTCTCTCGCAGAGCCCGGTTGCCAAATTTGAAACGTCCAGCGATTGCGCCCACAGGAAAGCTGCCAGCACGGAAAGCTGTAGCTGGTTTTCACTGCCCCTTGGAACTGCATTCGCTGATAGACAGACATTCGCTTTCTACAAAAGCTTTCGTTGGAACAGGGGCAACACTGTGTATTTCTCTCTCGCAGAGCCCGGTTGCCAAATTCGAAACGTCCAGCGATTGCGCCCACAGGAAAGCTGCCAGCACGGAAAGCTGTAGCTGGTTTTCACTGCCCCTTGGAACTGCATTCGCTGATAGACAGACATTCGCTTTCTGCAAAACCTTGCCTTCGTAAAGGGGCAACACTGTGTATTTCTCTCTCGCAGCGCCCGGTTGCCAAATTCGAAACGTCCAGCGATTGCACCCACAGGAAAGCTGCCAGCACGGAAAGCTGTAGCTGGTTTTCACTGCCCCTTGGAACTACATTCGCTGCTAGACAGACATTCGCTTTCTGCAAAACCTTGCCTTCGTAAAGGGGCAACACTGTGTATTTCTCTCTCGCAGAGCCCGGTTGCCAAATTCGAAACGTCCAGCGATTGCGCCCACAGGAAAGCTGCCAGCACGGAAAGCTGTAGCTGGTTTTCACTGCCCCTTGGAACTGCATTCGCTGATAGACAGACATTCGCTTTCTACAAAAGCTTTCGTTCGTAAAGGGGCAACACTGTGTATTTCTCTCTCGCAGAGCCCGGTTGCCAAATTCGAAACGTCCAGCGATTGCGCCCACAGGAAAGCTGCCAGCACGGAAAGCTGTAGCTGGTTTTCACTGTCTCTTGGAACTACATTCGCTGATAGACAGACATTCGCTTTCTACAAAAGCTTTCGTTGGTACAGGGGCAACACTGTGTATTTCTCTCTCGCAGAGCCCGGCTGCCAAATTCGAAACGTCCAGCGATTGCGCCCACAGGAAAGCTGCCAGCACGGAAAGCTGTAGCTGGTTTTCACTGCCCCTTGGAACTGCATTCGCTGATAGACAGACATTCGCTTTCTACAAAAGCTTTCGTTCGTAAAGGGGCAACACTGTGTATTTCTCTCTCGCAGAGCCCGGCTGCCAAATTCGAAACGTCCAGCGATTGCGCCCACAGGAAAGCTGCCAGCAAGGAAAGCTGTAGCTGGTTTTCACTGCCCCTTGGAACTGCATTCGCTGATAGACAGACATTCGCTTTCTACAAAAGCTTTCGTTGGTACAGGGGCAACACTGTGTATTTCTCTCTCGCAGAGCCCGGTTGCCAAATTCGAAACGTCCAGCGATTGCGCCCACAGGAAAGCTGCCAGCACGGAAAGCTGTAGCTGGTTTTCACTGCCCCTTGGAACTGCATTCGCTGATAGACAGACATTCGCTTTCTACAAAAGCTTTCGTTCGTAAAGGGGCAACACTGTGTATTTCTCTCTCGCAGAGTCCGGCTGCCAAATTCGAAACGTCCAGCGATTGCGCCCACAGGAAAGCTGCCAGCACGGAAAGCTGTAGCTGGTTTTCACTGTCTCTTGGAACTACATTCGCTGATAGACAGACATTCGCTTTCTACAAAAGCTTTCGTTGGTACAGGGGCAACACTGTGTATTTCTCTCTCGCAGAGCCCGGCTGCCAAATTCGAAACGTCCAGCGATTGCGCCCACAGGAAAGCTGCCAGCACGGAAAGCTGTAGCTGGTTTTCACTGCCTCTTGGAACTGCATTAGCTGCTAGACAGACATTCGCTTTCTGCAAAACCTTGCCTTCGTAAAGGGGCAACACTGTGTATTTCTCTCTCGCAGAGCCCGGTTGCCAAATTCGAAACGTCCAGCGATTGCGCCCACAGGAAAGCTGCCAGCACGGAAAGCTGTAGCTGGTTTTCACTGCCCCTTGGAACTGCATTCGCTGATAGACAGACATTCGCTTTCTACAAAAGCTTTCGTTCGTAAAGGGGCAACACTGTGTATTTCTCTCTCGCAGAGCCCGGTTGCCAAATTCGAAACGTCCAGCGATTGCGCCCACAGGAAAGCTGCCAGCACGGAAAGCTGTAGCTGGTTTTCACTGTCTCTTGGAACTACATTCGCTGATAGACAGACATTCGCTTTCTACAAAAGCTTTCGTTGGTACAGGGGCAACACTGTGTATTTCTCTCTCGCAGAGCCCGGCTGCCAAATTCGAAACGTCCAGCGATTGCGCCCACAGGAAAGCTGCCAGCACGGAAAGCTGTAGCTGGTTTTCACTGCCTCTTGGAACTGCATTAGCTGCTAGACAGACATTCGCTTTCTGCAAAACCTTGCCTTCGTAAAGGGGCAACACTGTGTATTTCTCTCTCGCAGAGCCCGGTTGCCAAATTCGAAACGTCCAGCGATTGCGCCCACAGGAAAGCTGCCAGCACGGAAAGCTGTAGCTGGTTTTCACTGCCCCTTGGAACTGCATTCGCTGATAGACAGACATTCGCTTTCTACAAAAGCTTTCGTTCGTAAAGGGGCAACACTGTGTATTTCTCTCTCGCAGAGCCCGGTTGCCAAATTCGAAACGTCCAGCGATTGCGCCCACAGGAAAGCTGCCAGCACGGAAAGCTGTAGCTGGTTTTCACTGTCTCTTGGAACTACATTCGCTGCTACACAGACATTCGCTTTCTGCAAAACCTTGCCTTCGTAAAGGGGCAACACTGTGTATTTCTCTCTCGCAGAGCCCGGTTGCCAAATTCGAAACGTCCAGCGATTGCGCCCACAGGAAAGCTGCCAGCACGGAAAGCTGTAGCTGGTTTTCACTGCCCCTTGGAACTGCATTCGCTGATAGACAGACATTCGCTTTCTACAAAAGCTTTCGTTCGTAAAGGGGCAACACTGTGTATTTCTCTCTCGCAGAGCCCGGCTGCCAAATTCGAAAAGTCCAGCGATTGCGCCCACAGGAAAGCTGCCAGCACGGAAAGCTGTAGCTGGTTTTCACTGCCCCTTGGAACTGCATTCGCTGATAGACAGACATTCGCTTTCTACAAAAGCTTTCGTTGGAACAGGGGCAACACTGTGTGTTTCTCTCTCGCAGAGCCCGGCTGCCAAATTCGAAACGTCCAGCGATTGCGCCCACAGGAAAGCTGCCAGCACGGAAAGCTGTAGCTGGTTTTCACTGCCCCTTGGAACTGCATTCGCTGATAGACAGACATTCGCTTTCTACAAAAACTTTCGTTCGTAAAGGGGCAACACTGTGTATTTCTCTCTCGCAGAGCCCGGCTGCCAAATTCGAAACGTCCAGCGATTGCGCCCACAGGAAAGCTGCCAGCACGGAAAGCTGTAGCTGGTTTTCACTGTCTCTTGGAACTACATTCGCTGATAGACAGACATTCGCTTTCTGCAAAACCTTGCCTTCGTAAAGGGGCAACACTGTGTATTTCTCTCTCGCAGAGCCCGGCTGCCAAATTCGAAACGTCCAGCGATTGCGCCCACAGGAAAGCTGCCAGCACGGAAAGCTGTAGCTGGTTTTCACTGTCTCTTGGAACTACATTCGCTGATAGACAGACATTCGCTTTCTACAAAAGCTTTCGTTGGTACAGGGGCAACACTGTGTATTTCTCTCTCGCAGAGCCCGGTTGCCAAATTGGAAACGTCCAGCGATTGCGCCCACAGGAAAGCTGCCAGCATTGAAAGCTGTAGCTGGTTTTCACTGCCCCTTGGAAATGCATTCGCTATTAGACAGACATTCGCTTTCTACAAAAGCTTTCGTTGGTACAGGGGCAACACTGTGTATTTCTCTCTCGCAGAGCCCGGTTGCCAAATTCGAAACGTCCAGCGATTGCGCCCACAGGAAAGCTGCCAGCACGGAAAGCTGTAGCTGGTTTTCACTGCCCCTTGGAACTGCATTCGCTGCTAGACAGACATTCGCTTTCTACAAAAGCTTTCGTTGGAACAGGGGCAACACTGTGTATTTCTCTCTCGCAGAGCCCGGCTGCCAAATTCGAAACGTCCAGCGATTGCGCCCACAGGAAAGCTGCCAGCACGGAAAGCTGTAGCTGGTTTTCACTGTCTCTTGGAACTGCATTTGCTGATAGACAGACATTCGCTTTCTGCAAAAGCTTTCGTTGGAACAGGGGCAACACTGTGTATTTCTCTCTCGCAGAGCCCAGTTACCAAATTCGAAACGTCCAGCGATTGCGCCCACAGGAAAGCTGCCAGCAAGGAAAGCTGTAGCTGGTTTTCACTGCCCCTTGGAACTGCATTCGCTGATAGACAGACATTCGCTTTCTACAAAAGCTTTCGTTGGTACAGGGGCAACACTGTGTATTTCTCTCTCGCAGAGCCCGGTTGCCAAATTCGAAACGTCCAGCGATTGCGCCCACAGGAAAGCTGCCAGCACGGAAAGCTGTAGCTGGTTTTCACTGCCCCTTGGAACTGCATTCGCTGATAGACAGACATTCGCTTTCTACAAAAGCTTTCGTTGGTACAGGGGCAACACTGTGTATTTCTCTCTCGCAGAGCCCGGTTGCCAAATTCGAAACGTCCAGCGATTGCACCCACAGGAAAGCTGCCAGCACAGAAAGCTGTAGCTGGTTTTCACTGCCCCTTGGAACTACATTCGCTGCTAGACAGACATTCGCTTTCTGCAAAACCTTGCCTTCGTAAAGGGGCAACACTGTGTATTTCTCTCTCGCAGAGCCCGGTTGCCAAATTCGAAACGTCCAGCGATTGCGCCCACAGGAAAGCTGCCAGCACGGAAAGCTGTAGCTGGTTTTCACTGCCCCTTGGAACTGCATTCGCTGATAGACAGACATTCGCTTTCTACAAAAGCTTTCGTTGGTACAGGGGCAACACTGTGTATTTCTCTCTCGCAGAGCCCGGTTGCCAAATTCGAAACGTCCAGCGATTGCGCCCACAGGAAAGCTGCCAGCACGGAAAGCTGTAGCTGGTTTTCACTGCCCGTTGGAACTGCATTCGCTGATAGACAGACATTCGCTTTCTACAAAAGCTTTCGTTGGTACAGGGGCAACACTGTGTATTTCTCTCTCGCAGAGTCCGGCTGCCAAATTCGAAACGTCCAGCGATTGCGCCCACAGGAAAGCTGCCAGCACGGAAAGCTGTAGCTGGTTTTCACTGTCTCTTGGAACTACATTCGCTGATAGACAGACATTCGCTTTCTACAAAAGCTTTCGTTGGTACAGGGGCAACACTGTGTATTTCTCTCTCGCAGAGCCCGGCTGCCAAATTCGAAACGTCCAGCGATTGCGCCCACAGGAAAGCTGCCAGCACGGAAAGCTGTAGCTGGTTTTCACTGCCCCTTGGAACTGCATTCGCTGCTAGACAGACATTCGCTTTCTGCAAAACCTTGCCTTCGTAAAGGGGCAACACTGTGTATTTCTCTCTCGCAGAGCCCGGTTGCCAAGTTCGAAACGTCCAGCGATTGCGCCCACAGGAAAGCTGCCAGCACGGAAAGCTGTAGCTGGTTTTCACTGCCCCTTGGAACTGCATTCGCTGATAGACAGACATTCGCTTTCTACAAAAGCTTTCCTTCGTAAAGGGGCAACACTGTGTATTTCTCTCTCGCAGAGCCCGGTTGCCAAATTCGAAACGTCCAGCGATTGCGCCCACAGGAAAGCTGCCAGCACGGAAAGCTGTAGGTGGTTTTCACTGTCTCTTGGAACTACATTCGCTGATAGACAGACATACGCTTTCTACAAAAGCTTTCGTTGGTACAGGGGCAACACTGTGTATTTCTCTCTCGCAGAGCCCGCCTGCCAAATTCGAAACGTCCAGCGATTGCGCCCACAGGAAAGCTGCCAGCACGGAAAGCTGTAGCTGGTTTTCACTGCCCCTTGGAACTGCATTCGCTGATAGACAGACATTCGCTTTCTACAAAAGCTTTCGTTCGTAAAGGGGCAACACTGTGTATTTCTCTCTCGCAGAGCCCGGCTGCCAAATTCGAAACGTCCAGCGATTGCGCCCACAGGAAAGCTGCCAGCAAGGAAAGCTGTAGCTGGTTTTCACTGCCCCTTGGAACTGCATTCGCTGATAGACAGACATTCGCTTTCTACAAAAGCTTTTGTTGGTACAGGGGCAACACTGTGTATTTCTCTCTCGCAGAGCCCGGTTGCCAAATTCGAAACGTCCAGCGATTGCGCCCACAGGAAAGCTGCCAGCACGGAAAGCTGTAGCTGGTTTTCACTGCCCCTTGGAACTGCATTCGCTGATAGACAGACATTCGCTTTCTACAAAAGCTTTCGTTCGTAAAGGGGCAACACTGTGTATTTCTCTCTCGCAGAGCCCGGTTGCCAAATTCGAAACGTCCAGCGATTGCGCCCACAGGAAAGCTGCCAGCACGGAAAGCTGTAGCTGCTTTTCACTGTCTCTTGGAACTACATTCGCTGATAGACAGACATTCGCTTTCTACAAAAGCTTTCGTTGGTACAGGGGCAACACTGTGTATTTCTCTCTCGCAGAGCCCGGCTGCCAAATTCGAAACGTCCAGCGATTGCGCCCACAGGAAAGCTGCCAGCACGGAAAGCTGTAGCTGGTTTTCACTGCCCCTTGGAACTGCATTCGCTGATAGACAGACATTCGCTTTCTACAAAAGCTTTCGTTCGTAAAGGGGCAACACTGTGTATTTCTCTCTCGCAGAGCCCGGCTGCCAAATTCGAAACGTCCAGCGATTGCGCCCACAGGAAAGCTGCCAGCACGGAAAGCTGTAGCTGGTTTTCACTGTCTCTTGGAACTACATTCGCTGATAGACAGACATTCGCTTTCTGCAAAACCTTGCCTTCGTAAAGGGGCAACACTGTGTATTTCTCTCTCGCAGAGCCCGGCTGCCAAATTCGAAACGTCCAGCGATTGCGCCCACAGGAAAGCTGCCAGCACGGAAAGCTGTAGCTGGTTTTCACTGTCTCTTGGAACTACATTCGCTGATAGACAGACATTCGCTTTCTACAAAAGCTTTCGTTGGTACAGGGGCAACACTGTGTATTTCTCTCTCGCAGAGCCCGGTTGCCAAATTCGAAACGTCCAGCGATTGCGCCCACAGGAAAGCTGCCAGCATTGAAAGCTGTAGCTGGTTTTCACTGCCCCTTGGAAATGCATTCGCTGATAGACAGACATTCGCTTTCTACAAAAGCTTTCGTTCGTAAAGGGGCAACACTGTGTATTTCTCTCTCGCAGAGCCCGGTTGCCAAATTCGAAACGTCCAGCGATTGCGCCCACAGGAAAGCTGCCAGCACGGAAAGCTGTAGCTGGTTTTCACTGTCTCTTGGAACTACATTCGCTGATAGACAGACATTCGCTTTCTACAAAAGCTTTCGTTGGTACAGGGGCAACACTGTGTATTTCTCTCTCGCAGAGCCCGGCTGCCAAATTCGAAACGTCCAGCGATTGCGCCCACAGGAAAGCTGCCAGCACGGAAAGCTGTAGCTGGTTTTCACTGCCCCTTGGAACTGCATTCGCTGATAGACAGACATTCGCTTTCTACAAAAACTTTCGTTCGTAAAGGGGCAACACTGTGTATTTCTCTCTCGCAGAGCCCGGCTGCCAAATTCGAAACGTCCAGCGATTGCGCCCACAGGAAAGCTGCCAGCATGGAAAGCTGTAGCTGGTTTTCACTGTCTCTTGGAACTACATTCGCTGATAGACAGACATTCGCTTTCTGCAAAACCTTGCCTTCGTAAAGGGGCAACACTGTGTATTTCTCTCTCGCAGAGCCCGGCTGCCAAATTCGAAACGTCCAGCGATTGCGCCCACAGGAAAGCTGCCAGCACGGAAAGCTGTAGCTGGTTTTCACTGTCTCTTGGAACTACATTCGCTGATAGACAGACATTCGCTTTCTACAAAAGCTTTCGTTGGTACAGGGGCAACACTGTGTATTTCTCTCTCGCAGAGCCCGGCTGCCAAATTCGAAACGTCCAGCGATTGCGCCCACAGGAAAGCTGCCAGCATTGAAAGCTGTAGCTGGTTTTCACTGCCCCTTGGAAATGCATTCGCTATTAGACAGACATTCGCTTTCTACAAAAGCTTTCGTTGGTACAGGGGCAACACTGTGTATTTCTCTCTCGCAGAGCCCGGTTGCCAAATTCGAAACGTCCAGCGATTGCGCCCACAGGAAAGCTGCCAGCACGGAAAGCTGTAGCTGGTTTTCACTGCCCCTTGGAACTGCATTCGCTGATAGACAGACATTCGCTTTCTACAAAAGCTTTCGTTGGAACAGGGGCAACACTGTGTATTTCTCTCTCGCAGAGCCCGGCTGCCAAATTCGAAACGTCCAGCGATTGCGCCCACAGGAAAGCTGCCAGCACGGAAAGCTGTAGCTGGTTTTCACTGTCTCTTGGAACTGCATTTGCTGATAGACAGACATTCGCTTTCTACAAAAGCTTTCGTTGGAACAGGGGCAACACTTTGTATTTCTCTCTCGCAGAGCCCAGTTACCAAATTCGAAACGTCCAGCGATTGCGCCCACAGGAAAGCTGCCAGCACGGAAAGCTGTAGCTGGTTTTCACTGCCCCTTGGAACTGCATTCGCTGATAGACAGACATTCGCTTTCTACAAAAGCTTTCGTTCGTAAAGGGGCAACACTGTGTAGTTCTCTCTCGCAGAGCCCGGCTGCCAAATTCGAAACATCCAGCGATTGCGCCCACAGGAAAGCTGCCAGCACGGAAAGCTGTAGCTGGTTTTCACTGTCTCTTGGAACTACATTCGCTGATAGACAGACATTCGCTTTCTACAAAAGCTTTCGTTGGTACAGGGGCAACACTGTGTATTTCTCTCTCGCAGAGCCCGGCTGCCAAATTCGAAACGTCCAGCGATTGCGCCCACAGGAAAGCTGCCAGCACGGAAAGCTGTAGCTGGTTTTCACTGCCCCTTGGAACTACATTCGCTGCTAGACAGACATTCGCTTTCTGCAAAACCTTGCCTTCGTAAAGGGGCAACACTGTGTATTTCTCTCTCGCAGAGCCCGGTTGCCAAATTCGAAACGTCCAGCGATTGCGCCCACAGGAAAGCTTCCAGCACGGAAAGCTGTAGCTGGTTTTCACTGCCCCTTGGAACTGCATTCGCTGATAGACAGACATTCGCTTTCTACAAAAGCTTTCGTTGGTACAGGGGCAACACTGTGTATTTCTCTCTCGCAGAGCCCGGTTGCCAAATTCGAAACGTCCAGCGATTGCACCCACAGGAAAGCTGCCAGCACGGAAAGCTGTAGCTGGTTTTCACTGCCCCTTGGAACTACATTCGCTGCTAGACAGACATTCGCTTTCTGCAAAACCTTGCCTTAGTAAAGGGGCAACACTGTGTATTTCTCTCTCGCAGAGCCCGGCTGCCAAATTCGAAACGTCCAGCGATTGCGCCCACAGGAAAGCTGCCAGCACGGAAAGCTGTAGCTGGTTTTTACTGCCCCTTGGAACTGCATTCGCTGATAGACAGACATTCGCTTTATGCAAAAGCTTTCGTTCGTAAAGGGGCAACACTGTGTATTTCTCTCTCGCAGAGCCCGGCTGCCAAATTCGAAACGTCCAGCGATTGCGCCCACAGGAAAGCTGCCAGCACGGAAAGCTGTAGCTGGTTTTCACTGCCCCTTGGAACTACATTCGCTGCTAGACAGACATTCGCTTTCTACAAAAGCTTTCGTTGGTACAGGGGCAACACTGTGTATTTCTCTCTCGCAGAGCCTGGCTGCCAAATTCGAAACGTCCAGCGATTGCGCCCACAGGAAAGCTGCCAGCAAGGAAAGCTGTAGCTGGTTTTCACTGCCCCTTGGAACTGCATTCGCTGATAGACAGACATTCGCTTTCTACAAAAGCTTTCGTTGGTACAGGGGCAACACTGTGTATTTCTCTCTCGCAGAGCCCGGTTGCCAAATTCGAAACGTCCAGCGATTGCGCCCACAGGAAAGCTGCCAGCACGGAATGCTGTAGCTGGTTTTCACTGCCCCTTGGAACTGCATTCGCTGATAGACAGACATTCGCTTTCTACAAAAGCTTTTGTTGGTACAGGGGCAACACTGTGTATTTCTCTCTCGCAGAGCCCGTTTGCCAAATTCGAAACGTCCAGCGATTGCGCCCACAGGAAAGCTGCCAGCACGGAAAGCTGTAGCTGGTTTTCACTGCCCCTTGGAACTACATTCGCTGCTAGACAGACATTCGCTTTCTGCAAAATCTTGCCTTCGTAAAGGGGCAACACTGTGTATTTCTCTCTCGCAGAGCCCGGCTGCCAAATTCGAAACGTCCAGCGATTGCGCCCACAGGAAAGCTGCCAGCACGGAAAGCTGTAGCTGGTTTTCACTGTCTCTTGGAACTACATTCGCTGATAGACAGACATTCGCTTTCTACAAAATCTTTCGTTGGTACAGGGGCAACACTGTGTATTTCTCTCTCGCAGAGCCCGGCTGCCAAATTCGAAACGTCCAGCGATTGCGCCCACAGGAAAGCTGCCAGCACGGAAAGCTGTAGCTGGTTTTCACTGCCCCTTGGAACTGCATTCGCTGATAGACAGACATTCGCTTTCTACAAAAACTTTCGTTCGTAAAGGGGCAACACTGTGTATTTCTCTCTCGCAGAGCCCGGCTGCCAAATTCGAAACGTCCAGCGATTGCGCCCACAGGAAAGCTGCCAGCACGGAAAGCTGTAGCTGGTTTTCACTGTCTCTTGGAACTACATTCGCTGATAGACAGACATTCGCTTTCTACAAAAGCTTTCGTTGGTACAGGGGCAACACTGTGTATTTCTCTCTCGCAGAGCCCGGCTGCCAAATTCGAAACGTCCAGCGATTGCGCCCACAGGAAAGCTGCCAGCACGGAAAGCTGTAGCTGGTTTTCACTGCCCCTTGGAACTGCATTCGCTGATAGACAGACATTCGCTTTCTACAAAAACTTTCGTTCGTAAAGGGGCAACACTGTGTATTTCTCTCTCGCAGAGCCCGGCTGCCAAATTCGAAACGTCCAGCGATTGCGCCCACAGGAAAGCTGCCAGCACGGAAAGCTGTAGCTGGTTTTCACTGTCTCTTGGAACTACATTCGCTGATAGACAGACATTCGCTTTCTGCAAAACCTTGCCTTCGTAAAGGGGCAACACTGTGTATTTCTCTCTCGCAGAGCCCGGCTGCCAAATTCGAAACGTCCAGCGATTGCGCCCACAGGAAAGCTGCCAGCACGGAAAGCTGTAGCTGGTTTTCACTGTCTCTTGGAACTACATTCGCTGATAGACAGACATTCGCTTTCTACAAAAGCTTTCGTTGGTACAGGGGCAACACTGTGTATTTCTCTCTCGCAGAGCCCGGTTGCCAAATTCGAAACGTCCAGCGATTGCGCCCACAGGAAAGCTGCCAGCATTGAAAGCTGTAGCTGGTTTTCACTGCCCCTTGGAAATGCATTCGCTATTAGACAGACATTCGCTTTCTACAAAAGCTTTCGTTGGTACAGGGGCAACACTGTGTATTTCTCTCTCGCAGAGCCCGGTTGCCAAATTCGAAACGTCCAGCGATTGCGCCCACAGGAAAGCTGCCAGCACGGAAAGCTGTAGCTGGTTTTCACTGCCCCTTGGAACTGCATTCGCTGCTAGACAGACATTCGCTTTCTACAAAAGCTTTCGTTGGAACAGGGGCAACACTGTGTATTTCTCTCTCGCAGAGCCCGGCTGCCAAATTCGAAACGTCCAGCGATTGCGCCCACAGGAAAGCTGCCAGCACGGAAAGCTGTAGCTGGTTTTCACTGTCTCTTGGAACTGCATTTGCTGATAGACAGACATTCGCTTTCTACAAAAGCTTTCGTTGGAACAGGGGCAACACTGTGTATTTCTCTCTCGCAGAGCCCAGTTACCAAATTCGAAACGTCCAGCGATTGCGCCCACAGGAAAGCTGCCAGCAAGGAAAGCTGTAGCTGGTTTTCACTGCCCCTTGGAACTGCATTCGCTGATAGACAGACATTCGCTTTCTACAAAAGCTTTCGTTGGTACAGGGGCAACACTGTGTATTTCTCTCTCGCAGAGCCCGGTTGCCAAATTCAAAACGTCCAGCGATTGCGCCCACAGGAAAGCTTCCAACACGGAAAGCTGTAGCTGGTTTTCACTGCCCCTTGGAACTGCATTCGCTGATAGACAGACATTCGCTTTCTACAAAAGCTTTCGTTGGTACAGGGGCAACACTGTGTATTTCTCTCTCGCAGAGCCCGGTTGCCAAATTCGAAACGTCCAGCGATTGCACCCACAGGAAAGCTGCCAGCACAGAAAGCTGTAGCTGGTTTTCACTGCCCCTTGGAACTACATTCGCTGCTAGACAGACATTCGCTTTCTGCAAAACCTTGCCTTCGTAAAGGGGCAACACTGTGTATTTCTCTCTCGCAGAGCCCGGCTGCCAAATTCGAAACGTCCAGCGATTGCGCCCACAGGAAAGCTGCCAGCACGGAAAGCTGTAGCTGGTTTTCACTGTCTCTTGGAACTGCATTCGCTGATAGACAGACATTCGCTTTCTACAAAAGCTTTCGTTGGTACAGGGGCAACACTGTGTATTTCTCTCTCGCAGAGCCCGGCTGCCAAATTCGAAACGTCCAGCGATTGCGCCCACAGGAAAGCTGCCAGCACGGAAAGCTGTAGCTGGTTTTCACTGTCTCTTGCAAATACATTCGCTGATAGACAAACATTCGCTTTCTAGAAAAGCTTTCGTTGGTACAGGGGCAACACTGTGTATTTCTCTCTCGCAGAGCCCGGTTGCCAAATTCGAAACGTCCAGCGATTGCACCCACAGGAAAGCTGCCAGCACGGAAAGCTGTAGCTGGTTTTCACTGCCCCTTGGAACTACATTCGCTGCTAGACAGACATTCGCTTTCTGCAAAACCTTGCCTTAGTAAAGGGGCAACACTGTGTATTTCTCTCTCGCAGAGCCTGGCTGCCAAATTCGAAACGTCCAGCGATTGCGCCCACAGGAAAGCTGCCAGCACGGAAAGCTGTAGCTGGTTTTCACTGTCTCTTGGAACTGCATTTGCTGATAGACAGACATTCGCTTTCTACAAAAGCTTTCGTTGGTACAGGGGCAACACTGTGTATTTCTCTCTCGCAGAGCCCGGTTGCCAAATTCGAAACGTCCAGCGATTGCGCCCACAGGAAAGCTTCCAGCACGGAAAGCTGTAGCTGGTTTTCACTGCCCCTTGGAACTGCATTCGCTGATAGACAGACATTCGCTTTCTACAAAAGCTTTCGTTGGTACAGGGGCAACACTGTGTATTTCTCTCTCGCAGAGCCCGGTTGCCAAATTCGAAACGTCCAGCGATTGCACCCACAGGAAAGCTGCCAGCACAGAAAGCTGTAGCTGGTTTTCACTGCCCCTTGGAACTACATTCGCTGCTAGAGAGACATTCGCTTTCTGCAAAACCTTGCCTTCGTAAAGGGGCAACACTGTGTATTTCTCTCTCGCAGAGCCCGGTTGCCAAATTCGAAACGTCCAGCGATTGCGCCCACAGGAAAGCTGCCAGCACGGAAAGCTGTAGCTGGTTTTCACTGCCCCTTGGAACTGCATTCGCTGATAGACAGACATTCGCTTTCTACAAAAGCTTTCGTTCGTAAAGGGGCAACACTGTGTAGTTCTCTCTCGCAGAGCCCGGCTGCCAAATTCGAAACATCCAGCGATTGCGCCCACAGGAAAGCTGCCAGCACGGAAAGCTGTAGCTGGTTTTCACTGTCTCTTGGAACTGCATTCGCTGATAGACAGACATTCGCTTTCTACAAAAGCTTTCGTTGGTACAGGGGCAACACTGTGTATTTCTCTCTCGCAGAGCCCGGCTGCCAAATTCGAAACGTCCAGCGATTGCGCCCACAGGAAAGCTGCCAGCACGGAAAGCTGTAGCTGGTTTTCACTGTCTCTTGCAAATACATTCGCTGATAGACAAACATTCGCTTTCTAGAAAAGCTTTCGTTGGTACAGGGGCAACACTGTGTATTTCTCTCTCGCAGAGCCCGGTTGCCAAATTCGAAACGTCCAGCGATTGCACCCACAGGAAAGCTGCCAGCACGGAAAGCTGTAGCTGGTTTTCACTGCCCCTTGGAACTACATTCGCTGCTAGACAGACATTCGCTTTCTGCAAAACCTTGCCTTAGTAAAGGGGCAACACTGTGTATTTCTCTCTCGCAGAGCCTGGCTGCCAAATTCGAAACGTCCAGCGATTGCGCCCACAGGAAAGCTGCCAGCACGGAAAGCTGTAGCTGGTTTTCACTGCCCCTTGGAACTGCATTCGCTGATAGACAGACATTCGCTTTCTACAAAAGCTTTCGTTGGTACAGGGGCAACACTGTGTATTTCTCTCTCGCAGAGCCCGGCTGCCAAATTCGAAACGTCCAGCGATTGCGCCCACAGGAAAGCTGCCAGCACGGAAAGCTGTAGCTGGTTTTCACTGCCCCTTGGAACTGCATTCGCTGATAGACAGACATTCGCTTTCTACAAAAACTTTCGTTCGTAAAGGGGCAACACTGTGTATTTCTCTCTCGCAGAGCCCGGCTGCCAAATTCGAAACGTCCAGCGATTGCGCCCACAGGAAAGCTGCCAGCACGGAAAGCTGTAGCTGGTTTTCACTGTCTCTTGGAACTACATTCGCTGATAGACAGACATTCGCTTTCTGCAAAACCTTGCCTTCGTAAAGGGGCAACACTGTGTATTTCTCTCTCGCAGAGCCCGGCTGCCAAATTCGAAACGTCCAGCGATTGCGCCCACAGGAAAGCTGCCAGCACGGAAAGCTGTAGCTGGTTTTCACTGTCTCTTGGAACTACATTCGCTGATAGACAGACATTCGCTTTCTACAAAAGCTTTCGTTGGTACAGGGGCAACACTGTGTATTTCTCTCTCGCAGAGCCCGGTTGCCAAATTCGAAACGTCCAGCGATTGCGCCCACAGGAAAGCTGCCAGCATTGAAAGCTGTAGCTGGTTTTCACTGCCCCTTGGAAATGCATTCGCTATTAGACAGACATTCGCTTTCTACAAAAGCTTTCGTTGGTACAGGGGCAACACTGTGTATTTCTCTCTCGCAGATCCCGGTTGCCAAATTCGAAACGTCCAGCGATTGCGCCCACAGGAAAGCTGCCAGCACGGAAAGCTGTAGCTGGTTTTCACTGCCCCTTGGAACTGCATTCGCTGATAGACAGACATTCGCTTTCTACAAAAGCTTTCGTTGGAACAGGGGCAACACTGTGTATTTCTCTCTCGCAGAGCCCGGCTGCCAAATTCGAAACGTCCAGCGATTGCGCCCACAGGAAAGCTGCCAGCACGGAAAGCTGTAGCTGGTTTTCACTGTCTCTTGGAACTGCATTTGCTGATAGACAGACATTCGCTTTCTACAAAAGCTTTCGTTGGAACAGGGGCAACACTGTGTATTTCTCTCTCGCAGAGCCCAGTTACCAAATTCGAAACGTCCAGCGATTGCGCCCACAGGAAAGCTGCCAGCAAGGAAAGCTGTAGCTGGTTTTCACTGCCCCTTGGAACTGCATTCGCTGATAGACAGACATTCGCTTTCTACAAAAGCTTTCGTTGGTACAGGGGCAACACTGTGTATTTCTCTCTCGCAGAGCCCGGTTGCCAAATTCGAAACGTCCAGCGATTGCGCCCACAGGAAAGCTTCCAGCACGGAAAGCTGTAGCTGGTTTTCACTGCCCCTTGGAACTGCATTCGCTGATAGACAGACATTCGCTTTCTACAAAAGCTTTCGTTGGTACAGGGGCAACACTGTGTATTTCTCTCTCGCAGAGCCCGGTTGCCAAATTCGAAACGTCCAGCGATTGCACCCACAGGAAAGCTGCCAGCACAGAAAGCTGTAGCTGGTTTTCACTGCCCCTTGGAACTACATTCGCTGCTAGACAGACATTCGCTTTCTGCAAAACCTTGCCTTCGTAAAGGGGCAACACTGTGTATTTCTCTCTCGCAGAGCCCGGCTGCCAAATTCGAAACGTCCAGCGATTGCGCCCACAGGAAAGCTGCCAGCACGGAAAGCTGTAGCTGGTTTTCACTGTCTCTTGGAACTGCATTCGCTGATAGACAGACATTCGCTTTCTACAAAAGCTTTCGTTGGTACAGGGGCAACACTGTGTATTTCTCTCTCGCAGAGCCCAGCTGCCAAATTCGAAACGTCCAGCGATTGCGCCCACAGGAAAGCTGCCAGCACGGAAAGCTGTAGCTGGTTTTCACTGTCTCTTGCAAATACATTCGCTGATAGACAAACATTCGCTTTCTAGAAAAGCTTTCGTTGGTACAGGGGCAACACTGTGTATTTCTCTCTCGCAGAGCCCGGTTGCCAAATTCGAAACGTCCAGCGATTGCACCCACAGGAAAGCTGCCAGCACGGAAAGCTGTAGCTGGTTTTCACTGCCCCTTGGAACTACATTCGCTGCTAGACAGACATTCGCTTTCTGCAAAACCTTGCCTTAGTAAAGGGGCAACACTGTGTATTTCTCTCTCGCAGAGCCTGGCTGCCAAATTCGAAACGTCCAGCGATTGCGCCCACAGGAAAGCTGCCAGCACGGAAAGCTGTAGCTGGTTTTCACTGTCTCTTGGAACTGCATTTGCTGATAGACAGACATTCGCTTTCTACAAAAGCTTTCGTTGGTACAGGGGCAGCACTGTGTATTTCTCTCTCGCAGAGCCCGGTTGCCAAATTCGAAACGTCCAGCGATTGCGCCCACAGGAAAGCTTCCAGCACGGAAAGCTGTAGCTGGTTTTCACTGCCCCTTGGAACTGCATTCGCTGATAGACAGACATTCGCTTTCTACAAAAGCTTTCGTTGGTACAGGGGCAACACTGTGTATTTCTCTCTCGCAGAGCCCGGTTGCCAAATTCGAAACGTCCAGCGATTGCACCCACAGGAAAGCTGCCAGCACAGAAAGCTGTAGCTGGTTTTCACTGCCCCTTGGAACTACATTCGCTGCTAGACAGACATTCGCTTTCTGCAAAACCTTGCCTTCGTAAAGGGGCAACACTGTGTATTTCTCTCTCGCAGAGCCCGGTTGCCAAATTCGAAACGTCCAGCGATTGCGCCCACAGGAAAGCTGCCAGCACGGAAAGCTGTAGCTGGTTTTCACTGCCCCTTGGAACTGCATTCGCTGATAGACAGACATTCGCTTTCTACAAAAGCTTTCGTTCGTAAAGGGGCAACACTGTGTAGTTCTCTCTCGCAGAGCCCGGCTGCCAAATTCGAAACATCCAGCGATTGCGCCCACAGGAAAGCTGCCAGCACGGAAAGCTGTAGCTGGTTTTCACTGTCTCTTGGAACTGCATTCGCTGATAGACAGACATTCGCTTTCTACAAAAGCTTTCGTTGGTACAGGGGCAACACTGTGTATTTCTCTCTCGCAGAGCCCGGCTGCCAAATTCGAAACGTCCAGCGATTGCGCCCACAGGAAAGCTGCCAGCACGGAAAGCTGTAGCTGGTTTTCACTGTCTCTTGCAAATACATTCGCTGATAGACAAACATTCGCTTTCTAGAAAAGCTTTCGTTGGTACAGGGGCAACACTGTGTATTTCTCTCTCGCAGAGCCCGGTTGCCAAATTCGAAACGTCCAGCGATTGCACCCACAGGAAAGCTGCCAGCACGGAAAGCTGTAGCTGGTTTTCACTGCCCCTTGGAACTACATTCGCTGCTAGACAGACATTCGCTTTCTGCAAAACCTTGCCTTAGTAAAGGGGCAACACTGTGTATTTCTCTCTCGCAGAGCCTGGCTGCCAAATTCGAAACGTCCAGCGATTGCGCCCACAGGAAAGCTGCCAGCAAGGAAAGCTGTAGCTGGTTTTCACTGCCCCTTGGAACTGCATTCGCTGATAGACAGACATTCGCTTTCTACAAAAGCTTTCGTTGGTACAGGGGCAACACTGTGTATTTCTCTCTCGCAGAGCCCGGTTGCCAAATTCGAAACGTCCAGCGATTGCACCCACAGGAAAGCTGCCAGCACAGAAAGCTGTAGCTGGTTTTCACTGCCCCTTGGAACTACATTCGCTGCTAGACAGACATTCGCTTTCTGCAAAACCTTGCCTTAGTAAAGGGGCAACACTGTGTATTTCTCTCTCGCAGAGCCCGGCTGCCAAATTCGAAACGTCCAGCGATTGCGCCCACAGGAAAGCTGCCAGCACGGAAAGCTGTAGCTGGTTTTCACTGCCCCTTGGAACTGCATTCGCTGATAGACAGACATTCGCTTTCTGCAAAAGCTTTCGTTCGTAAAGGGGCAACACTGTGTATTTCTCTCTCGCAGAGCCCGGCTGCCAAATTCGAAACGTCCAGCGATTGCGCCCACAGGAAAGCTGCCAGCACGGAAAGCTGTAGCTGGTTTTCACTGCCCCTTGGAACTACATTCGCTGCTAGACAGACATTCGCTTTCTACAAAAGCTTTCGTTGGTACAGGGGCAACACTGTGTATTTCTCTCTCGCAGAGCCCGGCTGCCAAATTCGAAACGTCCAGCGATTGCGCCCACAGGAAAGCTGCCAGCAAGGAAAGCTGTAGCTGGTTTTCACTGCCCCTTGGAACTGCATTCGCTGATAGACAGACATTCGCTTTCTACAAAAGCTTTCGTTGGTACAGGGGCAACACTGTGTATTTCTCTCTCGCAGAGCCCGGTTGCCAAATTCGAAACGTCCAGCGATTGCGCCCACAGGAAAGCTGCCAGCACGGAAAGCTGTAGCTGGTTTTCACTGCCCCTTGGAACTGCATTCGCTGCTAGACAGACATTCGCTTTCTACAAAAGCTTTTGTTGGTACAGGGGCAACACTGTGTATTTCTCTCTCGCAGAGCCCGGCTGCCAAATTCGAAACGTCCAGCGATTGCGCCCACAGGAAAGCTGCCAGCACGGAAAGCTGTAGCTGGTTTTCACTGCCCCTTGGAACTACATTCGCTGCTAGACAGACATTCGCTTTCTGCAAAATCTTGCCTTCGTAAAGGGGCAACACTGTGTATTTCTCTCTCGCAGAGCCCGGCTGCCAAATTCGAAACGTCCAGCGATTGCGCCCACAGGAAAGCTGCCAGCACGGAAAGCTGTAGCTGGTTTTCACTGTCTCTTGGAACTACATTCGCTGATAGACAGACATTCGCTTTCTACAAAAGCTTTCGTTGGTACAGGGGCAACACTGTGTATTTCTCTCTCGCAGAGCCCGGCTGCCAAATTCGAAACGTCCAGCGATTGCGCCCACAGGAAAGCTGCCAGCACGGAAAGCTGTAGCTGGTTTTCACTGCCCCTTGGAACTGCATTCGCTGATAGACAGACATTCGCTTTCTACAAAAGCTTTCGTTCGTAAAGGGGCAACACTGTGTATTTCTCTCTCGCAGAGCCCGGCTGCCAAATTCGAAACGTCCAGCGATTGCGCCCACAGGAAAGCTGCCAGCACGGAAAGCTGTAGCTGGTTTTCACTGTCTCTTGGAACTACATTCGCTGCTAGACAGACATTCGCTTTCTACAAAAGCTTTCGTGGGTACAGGGGCAACACTGTGTATTTCTCTCTCGCAGAGCCCGGCTGCCAAATTCGAAACGTCCAGCGATTGCGCCCACAGGAAAGCTGCCAGCACGGAAAGCTGTAGCTGGTTTTCACTGCCCCTTGGAACTGCATTCGCTGATAGACAGACATTCGCTTTCTACAAAAACTTTCGTTGGTACAGGGGCAACACTGTGTATTTCTCTCTCGCAGAGCCCGGTTGCCAAATTCGAAACGTCCAGCGATTGCGCCCACAGGAAAGCTGCCAGCATTGAAAGCTGTAGCTGGTTTTCACTGCCCCTTGGAAATGCATTCGCTATTAGACAGACATTCGCTTTCTACAAAAGCTTTCGTTGGTACAGGGGCAACACTGTGTATTTCTCTCTCGCAGAGCCCGGTTGCCAAATTCGAAACGTCCAGCGATTGCGCCCACAGGAAAGCTGCCAGCACGGAAAGCTGTAGCTGGTTTTCACTGCCCCTTGGAACTGCATTCGCTGCTAGACAGACATTCGCTTTCTACAAAAGCTTTCGTTGGAACAGGGGCAACACTGTGTATTTCTCTCTCGCAGAGCCCGGCTGCCAAATTCGAAACGTCCAGCGATTGCGCCCACAGGAAAGCTGCCAGCACGGAAAGCTGTAGCTGGTTTTCACTGTCTCTTGGAACTGCATTTGCTGATAGACAGACATTCGCTTTCTACAAAAGCTTTCGTTGGAACAGGGGCAACACTGTGTATTTCTCTCTCGCAGAGCCCAGTTACCAAATTCGAAACGTCCAGCGATTGCGCCCACAGGAAAGCTGCCAGCAAGGAAAGCTGTAGCTGGTTTTCACTGCCCCTTGGAACTGCATTCGCTGATAGACAGACATTCGCTTTCTACAAAAGCTTTCGTTGGTACAGGGGCAACACTGTGTATTTCTCTCTCGCAGAGCCCGGTTGCCAAATTCGAAACGTCCAGCGATTGCGCCCACAGGAAAGCTTCCAGCACGGAAAGCTGTAGCTGGTTTTCACTGCCCCTTGGAACTGCATTCGCTGATAGACAGACATTCGCTTTCTACAAAAGCTTTCGTTGGTACAGGGGCAACACTGTGTATTTCTCTCTCGCAGAGCCCGGTTGCCAAATTCGAAACGTCCAGCGATTGCACCCACAGGAAAGCTGCCAGCACAGAAAGCTGTAGCTGGTTTTCACTGCCCCTTGGAACTACATTCGCTGCTAGACAGACATTCGCTTTCTGCAAAACCTTGCCTTCGTAAAGGGGCAACACTGTGTATTTCTCTCTCGCAGAGCCCGGTTGCCAAATTCGAAACGTCCAGCGATTGCGCCCACAGGAAAGCTGCCAGCACGGAAAGCTGTAGCTGGTTTTCACTGCCCCTTGGAACTGCATTCGCTGATAGACAGACATTCGCTTTCTACAAAAGCTTTCGTTCGTAAAGGGGCAAAACTGTGTAGTTCTCTCTCGCAGAGCCCGGCTGCCAAATTCGAAACATCCAGCGATTGCGCCCACAGGAAAGCTGCCAGCACGGAAAGCTGTAGCTGGTTTTCACTGTCTCTTGGAACTACATTCGCTGATAGACAGACATTCGCTTTCTACAAAAGCTTTCGTTGGTACAGGGGCAACACTGTGTATTTCTCTCTCGCAGAGCCCGGCTGCCAAATTCGAAACGTCCAGCGATTGCGCCCACAGGAAAGCTGCCAGCACGGAAAGCTGTAGCTGGTTTTCACTGCCCCTTGGAACTACATTCGCTGCTAGACAGACATTCGCTTTCTGCAAAACCTTGCCTTCGTAAAGGGGCAACACTGTGTATTTCTCTCTCGCAGAGCCCGGTTGCCAAATTCGAAACGTCCAGCGATTGCGCCCACAGGAAAGCTTCCAGCACGGAAAGCTGTAGCTGGTTTTCACTGCCCCTTGGAACTGCATTCGCTGATAGACAGACATTCGCTTTCTACAAAAGCTTTCGTTGGTACAGGGGCAACACTGTGTATTTCTCTCTCGCAGAGCCCGGTTGACAAATTCGAAACGTCCAGCGATTGCACCCACAGGAAAGCTGCCAGCACGGAAAGCTGTAGCTGGTTTTCACTGCCCCTTGGAACTACATTCGCTGCTAGACAGACATTCGCTTTCTGCAAAACCTTGCCTTAGTAAAGGGGCAACACTGTGTATTTCTCTCTCGCAGAGCCCGGCTGCCAAATTCGAAACGTCCAGCGATTGCGCCCACAGGAAAGCTGCCAGCACGGAAAGCTGTAGCTGGTTTTCACTGCCCCTTGGAACTACATTCGCTGCTAGACAGACATTCGCTTTCTACAAAAGCTTTTGTTGGTACAGGGGCAACACTGTGTATTTCTCTCTCGCAGAGCCCGGCTGCCAAATTCGAAACGTCCAGCGATTGCGCCCACAGGAAAGCTGCCAGCAAGGAAAGCTGTAGCTGGTTTTCACTGCCCCTTGGAACTGCATTCGCTGATAGACAGACATTCGCTTTCTACAAAAGCTTTCGTTGGTACAGGGGCAACACTGTGTATTTCTCTCTCGCAGAGCCCGGTTGCCAAATTCGAAACGTCCAGCGATTGCGCCCACAGGAAAGCTGCCAGCACGGAAAGCTGTAGCTGGTTTTCACTGCCCCTTGGAACTGCATTCGCTGATAGACAGACATTCGCTTTCTACAAAAGCTTTTGTTGGTACAGGGGCAACACTGTGTATTTCTCTCTCGCAGAGCCCGGTTGCCAAATTCGAAACGTCCAGCGATTGCGCCCACAGGAAAGCTGCCAGCACGTAAAGTTGTAGCTGGTTTTCACTGCCCCTTGGAACTACATTCGCTGCTAGACAGACATTCGCTTTCTGCAAAATCTTGCCTTCGTAAAGGGGCAACACTGTGTATTTCTCTCTCGCAGAGCCCGGCTGCCAAATTCGAAACGTCGAGCGATTGCGCCCACAGGAAAGCTGCCAGCACGGAAAGCTGTAGCTGGTTTTCACTGTCTCTTGGAACTACATTCGCTGATAGACAGACATTCGCTTTCTACAAAAGCTTTCGTTGGTACAGGGGCAACACTGTGTATTTCTCTCTCGCAGAGCCCGGTTGCCAAATTTGAAACGTCCAGCGATTGCGCCCACAGGAAAGCTGCCAGCACGGAAAGCTGTAGCTGGTTTTCACTGCCCCTTGGAACTGCATTCGCTGATAGACAGACATTCGCTTTCTACAAAAGCTTTCGTTGGAACAGGAGCAACACTGTGTATTTCTCTCTCGCAGAGCCCGGCTGCCAAATTCGAAACGTCCAGCGATTGCGCCCACAGGAAAGCTGCCAGCACGGAAAGCTGTAGCTGGTTTTCACTGTCTCTTGGAACTGCATTTGCTGATAGACAGACATTCGCTTTCTACAAAAGCTTTCGTTGGTACAGGGGCAACACTGTGTATTTCTCTCTCGCAGAGCCCGCCTGCCAAATTCGAAACGTCCAGCGATTGCGCCCACAGGAAAGCTGCCAGCACGGAAAGCTGTAGCTGGTTTTCACTGCCCCTTGGAACTGCATTCGCTGATAGACAGACATTCGCTTTCTACAAAAGCTTTCGTTGGTACAGGGGCAACACTGTGTATTTCTCTCTCGCAGAGCCCGGTTGCCAAATTCGAAACGTCCAGCGATTGCACCCACAGGAAAGCTGCCAGCACAGGAAGCTGTAGCTGGTTTTCACTGCCCCTTGGAACTACATTCGCTGCTAGACAGACATTCGCTTTCTGCAAAACCTTGCCTTCGTAAAGGGGCAACACTGTGTATTTCTCTCTCGCAGAGCCCGGTTGCCAAATTCGAAACGTCCAGCGATTGCGCCCACAGGAAAGCTTCCAGCACGGAAAGCTGTAGCTGGTTTTCACTGCCCCTTGGAACTGCATTCGCTGATAGACAGACATTGCTTTCTACAAAAGCTTTCGTTCGTAAAGGGGCAACACTGTGTATTTCTCTCTCGCAGAGCCCGGCTGCCAAATTCGAAACATCCAGCGATTGCGCCCACAGGAAAGCTGCCAGCACGGAAAGCTGTAGCTGGTTTTCACTGCCTCTTGGAACTACATTCGCTGATAGACAGACATTCGCTTTCTACAAAAGCTTTCGTTGGTACAGGGGCAACACTGTGTATTTCTCTCTCGCAGAGCCCGGTTGCCAAATTCGAAACGTCCAGCGATTGCGCCCACAGGAAAGCTTCCAGCACGGAAAGCTGTAGCTGGTTTTCACTGCCCCTTGGAACTACATTCGCTGCTAGACAGACATTCGCTTTCTGCAAAACCTTGCCTTCGTAAAGGGGCAACACTGTGTATTTCTCTCTCGCAGAGCCCGGCTGCCAAATTCGAAACGTCCAGCGATTGCGCCCACAGGAAAGCTGCCAGCACGGAAAGCTGTAGCTGGTTTTCACTGCCCCTTGGAACTGCATTCGCTGATAGACAGACATTCGCTTTCTACAAAAGCTTTCGTTGGTACAGGGGCAACACTGTGTATTTCTCTCTCGCAGAGCCCGGCTGCCAAATTCGAAACGTCCAGCGATTGCGCCCACAGGAAAGCTGCCAGCAAGGAAAGCTGTAGCTGGTTTTCACTGCCCCTTGGAACTGCATTCGCTGATAGACAGACATTCGCTTTCTACAAAAGCTTTCGTTGGTACAGGGGCAACACTGTGTATTTCTCTCTCGCAGAGCCCAGTTACCAAATTCGAAACGTCCAGCGATTGCGCCCACAGGAAAGCTGCCAGCACGGAAAGCTGTAGCTGGTTTTCACTGCCCCTTGGAACTGCATTCGCTGATAGACAGACATTCGCTTTCTACAAAAGCTTTCGTTGGTACAGGGGCAACACTGTGTATTTCTCTCTCGCAGAGCCCGGTTGCCAAATTCGAAACGTCCAGCGATTGCGCCCACAGGAAAGCTTCCAGCACGGAAAGCTGTAGCTGGTTTTCACTGCCCCTTGGAACTGCATTCGCTGATAGACAGACATTCGCTTTCTACAAAAGCTTTCGTTGGTACAGGGGCAACACTGTGTATTTCTCACTCGCAGAGCCCGGTTGCCAAATTCGAAACGTCCAGCGATTGCACCCACAGGAAAGCTGCCAGCACAGAAAGCTGTAACTGGTTTTCACTGCCCCTTGGAACTACATTCGCTCCTAGACAGACATTCGCTTTCTGCAAAACCTTGCCTTCGTAAAGGGGGAACACTGTGTATTTCTCTCTCGCAGAGCCCGGTTGCCAAATTCGAAACGTCCAGCGATTGCGCCCACAGGAAAGCTGCCAGCACGGAAAGCTGTAGCTGGTTTTCACTGCCCCTTGGAACTGCATTCGCTGATAGACAGACATTCGCTTTCTACAAAAGCTTTCGTTCGTAAAGGGGCAACACTGTGTATTTCTCTCTCGCAGAGCCCGGCTGCCAAATTCGAAACGTCCAGCGATTGCGCCCACAGGAAAGCTGCCAGCACGGAAAGCTGTAGCTGGTTTTCACTGTCTCTTGGAGCTACATTCGCTGATAGACAAACATTCGCTTTCTAGAAAAGCTTTCGTTGGTACAGGGGCAACACTGTGTATTTCTCTCTCGCAGAGCCCGGTTGCCAAATTCGAAACGTCCAGCGATTGCGCCCACAGGAAAGCTGCCAGCACGGAAAGCTGTAGCTGGTTTTCACTGCCCCTTGGAACTACATTCGCTGCTAGACAGACATTCGCTTTCTGCAAAACCTTGCCTTCGTAAAGGGGCAACACTGTGTATTTCTCTCTCGCAGAGCCCGGTTGCCAAATTCGAAACGTCCAGCGATTGCGCCCACAGGAAAGCTTCCAGCAAGGAAAGCTGTAGCTGGTTTTCACTGCCCCTTGGAACTGCATTCGCTGATAGACAGACATTCGCTTTCTACAAAAGCTTTCGTTGGTACAGGGGCAACACTGTGTATTTCTCTCTCGCAGAGCCCGGTTGCCAAATTCGAAACGTCCAGCGATTGCACCCACAGGAAAGCTGCCAGCACGGAAAGCTGTAGCTGGTTTTCACTGCCCCTTGGAACTGCATTCGCTGATAGACAGACATTCGCTTTCTGCAAAAGCTTTCGTTAGTAAAGGGGCAACACTGTGTATTTCTCTCTCGCAGAGCCCTGCTGCCAAATTCGAAACGTCCAGCGATTGCGCCCACAGGAAAGCTGCCAGCACGGAAAGCTGTAGCTGGTTTTCACTGCCCCTTGGAACTTCATTCGCTGCTAGACAGACATTCGCTTTCTACAAAAGCTTTCGTTGGTACAGGGGCAACACTGTGTATTTCTCTCTCGCAGAGCCCGCCTGCCAAATTCGAAACGTCCAGCGATTGCGCCCACAGGAAAGCTGCCAGCACGGAAAGCTGTAGCTGGTTTTCACTGCCCCTTGGAACTGCATTCGCTGATAGACAGACATTCGCTTTCTACAAAAGCTTTCGTTGGTACAGGGGCAACACTGTGTATTTCTCTCTCGCAGAGCCCGGCTGCCAAATTCGAAACGTCCAGCGATTGCGCCCACAGGAAAGCTGCCAGCACGGAAAGCTGTAGCTGGTTTTCACTGTCTCTTGGAACTACATTCTCTGATAGACAGACATTCGCTTTCTGCAAAATCTTGCCTTCGTAAAGGGGCAACACTGTGTATTTCTCTCTCGCAGAGCCCGGTTGCCAAATTCGAAACGTCCAGCGATTGCGCCCACAGGAAAGCTGCCAGCAAGGAAAGCTGTAGCTGGTTTTCACTGCCCCTTGGAACTACATTCGCTGCTAGACAGACATTCGCTTTCTGCAAAACCTTGCCTTCGTAAAGGGGCAACACTGTGTATTTCTCTCTCGCAGAGCCCGGTTGCCAAATTCGAAACGTCCAGCGATTGCGCCCACAGGAAAGCTTCCAGCAAGGAAAGCTGTAGCTGGTTTTCACTGCCCCTTGGAACTGCATTCGCTGATAGACAGACATTCGCTTTCTACAAAAGCTTTCGTTGGTACAGGGGCAACACTGTGTATTTCTCTCTCGCAGAGCCCGCCTGCCAAATTCGAAACGTCCAGCGATTGCGCCCACAGGAAAGCTTCCAGCACGGAAAGCTGTAGCTGGTTTTCACTGCCCCTTGGAACTGCATTCGCTGATAGACAGACATTCGCTTTCTACAAAAGCTTTCGTTGGTACAGGGGCAACACTGTGTATTTCTCTCTCGCAGAGCCCGGCTGCCAAATTCGAAACGTCCAGCGATTGCGCCCACAGGAAAGCTGCCAGCACGGAAAGCTGTAGCTGGTTTTCACTGCCCCTTGGAACTGCATTCGCTGATAGACAGACATTCGCTTTCTACAAAAGCTTTCGTTGGTACAGGGGCAACACTGTGTATTTCTCTCTCGCAGAGCCCGGCTGCCAAATTCGAAACGTCCAGCGATTGCGCCCACAGGAAAGCTGCCAGCACGGAAAGCTGTAGCTGGTTTTCACTGTCTCTTGGAACTACATTCTCTGATAGACAGACATTCGCTTTCTGCAAAACCTTGCCTTCGTAAAGGGGCAACACTGTGTATTTCTCTCTCGCAGAGCCCGGCTGCCAAATTCGAAACGTCCAGCGATTGCGCCCACAGGAAAGCTGCCAGCACGGAAAGCTGTAGCTGGTTTTCACTGTCTCTTGGAACTACATTCGCTGATAGACAGACATTCGCTTTCTACAAAAGCTTTCGTTGGTACAGGGGCAACACTGTGTATTTCTCTCTCGCAGAGCCCGGTTGCCAAATTCGAAACGTCCAGCGATTGCGCCCACAGGAAAGCTGCCAGCACGGAAAGCTGTAGCTGGTTTTCACTGCCCCTTGGAACTGCATTCGCTATTAGACAGACATTCGCTTTCTACAAAAGCTTTTGTTGGTACAGGGGCAACACTGTGTATTTCTCTCTCGCAGAGCCCGGTTGCCAAATTCGAAACGTCCAGCGATTGCGCCCACAGGAAAGCTTCCAGCACGGAAAGCTGTAGCTGGTTTTCACTGCCCCTTGGAACTGCATTCGCTGATAGACAGACATTCGCTTTCTACAAAAGCTTTTGTTGGTACAGGGGCAACACTGTGTATTTCTCTCTCGCAGAGCCCGGTTGCCAAATTGGAAACGTCCAGCGATTGCGCCCACAGGAAAGCTGCCAGCACGGAAAGCTGTAGCTGGTTTTCACTGCCCCTTGGAACTGCATTCGCTGATAGACAGACATTCGCTTTCTACAAAAGCTTTCGTTGGTACAGGGGCAACACTGTGTATTTCTCTCTCGCAGAGCCCGGCTGCCAAATTCGAAACGTCCAGCGATTGCGCCCACAGGAAAGCTGCCAGCACGGAAAGCTGTAGCTGGTTTTCACTGTCTCTTGGAACTACATTCGCTGATAGACAGACATTCGCTTTCTGCAAAACCTTGCCTTCGTAAAGGGGCAACACTGTGTATTTCTCTCTCGCAGAGCCCGGCTGCCAAATTCGAAACGTCCAGCGATTGCGCCCACAGGAAAGCTGCCAGCACGGAAAGCTGTAGCTGGTTTTCACTGTCTCTTGGAACTACATTCGCTGATAGACAGACATTCGCTTTCTACAAAAGCTTTCGTTGGTACAGGGGCAACACTGTGTATTTCTCTCTCGCAGAGCCCGGTTGCCAAATTCGAAACGTCCAGCGATTGCGCCCACAGGAAAGCTGCCAGCACGGAAAGCTGTAGCTGGTTTTCACTGCCCCTTGGAACTGCATTCGCTGATAGACAGACATTCGCTTTCTACAAAAGCTTTCGTTGGTACAGGGGCAACACTGTGTATTTCTCTCTCGCAGAGCCCGGCTGCCAAATTCGAAACGTCCAGCGATTGCGCCCACAGGAAAGCTGCCAGCACGGAAAGCTGTAGCTGGTTTTCACTGCCCCTTGGAACTGCATTCGCTGATAGACAGACATTCGCTTTCTACAAAAGCTTTCGTTGGAACAGGGGCAACACTGTGTATTTCTCTCTCGCAGAGCCCGGTTGCCAAATTCGAAACGTCCAGCGATTGCGCCCACAGGAAAGCTGCCAGCACGGAAAGCTGTAGCTGGTTTTCACTGTCTCTTGGAACTGCATTTGCTGATAGACAGACATTCGCTTTCTACAAAAGCTTTCGTTGGAACAGGGGCAACACTGTGTATTTCTCTCTCGCAGAGCCCAGTTACCAAATTCGAAACGTCCAGCGATTGCGCCCACAGGAAAGCTGCCAGCAAGGAAAGCTGTAGCTGGTTTTCACTGCCCCTTGGAACTGCATTCGCTGATAGACAGACATTCCCTTTCTACAAAAGCTTTCGTTGGTACAGGGGCAACACTGTGTATTTCTCTCTCGCAGAGCCCGGCTACCAAATTCGAAACGTCCAGCGATTGCACCCACAGAAAGCTGCCAGCACAGAAAGCTGTAGCTGGTTTTCACTGCCCCTTGGAACTACATTCGCTGCTAGACAGACATTCGCTTTCTGCAAAACCTTGCCTTCGTAAAGGGGCAACACTGTGTATTTCTCTCTCGCAGAGCCCGGTTGCCAAATTCGAAACGTCCAGCGATTGCGCCCACAGGAAAGCTGCCAGCACGGAAAGCTGTAGCTGGTTTTCACTGCCCCTTGGAACTGCATTCGCTGATAGACAGACATTCGCTTTCTACAAAAGCTTTCGTTGGTACAGGGGCAACACTCTGTATTTCTCTCTCGCAGAGCCCGGTTGCCAAATTCGAAACGTCCAGCGATTGCGCCCACAGGAAAGCTTCCAGCACGGAAAGCTGTAGCTGGTTTTCACTGCCCCTTGGAACTGCATTCGCTGATAGACAGACATTCGCTTTCTACAAAAGCTTTCGTTGGTACAGGGGCAACACTGTGTATTTCTCTCTCGCAGAGCCCGGTTGCCAAATTCGAAACGTCCAGCGATTGCGCCCACAGGAAAGCTGCCAGCACGGAAAGCTGTAGCTGCTTTTCACTGCCCCTTGGAACTGCATTCGCTGATAGACAGACATTCGCTTTCTACAAAAGCTTTCGTTGGAACAGGGGCAACACTGTGTATTTCTCTCTCGCAGAGCCCGGTTGCCAAATTCGAAACGTCCAGCGATTGCGCCCACAGGAAAGCTGCCAGCACGGAAAGCTGTAGCTGGTTTTCACTGCCCCTTGGAACTACATTCGCTGCTAGACAGACATTCGCTTTCTGCAAAACCTTGCCTTCGTAAAGGGGCAACACTGTGTATTTCTTTCTCGCAGAGCCCGGTTGCCAAATTCGAAACGTCCAGCGATTGCGCCCACAGGAAAGCTGCCAGCACGGAAAGCTGTAGCTGGTTTTCACTGCCCCTTGGAACTGCATTCGCTGATAGACAGACATTCGCTTTCTACAAAAGCTTTCGTTCGTAAAGGGGCAACACTGTGTATTTCTCTCTCGCAGAGCCCGGCTGCCAAATTCGAAACGTCCAGCGATTGCGCCCACAGGAAAGCTGCCAGGACGGAAAGCTGTAGCTGGTTTTCACTGTCTCTTGGAACTACATTCTCTGATAGACAGACATTCGCTTTCTGCAAAATCTTGCCTTCGTAAAGGGGCAACACTGTGTATTTCTCTCTCGCAGAGGCCGGCTGCCAAATTCGAAACGTCCAGCGATTGCGCCCACAGGAAAGCTGCCAGCACGGAAAGCTGTAGCTGGTTTTCACTGTCTCTTGGAACTACATTCGCTGATAGACAGACATTCGCTTTCTACAAAAGCTTTCGTTGGTACAGGGGCAACACTGTGTATTTCTCTCTCGCAGAGCCCGGCTGCCAAATTCGAAACGTCCAGCGATTGCGCCCACAGGAAAGCTGCCAGCACGGAAAGCTGTAGCTGGTTTTCACTGTCTCTTGGAACTACATTCGCTGATAGACAGACATTCGCTTTCTGCAAAACCTTGCCTTCGTAAAGGGGCAACACTGTGTATTTCTCTCTCGCAGAGCCCGGCTGCCAAATTCGAAACGTCCAGCGATTGCGCCCACAGGAAAGCTGCCAGCACGGAAAGCTGTAGCTGGTTTTCACTGTCTCTTGGAACTACATTCGCTGATAGACAGACATTCGCTTTCTACAAAAGCTTTCGTTGGTACAGGGGCAACACTGTGTATTTCTCTCTCGCAGAGCCCGGTTGCCAAATTCGAAACGTCCAGCGATTGCGCCCACAGGAAAGCTGCCAGCACGGAAAGCTGTAGCTGGTTTTCACTGCCCCTTGGAACTGCATTCGCTGATAGACAGACATTCGCTTTCTACAAAAGCTTTCGTTGGTACAGGGGCAACACTGTGTATTTCTCTCTCGCAGAGCCCGGCTGCCAAATTCGAAACGTCCAGCGATTGCGCCCACAGGAAAGCTGCCAGCACGGAAAGCTGTAGCTGGTTTTCACTGCCCCTTGGAACTGCATTCGCTGATAGACAGACATTCGCTTTCTACAAAAGCTTTCGTTGGAACAGGGGCAACACTGTGTATTTCTCTCTCGCAGAGCCCGGTTGCCAAATTCGAAACGTCCAGCGATTGCGCCCACAGGAAAGCTGCCAGCACGGAAAGCTGTAGCTGGTTTTCACTGTCTCTTGGAACTGCATTTGCTGATAGACAGACATTCGCTTTCTACAAAAGCTTTCGTTGGAACAGGGGCAACACTGTGTATTTCTCTCTCGCAGAGCCCAGTTACCAAATTCGAAACGTCCAGCGATTGCGCCCACAGGAAAGCTGCCAGCAAGGAAAGCTGTAGCTGGTTTTCACTGCCCCTTGGAACTGCATTCGCTGATAGACAGACATTCCCTTTCTACAAAAGCTTTCGTTGGTACAGGGGCAACACTGTGTATTTCTCTCTCGCAGAGCCCGGCTACCAAATTCGAAACGTCCAGCGATTGCACCCACAGAAAGCTGCCAGCACAGAAAGCTGTAGCTGGTTTTCACTGCCCCTTGGAACTACATTCGCTGCTAGACAGACATTCGCTTTCTGCAAAACCTTGCCTTCGTAAAGGGGCAACACTGTGTATTTCTCTCTCGCAGAGCCCGGTTGCCAAATTCGAAACGTCCAGCGATTGCGCCCACAGGAAAGCTGCCAGCACGGAAAGCTGTAGCTGGTTTTCACTGCCCCTTGGAACTGCATTCGCTGATAGACAGACATTCGCTTTCTACAAAAGCTTTCGTTGGTACAGGGGCAACACTCTGTATTTCTCTCTCGCAGAGCCCGGTTGCCAAATTCGAAACGTCCAGCGATTGCGCCCACAGGAAAGCTTCCAGCACGGAAAGCTGTAGCTGGTTTTCACTGCCCCTTGGAACTGCATTCGCTGATAGACAGACATTCGCTTTCTACAAAAGCTTTCGTTGGTACAGGGGCAACACTGTGTATTTCTCTCTCGCAGAGCCCGGTTGCCAAATTCGAAACGTCCAGCGATTGCGCCCACAGGAAAGCTGCCAGCACGGAAAGCTGTAGCTGCTTTTCACTGCCCCTTGGAACTGCATTCGCTGATAGACAGACATTCGCTTTCTACAAAAGCTTTCGTTGGAACAGGGGCAACACTGTGTATTTCTCTCTCGCAGAGCCCGGTTGCCAAATTCGAAACGTCCAGCGATTGCGCCCACAGGAAAGCTGCCAGCACGGAAAGCTGTAGCTGGTTTTCACTGCCCCTTGGAACTACATTCGCTGCTAGACAGACATTCGCTTTCTGCAAAACCTTGCCTTCGTAAAGGGGCAACACTGTGTATTTCTTTCTCGCAGAGCCCGGTTGCCAAATTCGAAACGTCCAGCGATTGCGCCCACAGGAAAGCTGCCAGCACGGAAAGCTGTAGCTGGTTTTCACTGCCCCTTGGAACTGCATTCGCTGATAGACAGACATTCGCTTTCTACAAAAGCTTTCGTTCGTAAAGGGGCAACACTGTGTATTTCTCTCTCGCAGAGCCCGCCTGCCAAATTCGAAACGTCCAGCGATTGCGCCCACAGGAAAGCTGCCAGGACGGAAAGCTGTAGCTGGTTTTCACTGTCTCTTGGAACTACATTCTCTGATAGACAGACATTCGCTTTCTGCAAAATCTTGCCTTCGTAAAGGGGCAACACTGTGTATTTCTCTCTCGCAGAGCCCGGCTGCCAAATTCGAAACGTCCAGCGATTGCGCCCACAGGAAAGCTGCCAGCACGGAAAGCTGTAGCTGGTTTTCACTGTCTCTTGGAACTACATTCGCTGATAGACAGACATTCGCTTTCTACAAAAGCTTTCGTTGGTACAGGGGCAACACTGTGTATTTCTCTCTCGCAGAGCCCGGTTGCCAAATTCGAAACGTCCAGCGATTGCGCCCACAGGAAAGCTGCCAGCATTGAAAGCTGTAGCTGGTTTTCACTGCCCCTTGGAAATGCATTCGCTATTAGACAGACATTCGCTTTCTACAAAAGCTTTCGTTGGTACAGGGGCAACACTGTGTATTTCTCTCTCGCAGAGCCCGGTTGCCAAATTTGAAACGTCCAGCGATTGCACCCACAGGAAAGCTGCCAGCACGGAAAGCTGTAGCTGGTTTTCACTGCCCCTTGGAACTGCATTCGCTGATAGACAGACATTCGCTTTCTACAAAAGCTTTCGTTGGAACAGGGGCAACACTGTGTATTTCTCTCTCGCAGAGCCCGGCTGCCAAATTCGAAACGTCCAGCGATTGCGCCCACAGGAAAGCTGCCAGCACGGAAAGCTGTAGCTGGTTTTCACTGCCCCTTGGAACTGCATTCGCTGATAGACAGACATTCGCTTTCTACAAAAGCTTTCGTTGGAACAGGGGCAACACTGTGTATTTCTCTCTCGCAGAGCCCAGTTACCAAATTCGAAACGTCCAGCGATTGCGCCCACAGGAAAGCTGCCAGCAAGGAAAGCTGTAGCTGGTTTTCACTGCCCCTTGGAACTGCTTTCGCTGATAGACAGACATTCGCTTTCTACAAAAGCTTTCGTTGGTACAGGGGCAACACTGTGTATTTCTCTCTCGCAGAGCCCGGTTGCCAAATTCGAAACGTCCAGCGATTGCGCCCACAGGAAAGCTTCCAGCACGGAAAGCTGTAGCTGGTTTTCACTGCCCCTTGGAACTGCATTCGCTGATAGACAGACATTCGCTTTCTACAAAAGCTTTCGTTGGTACAGGGGCAACACTGTGTATTTCTCTCTCGCAGAGCCCGGTTGCCAAATTCGAAACGTCCAGCGATTGCGCCCACAGGAAAGCTGCCAGCACGGAAAGCTGTAGCTGGTTTTCACTGCCCCTTGGAACTGCATTCGCTGATAGACAGACATTCGCTTTCTACAAAAGCTTTCGTTGGTACAGGGGCAACACTGTGTATTTCTCTCTCGCAGAGCCCGGTTGCCAAATTCGAAACGTCCAGCGATTGCGCCCACAGGAAAGCTGCCAGCATGGAAAGCTGTAGCTGGTTTTCACTGCCCCTTGGAACTACATTCGCTGCTAGACAGACATTCGCTTTCTGCAAAACCTTGCCTTCGTAAAGGGGCAACACTGTGTATTTCTCTCTCGCAGAGCCCGGTTGCCAAATTCGAAACGTCCAGCGATTGCGCCCACAGGAAAGCTGCCAGCACGGAAAGCTGTAGCTGGTTTTCACTGCCCCTTGGAACTGCATTCGCTGATAGACCGACATTCGCTTTCTACAAAAGCTTTCGATCGTAAAGGGGCAACACTGTGTATTTCTCTCTCGCAGAGCCCGGCTGCCAAATTTGAAACGTCCAGCGATTGCGCCCACAGGAAAGCTGCCAGCACGGAAAGCTGTAGCTGGTTTTCACTGTCTCTTGGAACTACATTCGCTGATAGACAGACATTCGCTTTCTACAAAAGCTTTCGTTGGTACAGGGGCAACACTGTGTATTTCTCTCTCGCAGAGCCCGGTTGCCAAATTCGAAACGTCCAGCGATTGCGCCCACAGGAAAGCTGCCAGCATTGAAAGCTGTAGCTGGTTTTCACTGCCCCTTGGAAATGCATTCGCTATTAGACAGACATTCGCTTTCTACAAAAGCTTTCGTTGGTACAGGGGCAACACTGTGTATTTCTCTCTCGCAGAGCCCGGTTGCCAAATTTGAAACGTCCAGCGATTGCGCCCACAGGAAAGCTGCCAGCACGGAAAGCTGTAGCTGGTTTTCACTGCCCCTTGGAACTGCATTCGCTGATAGACAGACATTCGCTTTCTACAAAAGCTTTCGTTGGAACAGGGGCAACACTGTGTATTTCTCTCTCGCAGAGCCCGGCTGCCAAATTCGAAACGTCCAGCGATTGCGCCCACAGGAAAGCTGCCAGCACGGAAAGCTGTAGCTGGTTTTCACTGTCTCTTGGAACTGCATTTGCTGATAGACAGACATTCGCTTTCTACAAAAGCTTTCGTTGGAACAGGGGCAACACTGTGTATTTCTCTCTCGCAGAGCCCAGTTACCAAATTCGAAACGTCCAGCGATTGCGCCCACAGGAAAGCTGCCAGCAAGGAAAGCTGTAGCTGGTTTTCACTGCCCCTTGGAACTGCATTCGCTGATAGACAGACATTCGCTTTCTACAAAAGCTTTCGTTGGTACAGGGGCAACACTGTGTATTTCTCTCTCGCAGAGCCCGGTTGCCAAATTCGAAACGTCCAGCGATTGCGCCCACAGGAAAGCTTCCAGCACGGAAAGCTGTAGCTGGTTTTCACTGCCCCTTGGAACTGCATTCGCTGATAGACAGACATTCGCTTTTTACAAAAGCTTTCGTTGGAACAGGGGCAACACTGTGTATTTCTCTCTCGCAGAGCCCGGCTGCCAAATTCGAAAAGTCCAGCGATTGCGCCCACAGGAAAGCTGCCAGCACGGAAAGCTGTAGCTGGTTTTCACTGTCTCTTGGAACTGCATTTGCTGATAGACAGACATTCGCTTTCTACAAAAGCTTTCGTTGGAACAGGGGCAACACTGTATTTCTCTCTCGCAGAGCCCGGTTACCAAATTCGAAACGTCCAGCGATTGCGCCCACAGGAAAGCTGCCAGCACGGAAAGCTGTAGCTGGTTTTCACTGCCCCTTGGAACTGCATTCGCTGATAGACAGACATTCGCTTTCTACAAAAGCTTTCGTTGGTACAGGGGCAACACTGTGTATTTCTCTCTCGCAGAGCCCGGTTGCCAAATTCGAAACGTCCAGCGATTGCACCCACAGGAAAGCTGCCAGCACAGAAAGCTGTAGCTGGTTTTCACTGCCCCTTGGAACTACATTCGCTGCTAGACAGACATTCGCTTTCTGCAAAACCTTGCCTTCGTAAAGGGGCAACACTGTGTATTTCTCTCTCGCAGAGCCCGGTTGCCAAATTCGAAACGTCCAGCGATTGCGCCCACAGGAAAGCTGCCAGCACGGAAAGCTGTAGCTGGTTTTCACTGCCCCTTGGAACTACATTCGCTGCTAGACAGACATTCGCTTTCTGCAAAACCTTGCCTTCGTAAAGGGGCAACACTGTGTATTTCTCTCTCGCAGAGCCCGGTTGCCAAATTCGAAACGTCCAGCGATTGCGCCCACAGGAAAGCTGCCAGCACGGAAAGCTGTAGCTGGTTTTCACTGCCCCTTGGAACTGCATTCGCTGATAGACAGACATTCGCTTTCTACAAAAGCTTTCGTTGGTACAGGGGCAACACTGTGTATTTCTCTCTCGCAGAGCCCGGCTGCCAAATTCGAAACGTCCAGCGATTGCGCCCACAGGAAAGCTGCCAGCACGGAAAGCTGTAGCTGGTTTTCACTGTCTCTTGCAAATACATTCGCTGATAGACAAACATTCGCTTTCTAGAAAAGCTTTCGTTGGTACAGGGGCAACACTGTGTATTTCTCTCTCGCAGAGCCCGGTTGCCAAATTCGAAACGTCCAGCGATTGCGCCCACAGGAAAGCTGCCAGCACGGAAAGCTGTAGCTGGTTTTCACTGCCCCTTGGAACTACATTCGCTGCTAGACAGACATTCGTTTTCTGCAAAACCTTGCCTTCGTAAAGGGGCAACACTGTGTATTTCTCTCTCGCAGAGCCCGCCTGCCAAATTCGAAACGTCCAGCGATTGCGCCCACAGGAAAGCTGCCAGCACGGAAAGCTGTAGCTGGTTTTCACTGCCCCTTGGAACTGCATTCGCTGATAGACAGACATTCGCTTTCTACAAAAGCTTTCGTTGGTACAGGGGCAACACTGTGTATTTCTCTCTCGCAGAGCCCGCCTGCCAAATTCGAAACGTCCAGCGATTGCGCCCACAGGAAAGCTGCCAGCACGGAAAGCTGTAGCTGGTTTTCACTGCCCCTTGGAACTACATTCGCTGCTAGACAGACATTCGCTTTCTGCAAAACCTTGCCTTCGTAAAGGGGCAACACTGTGTATTTCTCTCTCGCAGAGCCCGGTTGCCAAATTCGAAACGTCCAGCGATTGCGCCCACAGGAAAGCTTCCAGCACGGAAAGCTGTAGCTGGTTTTCACTGCCCCTTGGAACTGCATTCGCTGATAGACAGACATTCGCTTTCTACAAAAGCTTTCGTTGGTACAGGGGCAACACTGTGTATTTCTCTCTCGCAGAGCCCGGTTGCCAAATTCGAAACGTCCAGCGATTGCACCCACAGGAAAGCTGCCAGCACGGAAAGCTGTAGCTGGTTTTCACTGCCCCTTGGAACTCCATTCGCTGATAGACAGACATTCGCTTTTTACAAAAGCTTTCGTTGGAACAGGGGCAACACTGTGTATTTCTCTCTCGCAGAGCCCGGCTGCCAAATTCGAAAAGTCCAGCGATTGCGCCCACAGGAAAGCTGCCAGCACGGAAAGCTGTAGCTGGTTTTCACTGTCTCTTGGAACTGCATTTGCTGATAGACAGACATTCGCTTTCTACAAAAGCTTTCGTTGGAACAGGGGCAACACTGTATTTCTCTCTCGCAGAGCCCGGTTACCAAATTCGAAACGTCCAGCGATTGCGCCCACAGGAAAGCTGCCAGCACGGAAAGCTGTAGCTGGTTTTCACTGCCCCTTGGAACTGCATTCGCTGATAGACAGACATTCGCTTTCTACAAAAGCTTTCGTTGGTACAGGGGCAACACTGTGTATTTCTCTCTCGCAGAGCCCGGTTGCCAAATTCGAAACGTCCAGCGATTGCACCCACAGGAAAGCTGCCAGCACGGAAAGCTGTAGCTGGTTTTCACTGCCCCTTGGAACTACATTCGCTGCTAGACAGACATTCGCTTTCTGCAAAACCTTGCCTTCGTAAAGGGGCAACACTGTGTATTTCTCTCTCGCAGAGCCCGGTTGCCAAATTCGAAACGTCCAGCGATTGCGCCCACAGGAAAGCTGCCAGCACGGAAAGCTGTAGCTGGTTTTCACTGCCCCTTGGAACTACATTCGCTGCTAGACAGACATTCGCTTTCTGCAAAACCTTGCCTTCGTAAAGGGGCAACACTGTGTATTTCTCTCTCGCAGAGCCCGGTTGCCAAATTCGAAACGTCCATCGATTGCGCCCACAGGAAAGCTGCCAGCACGGAAAGCTGTAGCTGGTTTTCACTGCCCCTTGGAACTGCATTCGCTGATAGACAGACATTCGCTTTCTACAAAAGCTTTCGTTGGTACAGGGGCAACACTGTGTATTTCTCTCTCGCAGAGCCCGCCTGCCAAATTCGAAACGTCCAGCGATTGCGCCCACAGGAAAGCTGCCAGCACGGAAAGCTGTAGCTGGTTTTCACTGCCCCTTGGAACTGCATTCGCTGATAGACAGACATTCGCTTTCTACAAAAGCTTTCGTTGGTACAGGGGCAACACTGTGTATTTCTCTCTCGCAGAGCCCGCCTGCCAAATTCGAAACGTCCAGCGATTGCGCCCACAGGAAAGCTGCCAGCACGGAAAGCTGTAGCTGGTTTTCACTGCCCCTTGGAACTACATTCGCTGCTAGACAGACATTCGCTTTCTGCAAAACCTTGCCTTCGTAAAGGGGCAACACTGTGTATTTCTCTCTCGCAGAGCCCGGTTGCCAAATTCGAAACGTCCAGCGATTGCGCCCACAGGAAAGCTTCCAGCACGGAAAGCTGTAGCTGGTTTTCACTGCCCCTTGGAACTGCATTCGCTGATAGACAGACATTCGCTTTCTACAAAAGCTTTCGTTGGTACAGGGGCAACACTGTGTATTTCTCTCTCGCAGAGCCCGGTTGCCAAATTCGAAACGTCCAGCGATTGCGCCCACAGGAAAGCTGCCAGCACGGAAAGCTATAGCTGGTTTTCACTGTCTCTTGGAACTACATTCGCTGATAGACAGACATTCGCTTTCTACAAAAGCTTTCTTTGGTACAGGGGCAAAACTGTGTATTTCTCTCTCGCAGAGCCCGGTTGCCAAATTCGAAACGTCCAGCGATTGCGCCCACAGGAAAGCTGCCAGCACGGAAAGCTGTAGCTGGTTTTCACTGCCCCTTGGAACTGCATTCGCTGCTAGACAGACATTCGCTTTCTACAAAAGCTTTCGTTGGTACAGGGGCAACACTGTGTATTTCTCTCTCGCAGAGCCCGGTTGCCAAATTCGAAACGTCCAGCGATTGCGCCCACAGGAAAGCTGCCAGCACGGAAAGCTGTAGCTGGTTTTCACTGCCCCTTGGAACTACATTCGCTGCTAGACAGACATTCGCTTTCTGCAAAACCTTGCCTTCGTAAAGGGGCAACACTGTGTATTTCTCTCTCGCAGAGCCCGGTTGCCAAATTCGAAACGTCCAGCGATTGCGCCCACAGGAAAGCTTCCAGCACGGAAAGCTGTAGCTGGTTTTCACTGCCCCTTGGAACTGCATTCGCTGATAGACAGACATTCGCTTTCTACAAAAGCTTTCGTTGGTACAGGGGCAACACTGTGTATTTCTCTCTCGCAGAGCCCGGTTGCCAAATTCGAAACGTCCAGCGATTGCACCCACAGGAAAGCTGCCAGCACGGAAAGCTGTAGCTGGTTTTCACTGTCTCTTGGAACTACATTCGCTGATAGACAGACATTCGCTTTCTACAAAAGCTTTCGTTGGTACAGGGGCAACACTGTGTATTTCTCTCTCGCAGAGCCCGGTTGCCAAATTCGAAACGTCCAGCGATTGCGCCCACAGGAAAGCTGCCAGCACGGAAAGCTGTAGCTGGTTTTCACTGCCCCTTGGAACTGCATTCGCTGCTAGACAGACACTCGCTTTCTGCAAAACCTTGCCTTCGTAAAGGCGCAACACTGTGCATTTCTCTCTCGCAGAGCCCGGCTGCCAAATTCGAAACGTCCAGCGATTGCGCCCACAGGAAAGCTGCCAGCATGGAAAGCTGTAGCTGGTTTTCACTGCCCCTTGGAACTGCATTCGCTGATAGACAGACATTCGCTTTCTACAAAAGCTTTCGTTGGTACAGGGGCAACACTGTGTATTTCTCTCTCGCAGAGCCCGGCTGCCAAATTCGAAACGTCCAGCGATTGCGCCCACAGGAAAGCTGCCAGCACGGAAAGCTGTAGCTGGTTTTCACTGCCCCTTGGAACTACATTCGCTGCTAGACAGACATTCGCTTTCTGCAAAACCTTGCCTTCGTAAAGGGGCAACACTGTGTATTTCTCTCTCGCAGAGCCCGGTTGCCAAATTCGAAACGTCCAGCGATTGCGCCCACAGGAAAGCTGCCAGCACGGAAAGCTGTAGCTGGTTTTCACTGCCCCTTGGAACTGCATTCGCTGATAGACAGACATTCGCTTTCTACAAAAGCTTTCTTTGGTACAGGGGCAACACTGTGTATTTCTCTCTCGCAGAGCCCGGTTGCCAAATTCGAAACGTCCAGCGATTGCGCCCACAGGAAAGCTGCCAGCACGGAAAGCTGTAGCTGGTTTTCACTGCCCCTTGGAACTGCATTCGCTGATAGACAGACATTCGCTTTCTACAAAAGCTTTCGTTGGTACAGGGGCAACACTGTGTATTTCTCTCTCGCAGAGCCCGGTTGCCAAATTCGAAACGTCCAGCGATTGCGCCCACAGGAAAGCTGCCAGCACGGAAAGCTGTAGCTGGTTTTCACTGCCCCTTGGAACTACATTCGCTGCTAGACAGACATTCGCTTTCTGCAAAACCTTGCCTTCGTAAAGGGGCAACACTGTGTATTTCTCTCTCGCAGAGCCCGGTTGCCAAATTCGAAACGTCCAGCGATTGCGCCCACAGGAAAGCTGCCAGCACGGAAAGCTGTAGCTGGTTTTCACTGCCCCTTGGAACTGCATTCGCTGATAGACAGACATTCGCTTTCTACAAAAGCTTTCGTTGGTACAGGGGCAACACTGTGTATTTCTCTCTCGCAGAGCCCGCCTGCCAAATTCGAAACGTCCAGCGATTGCACCCACAGGAAAGCTGCCAGCACGGAAAGCTGTAGCTGGTTTTCACTGTCTCTTGGAACTACATTCGCTGATAGACAGACATTCGCTTTCTACAAAAGCTTTCGTTGGTACAGGGGCAACACTGTGTATTTCTCTCTCGCAGAGCCCGGCTGCCAAATTCGAAACGTCCAGCGATTGCGCCCACAGGAAAGCTGCCAGCACGGAAAGCTGTAGCTGGTTTTCACTGCCCCTTGGAACTGCATTCGCTGATAGACAGACACTCGCTTTCTGCAAAACCTTGCCTTCGTAAAGGCGCAACACTGTGCATTTCTCTCTCGCAGAGCCCGGCTGCCAAATTCGAAACGTCCAGCGATTGCGCCCACAGGAAAGCTGCCAGCATGGAAAGCTGTAGCTGGTTTTCACTGCCCCTTGGAACTGCATTCGCTGCTAGACAGACATTCGCTTTCTACAAAAGCTTTCGTTGGTACAGGGGCAACACTGTGTATTTCTCTCTCGCAGAGCCCGCCTGCCAAATTCGAAACGTCCAGCGATTGCGCCCAAAGGAAAGCTGCCAGCACGGAAAGCTGTAGCTGGTTTTCACTGCCCCTTGGAACTACATTCGCTGCTAGACAGACATTCGCTTTCTGCAAAACCTTGCCTTCGTAAAGGGGCAACACTGTGTATTTCTCTCTCGCAGAGCCCGGTTGCCAAATTCGAAACGTCCAGCGATTGCGCCCACAGGAAAGCTGCCAGCACGGAAAGCTGTAGCTGGTTTTCACTGCCCCTTGGAACTGCATTCGCTGATAGACAGACATTCGCTTTCTACAAAAGCTTTCGTTGGTACAGGGGCAACACTCTGTATTTCTCTCTCGCAGAGCCCGCCTGCCAAATTCGAAACGTCCAGCGATTGCGCCCACAGGAAAGCTGCCAGCACGGAAAGCTGTAGCTGGTTTTCACTGCCCCTTGGAACTACATTCGCTGCTAGACAGACATTCGCTTTCTGCAAAACCTTGCCTTCTTAAAGGGGCAACACTGTGTATTTCTCTCTCGCAGAGCCCGGTTGCCAAATTCGAAACGTCCAGCGATTGCGCCCACAGGAAAGCTGCCAGCACGGAAAGCTGTAGCTGGTTTTCACTGCCCCTTGGAACTGCATTCGCTGATAGACAGACATTCGCTTTCTACAAAAGCTTTCGTTGGTACAGGGGCAACACTGTGTATTTCTCTCTCGCAGAGCCCGGTTGCCAAATTCGAAACGTCCAGCGATTGCACCCACAGGAAAGCTGCCAGCACGGAAAGCTGTAGCTGGTTTTCACTGCCCCTTGGAACTGCATTCGCTGATAGACAGACACTCGCTTTCTACAAAAGCTTTCGTTCGTAAAGGGGCAACACTGTGTATTTCTCTCTCGCAGAGCCCGGCTGCCAAATTCGAAACGTCCAGCGATTGCGCCCACAGGAAAGCTGCCAGCACGGAAAGCTGTAGCTGGTTTTCACTGCCCCTTGGAACTGCATTCGCTGATAGACAGACATTCGCTTTCTACAAAAGCTTTCGTTCGTAAAGGGGCAACACTGTGTATTTCTCTCTCGCAGAGCCCGGCTGCCAAATTCGAAACGTCCAGCGATTGCACCCACAGGAAAGCTGCCAGCACGGAAAGCTGTAGCTGGTTTTCACTGCCCCTTGGAACTGCATTCGCTGATAGACAGACACTCGCTTTCTACAAAAGCTTTCGTTCGTAAAGGGGCAACACTGTGTATTTCTCTCTCGCAGAGCCCGGTTGCCAAATTCGAAACGTCCAGCGATTGCGCCCACAGGAAAGCTGCCAGCACGGAAAGCTGTAGCTGGTTTTCACTGCCCCTTGGAACTGCATTCACTGCTAGACAGACATTCGCTTTCTGAAAAACCTTGCCTTCGTAAAGGGGCAACACTGTGTATTTCTCTCTCGCAGAGCCCGGTTGCCAAATTCGAAACGTCCAGCGATTGCGCCCACAGGAAAGCTGCCAGCACGGAAAGCTGTAGCTGGTTTTCACTGCCCCTTGGAACTGCATTCGCTGCTAGACAGACATTCGCTTTCTACAAAAGCTTTCGTTCGTAAAGGGGCAACACTGTGTATTTCTCTCTCGCAGAGCCCGGCTGCCAAATTCGAAACGTCCAGCGATTGCGCCCACAGGAAAGCTGCCAGCACGGAAAGCTGTAGCTGGTTTTCACTGCCCCTTGGAACTGCATTCGCTGATAGACAGACATTCGCTTTCTACAAAAGCTTTCGTTGGTACAGGGGCAACACTGTGTATTTCTCTCTCGCAGAGCCCGGTTGCCAAATTGGAAACGTCCAGCGATTGCACCCACAGGAAAGCTGCCAGCACGGAAAGCTGTAGCTGGTTTTCACTGCCCCTTGGAACTACATTCGCTGCTAGACAGACATTCGCTTTCTACAAAAGCTTTCGTTCGTAAAGGGGCAACACTGTGTATTTCTCTCTCGCAGAGCCCGGTTGCCAAATTCGAAACGTCCAGCGATTGCGCCCACAGGAAAGCTGCCAGCACGGAAAGCTGTAGCTGGTTTTCACTGCCCCTTGGAACTGCATTCGCTGCTAGACAGACATTCGCTTTCTACAAAAGCTTTCGTGGGTACAGGGGCAACACTGTGTATTTCTCTCTCGCAGAGCCCGGTTGCCAAATTCGAAACGTCCAGCGATTGCGCCCACAGGAAAGCTGCCAGCACGGAAAGCTGTAGCTGGTTTTCACTGCCCCTTGGAACTGCATTCGCTGATAGACAGACATTCGCTTTCTACAAAAGCTTTCGTTCGTAAAGGGGCAACACTGTGTATTTCTCTCTCGCAGAGCCCGGCTGCCAAATTCGAAACGTCCAGCGATTGCGCCCACAGGAAAGCTGCCAGCACGGAAAGCTGTAGCTGGATTTCACTGTCTCTTGGAACTGCATTCGCTGATAGACAGACATTTGCTTTCTACAAAAGCTTTCGTTGGAACAGGGGCAACACTGTGTATTTCTCTCTCGCAGAGCCCGGCTGCCAAATTCGAAACGTCCAGCGATTGCGCCCACAGGAAAGCTTCCAGCACGGAAAGCTGTAGCTGGTTTTCACTGCCCCTTGGAACTGCATTCGCTGATAGACAGACATTCGCTTTCTACAAAAGCTTTCGTTGGTACAGGGGCAACACTGTGTATTTCTCTCTCGCAGAGCCCGGTTTCCAAATTCGAAACGTCCAGCGATTGCGCCCACAGGAAAGCTGCCAGCACGGAAAGCTGTAGCTGGTTTTCACTGCCCCTTGGAACTGCATTCGCTGATAGACAGACACTCGCTTTCTACAAAAGCTTTCGTGGGTACAGGGGCAACACTGTGTATTTCTCTCTCGCAGAGCCCGGTTGCCAAATTCGAAACGTCCAGCGATTGCGCCCACAGGAAAGCTGCCAGCACGGAAAGCTGTAGCTGGTTTTCACTGCCCCTTGGAACTGCATTCGCTGATAGACAGACATTCGCTTTCTACAAGAGCTTTCTTTGGTACAGGGGCAACACTGTGTATTTCTCTCTCGCAGAGCCCGGTTGCCAAATTCGAAACGTCCAGCGATTGCACCCACAGGAAAGCTGCCAGCACGGAAAGCTCTAGCTGGTTTTCACTGCCCCTTAGAACTGCATTCGCTGCTAGACAGACATTCGCTTTCTTCAAAAGCTTTCGTTCGTAAAGGGGCAACACTGTGTATTTCTCTCTCGCAGAGCACGGTTGCCAAATTCGAAACGTCCAGCGATTGCGCCCACAGGAAAGCTGCCAGCACGGAAAGCTGTAGCTGGTTTTCACTGCCCCTTGGAACTGCATTCGCTGATAGACAGACATTCGCTTTCTGCAAAACCTTGCCTTCGTAAAGGGGCAACAGTGTGTATTTCTCTCTCGCAGAGCCCGGTTGCCAAATTCGAAACGTCCAGCGATTGCGCCCACAGGAAAGCTGCCAGCACGGAAAGCTGTAGCTGGTTTTCACTGCCCCTTGGAACTGCATTCGCTGATAGACAGACATTCGCTTTCTACAAAAACTTTCGTTCGTAAAGGGGCAACACTGTGTATTTCTCTCTCGCAGAGCCCGGCTGCCAAATTCGAAACGTCCAGCGATTGCGCCCACAGGAAAGCTGCCAGCACGGAAAGCTGTAGCTGGTTTTCACTGTCTCTTGGAACTACATTCGCTGATAGACAGACATTTGCTTTCTACAAAAGCTTTCGTTGGTACAGGGGCAACACTGTGTATTTCTCTCTCGCAGAGCCCGGTTGCCAAATTCGAAACGTCCAGCGATTGCGCCCACAGGAAAGCTGCCAGCACGGAAAGCTGTAGCTGGTTTTCACTGCCCCTTGGAACTGCATTCGCTATTAGACAGACATTCGCTTTCTACAAAAGCTTTCGTTGGTACAGGGGCAACACTGTGTATTTCTCTCTCGCAGAGCCCGGCTGCCAAATTCGAAACGTCCAGCGATTGCGCCCACAGGAAAGCTGCCAGCACGGAAAGCTGTAGCTGGTTTTCACTGCCCCTTGGAACTGCATTCGCTGATAGACAGACATTCGCTTTCTACAAAAGCTTTCGTTCGTAAAGGGGCAACACTGTGTATTTCTCTCTCGCAGAGCCCGGCTGCCAAATTCGAAACGTCCAGCGATTGCGCCCACAGGAAAGCTGCCAGCACGGAAAGCTGTAGCTGGTTTTCACTGCCCCTTGGAACTGCATTCGCTGATAGACAGACATTCGCTTTCTACAAAAGCTTTCGTTGGTACAGGGGCAACACTGTGTATTTCTCTCTCGCAGAGCCCGCCTGCCAAATTCGAAACGTCCAGCGATTGCACCCACAGGAAAGCTGCCAGCACGGAAAGCTGTAGCTGGTTTTCACTGCCCCTTGGAACTGCATTCGCTGATAGACAGACATTCGCTTTCTACAAAAGCTTTCGTTGGTACAGGGGCAACACTGTGTATTTCTCTCTCGCAGAGCCCGGTTGCCAAATTCGAAACGTCCAGCGATTGCGCCCACAGGAAAGCTGCCAGCACGGAAAGCTGTAGCTGGTTTTCACTGCCCCTTGGAACTGCATTCGCTGATAGACAGACATTCGCTTTGTACAAAAGCTTTCGTTGGTACAGGGGCAACACTGTGTATTTCTCTCTCGCAGAGCCCGGTTGCCAAATTCGAAACGTCCAGCGATTGCGCCCACAGGAAAGCTGCCAGCACGGAAAGCTGTAGCTGGTTTTCACTGTCTCTTGGAACTACATTCGCTGATAGACAGACATTCGCTTTCTACAAAAGCTTTCGTTGGTACAGGGGCAACACTGTGTATTTCTCTCTCGCAGAGCCCGGCTGCCAAATTCGAAACGTCCAGCGATTGCGCCCACAGGAAAGCTGCCAGCACGGAAAGCTGTAGCTGGTTTTCACTGCCCCTTGGAACTGCATTCGCTGATAGACAGACATTCGCTTTCTACAAAAGCTTTCGTTGGTACAGGGGCAACACTGTGTATTTCTCTCTCGCAGAGCCCGGTTGCCAAATTCGAAACGTCCAGCGATTGCGCCCACAGGAAAGCTGCCAGCACGGAAAGCTGTAGCTGGTTTTCACTGCCCCTTGGAACTGCATTCGCTGATAGACAGACATTCGCTTTCTACAAAAGCTTTCGTTGGTACAGGGGCAACACTGTGTATTTCTCTCTCGCAGAGCCCGGTTGACAAATTCGAAACGTCCAGCGATTGCACCCACAGGAAAGCTGCCAGCACGGAAAGCTGTAGCTGGTTTTCACTGCCCCTTGGAACTGCATTCGCTGATAGACAGACACTCGCTTTCTGCAAAACCTTGCCTTCGTAAAGGCGCAACACTGTGCATTTCTCTCTCGCAGAGCCCGGCTGCCAAATTCGAAACGTCCAGCGATTGCGCCCACAGGAAAGCTGCCAGCACGGAAAGCTGTAGCTGGTTTTCACTGCCCCTTGGAACTGCATTCGCTGCTAGACAGACATTCGCTTTCTACAAAAGCTTTCGTGGGTACAGGGGCAACACTGTGTATTTCTCTCTCGCAGAGCCCGGTTGCCAAATTCGAAACGTCCAGCGATTGCGCCCACAGGAAAGCTGCCAGCACGGAAAGCTGTAGCTGGTTTTCACTGCCCCTTGGAACTGCATTCGCTGATAGACGTTTCGAATTTGGCAACCGGGCTCTGCGAGAGAGAAATACACAGTGTTGCCCCTGTACCAACGAAAGCTTTTGTAGAAAGCGAATGTCTGTCTATCAGCGAATGCAGTTCCAAGGGGCAGTGAAAACCAGCTACAGCTTTCCGTGCTGGCAGCTTTCCTGTGGGCGCAATCGCTGGACGTTTCGAATTTGGCAGCCGGGCTCTGCGAGAGAGAAATACACAGTGTTGCCCCTTTACAAACGAAAGCTTTTGTAGAAAGCGAATGTCTATCTATCAGCGAATGCAGTTCCAAGGGGCAGTGAAAACCAGCTACAGCTTTCCGTGCTGGCAGCTTTCCTGTGGGCGCAATCGCTGGACGTTTCGAATTTGGCAACCGGGCTCTGCGAGAGAGAAATACACAGTGTTGCCCCTTTACGAAGGCAAGGTTTTGCAGAAAGCGAATGTCTGTCTATCAGCGAATGTAGTTCCAAGAGACAGTGAAAACCAGCTACAGCTTTCCGTGCTGGCAGCTTTCCTGTGGGCGCAATCGCTGGACGTTTCGAATTTGGCAGCCGGGCTCTGCGAGAGAGAAATACACAGTATTGCCCCTTTACGAAGGCAAGGTTTTGCAGAAAGCGAATGTCTGTCTAGCAGCGAATGTAGTTCCAAGAGACAGTGAAAACCAGCTACAGCTTTCCGTGCTGGCAGCTTTCCTGTGGGCGCAATCGCTGGACGTTTCTAATTTGGCAACCGGGCTCTGCGAGAGAGAAATACACAGTGTTGCCCCTGTACCAACGAAAGCTTTTGTAGAAAGCGAATGTCTGTCTATCAGCGAATGCAGTTCCAAGGGGCAGTGAAAACCAGCTACAGCTTTCCTTGCTGGCAGCTTTCCTGTGGGCGCAATCGCTGGACGTTTCGAATTTGGCAACCGGGCTCTGCGAGAGAGAAATACACAGTGTTGCCCCTGTACCAACGAAAGCTTTTGTAGAAAGCGAATGTCTGTCTAGCAGCGAATGCAGTTCCAAGGGGCAGTGAAAACCAGCTACAGCTTTCCGTGCTGGCAGCTTTCCTGTGGGCGCAATCGCTGGACGTTTCGAATTTGGCAGCCGGGCTCTGCGAGAGAGAAATACACAGTGTTGACCCTTTACGAACGAAAGCTTTTGTAGAAAGCGAATGTCTATCTATCAGCGAATGCAGTTCCAAGGGGCAGTGAAAACCAGCTACAGCTTTCCTTGCTGGCAGCTTTCCTGTGGGCGCAATCGCTGGACGTTTCGAATTTGGCAACCGGGCTCTGCGAGAGAGAAATACACAGTGTTGCCCCTTTACGAAGGCAAGGTTTTGCAGAAAGCGAATGTCTGTCTATCAGCGAATGTAGTTCCAAGAGACAGTGAAAACCAGCTACAGCTTTCCGTGCTGGCAGCTTTCCTGTGGGCGCAATCGCTGGACGTTTCGAATTTGGCAACCGGGCTCTGCGAGAGAGAAATACACAGTGTTGCCCCTTTACGAAGGCAAGGATTTGCAGAAAGCGAATGTCTGTCTAGCAGCGAATGTAGTTCCAAGGGGCAGTGAAAACCAGCTACAGCTTTCCGTGCTGGCAGCTTTCCTGTGGGCGCAATCGCTGGACGTTTCGAATTTGGCAACCGGGCTCTGCGAGAGAGAAATACACAGTGTTGCCCCTGTACCAACGAAAGCTTTTGTAGAAAGCGAATGTCTGTCTATCAGCGAATGCAGTTCCAAGGGGCAGTGAAAACCAGCTACAGCTTTCCTTGCTGGCAGCTTTCCTGTGGGCGCAATCGCTGGACGTTTCGAATTTGGCAACCGGGCTCTGCGAGAGAGAAATACACAGTGTTGCCCCTGTACCAACGAAAGCTTTTGTAGAAAGCGAATGTCTGTCTAGCAGCGAATGTAGTTCCAAGGGGCAGTGAAAACCAGCTACAGCTTTCCGTGCTGGCAGCTTTCCTGTGGGCGCAATCGCTGGACGTTTCGAATTTGGCAGCCGGGCTCTGCGAGAGAGAAATACACAGTGTTGCCCCTGTACCAACGAAAGCTTTTGTAGAAAGCGAATGTCTGTCTAGCAGCGAATGTAGTTCCAAGGGGCAGTGAAAACCAGCTACTGCTTTCCGTGCTGGCAGCTTTCCTGTGGGCGCAATCGCTGGACGTTTCATATTTGGCAGCTGGGCTCTGCGAGAGAGAAATACACAGTGTTGCCCCTTTACGAAGGCAAGGTTTTACAGAAAGCGAATGTCTGTCTATCAGCGAATGTAGTTCCAAGAGACAGTGAAAACCAGCTACAGCTTTCCGTGCTGGCAGCTTTCCTGTGGGCGCAATCGCTGGACGTTTCGAATTTGGCAGCCGGGCTCTGCGAGAGAGAAATACACAGTGTTGCCCCTTTACGAACGAAAGCTTTTGTAGAAAGCGAATGTCTGTCTATCAGCGAATGTAGTTCCAAGGGGCAGTGAAAACCAGCTACAGCTTTCCGTGCTGGCAGCTTTCCTGTGGGCGCAATCGCTGGACGTTTCGAATTTGGCAACCGGGCTCTGCGAGAGAGAAATACACACTGTTGCCCCTTTACGAAGGCAAGGTTTTGCAGAAAGCGAATGTCTGTCTAGCAGCGAATGCAGTTCCAAGGGGCAGTGAAAACCAGCTACAGCTTTCCGTGCTGGCAGCTTTCCTGTGGGCGCAATCGCTGGACGTTTCGAATTTGGCAACCGGGCTCTGCGAGAGAGAAATACACAGTGTTGCCCCTGTACCAACGAAAGCTTTTGTAGAAAGCGAATGTCTGTCTATGAGCGAATGCAGTTCCAAGGGGCAGTGAAAACCAGCTACAGCTTTCCTTGCTGGCAGCTTTCCTGTGGGCGCAATCGCTGGACGTTTCGAATTTGGTAACTGGGCTCTGCGAGAGAGAAATACACAGTGTTGCCCCTGTTCCAACGAAAGCTTTTGTAGAAAGCGAATGTCTGTCTATCAGCGAATGCAGTTCCAAGGGGCAGTGAAAACCAGCTACAGCTTTCCGTGCTGGCAGCTTTCCTGTGGGCGCAATCGCTGGACGTTTCGAATTTGGCAACCGGGCTCTGCGAGAGAGAAATACACAGTGTTGCCCCTGTACCAACGAAAGCTTTTGTAGAAAGCGAATGTCTGTCTATCAGCGAATGTACTTCCAAGGGGCAGTGAAAACCAGCTACAGCTTTCCGTGCTGGCAGCTTTCCTGTGGGCGCAATCGCTGGACGTTTCGAATTTGGCAACCGGGCTCTGCGAGAGAGAAATACACAGTGTTGCCCCTTTACGAAGGCAAGGTTTTGCAGAAAGCGAATGTCTGTCTATCAGCGAATGTAGTTCCAAGAGACAGTGAAAAGCAGCTACAGCTTTCCGTGCTGGCAGCTTTCCTGTGGGCGCAATCGCTGGACGTTTCGAATTTGGCAACCGGGCTCTGCGAGAGAGAAATACACAGTGTTGCCCCTTTACGAAGGCAAGGTTTTGCAGAAAGCGAATGTCTGTCTAGCAGCGAATGTAGTTCCAAGGGGCAGTGAAAACCAGCTACAGCTTTCCGTGCTGGCAGCTTTCCTGTGCGCGCAATCGCTGGACGTTTCGAATTTGGCAACCGGGCTCTGCGAGAGAGAAATACACAGTGTTGCCCCTGTACCAACGAAAGCTTTTGTAGAAAGCGAATGTCTGTCTATCAGCGAATGCAGTTCCAAGGGGCAGTGAAAACCAGCTACAGCTTTCCTTGCTGGCAGCTTTCCTGTGGGCGCAATCGCTGGACGTTTCGAATTTGGCAACCGGGCTCTGCGAGAGAGAAATACACAGTGTTGCCCCTGTACCAACGAAAGCTTTTGTAGAAAGCGAATGTCTGTCTAGCAGCGAATGTAGTTCCAAGGGGCAGTGAAAACCAGCTACAGCTTTCCGTGCTGGCAGCTTTCCTGTGGGCGCAATCGCTGGACGTTTCGAATTTGGCAGCCGGGCTCTGCGAGAGAGAAATACACAGTGTTGCCCCTTTACGAACGAAAGCTTTTGTAGAAAGCGAATGTCTATCTATCAGCGAATGCAGTTCCAAGGGGCAGTGAAAACCAGCTACAGCTTTCCTTGCTGGCAGCTTTCCTGTGGGCGCAATCGCTGGACGTTTCGAATTTGGCAACCGGGCTCTGCGAGAGAGAAATACACAGTGTTGCCCCTGTACCAACGAAAGCTTTTGTAGAAAGTGAATGTCTGTCTAGCAGCGAATGTAGTTCCAAGGGGCAGTGAAAACCAGCTACTGCTTTCCGTGCTGGCAGCTTTCCTGTGGGCGCAATCGCTGGAGGTTTCATATTTGGCATCTGGGCTCTGCGAGAGAGAAATACACAGTGTTGCCCCTTTACGAATGCAAGGTTTTACAGAAAGCGAATGTCTGTCTAGCAGCGAATGTAGTTCCAAGAGACAGTGAAAACCAGCTACAGTTTCCGTGCTGGCAGCTTTCCTGTGGGCGCAATCGCTGGACGTTTCGAATTTGGCAACCGGGCTCTGCGAGAGAGAAATACACAGTGTTGCCCCTGTACCAACGAAAGCTTTTGTAGAAAGCGAATGTCTGTCTATCAGCGAATGCAGTTCCAAGGGGCAGTGAAAACCAGCTACAGCTTTCCGTGCTGGCAGCTTTCCTGTGGGCGCAATCGCTGGACGTTTCGAATTTGGCAACCGGGCTCTGCGAGAGAGAAATACACAGTGTTGCCCCTTTACGAAGGCAAGGTTTTGCAGAAAGCGAATGTCTGTCTAGCAGCGAATGTAGTTCCAAGGGGCAGTGAAAACCAGCTACAGCTTTCCGTGCTGGCAGCTTTCCTGTGGGTGCAATCGCTGGACGTTTCGAATTTGGCAACCGGGCTCTGCGAGAGAGAAATACACAGTGTTGCCCCTGTACCAACGAAAGCTTTTGTAGAAAGCGAATGTCTGTCTAGCAGCGAATGCATTTCCAAGGGGCAGTGAAAACCAGCTACAGCTTTCCGTGCTGCCAGCTTTCCTGTGGGCGCAATCGCTGGACGTTTCGAATTTGGCAACCGGGCTCTGCGAGAGAGAAATACACAGTGTTGCCCCTGTACCAACGAAAGCTTTTGTAGAAAGCGAATGTCTGTCTATCAGCGAATGCAGTTCCAAGGGGCAGTGAAAACCAGCTACAGCTTTCCGTGCTGGCAGCTTTCATGTGGGCGCAATTGCTGGACGTTTCGAATTTGGCAACCGGGCTCTGCGAGAGAGAAATACACAGTGTTGCCCCTGTTCCAACGAAAGCTTTTGTAGAAAGCGAATGTCTGTCTATCAGCAAATGCAGTTCCAAGAGACAGTGAAAACCAGCTACAGCTTTCCGTGCTGGCAGCTTTCCTGTGGGCGCAATCGCTGGACGTTTCGAATTTGGCAGCCGGGCTCTGCGAGAGAGAAATACACAGTGTTGCCCCTTTACGAAGGCAAGGTTTTGCAGAAAGCGAATGTCTGTCTAGCAGCGAATGTAGTTCCAAGGGGCAGTGAAAACCAGCTACAGCTTTCCGTGCTGGCAGCTTTCCTGTGGGCGCAATTGCTGGACGTTTCGAATTTGGCAACCGGGCTCTGCGAGAGAGAAATACACAGTGTTGCCCCTGTTCCAACGAAAGCTTTTGTAGAAAGCGAATGTCTGTCTATCAGCGAATGCAGTTCCAAGGGGCAGTGAAAACCAGCTACAGCTTTCCGTGCTGGCAGCTTTCCTGTGGGCGCAATCGCTGGACGTTTCGAATTTGGCAGCCGGGCTCTGCGAGAGAGAAATACACAGTGTTGCCCCTTTACGAACGAAAGCTTTTGTAGAAAGCGAATGTCTATCTATCAGCGAATGCAGTTCCAAGGGGCAGTGAAAACCAGCTACAGCTTTCCGTGCTGGCAGCTTTCCTGTGGGCGCAATCGCTGGACGTTTCGAATTTGGCAACCGGGCTCTGCGAGAGAGAAATACACAGTGTTGCCCCTTTACGAAGGCAAGGTTTTGCAGAAAGCGAATGTCTGTCTATCAGCGAATGTAGTTCCAAGAGACAGTGAAAACCAGCTACAGCTTTCCGTGCTGGCAGCTTTCCTGTGGGCGCAATCGCTGGACGTTTCGAATTTGGCAGCCGGGCTCTGCGAGAGAGAAATACACAGTATTGCCCCTTTACGAAGGCAAGGTTTTGCAGAAAGCGAATGTCTGTCTAGCAGCGAATGTAGTTCCAAGAGACAGTGAAAACCAGCTACAGCTTTCCGTGCTGGCAGCTTTCCTGTGGGCGCAATCGCTGGACGTTTCGAATTTGGCAGGCGGGCTCTGCGAGAGAGAAATACACAGTGTTGCCCCTGTACCAACGAAAGCTTTTGTAGAAAGCGAATGTCTGTCTATCAGCGAATGCAGTTCCAAGGGGCAGTGAAAACCAGCTACAGCTTTCCTTGCTGGCAGCTTTCCTGTGGGCGCAATCGCTGGACGTTTCGAATTTGGCAACCGGGCTCTGCGAGAGAGAAATACACAGTGTTGCCCCTGTACCAACGAAAGCTTTTGTAGAAAGCGAATGTCTGTCTAGCAGCGAATGCAGTTCCAAGGGGCAGTGAAAACCAGCTACAGCTTTCCGTGCTGGCAGCTTTCCTGTGGGCGCAATCGCTGGACGTTTCGAATTTGGCAGCCGGGCTCTGCGAGAGAGAAATACACAGTGTTGCCCCTTTACGAACGAAAGCTTTTGTAGAAAGCGAATGTCTATCTATCAGCGAATGCAGTTCCAAGGGGCAGTGAAAACCAGCTACAGCTTTCCTTGCTGGCAGCTTTCCTGTGGGCGCAATCGCTGGACGTTTCGAATTTGGCAACCGGGCTCTGCGAGAGAGAAATACACAGTGTTGCCCCTTTACGAAGGCAAGCTTTTGCAGAAAGCGAATGTCTGTCTATCAGCGAATGTAGTTCCAAGAGACAGTGAAAACCAGCTACAGCTTTCCGTGCTGGCAGCTTTCCTGTGGGCGCAATCGCTGGACGTTTCGAATTTGGCAACCGGGCTCTGCGAGAGAGAAATACACAGTGTTGCCCCTGTACCAACGAAAGCTTTTGTAGAAAGCTAATGTCTGTCTATCAGCGAATGTAGTTCCAAGGGGCAGTGAAAACCAGCTACAGCTTTCCGTGCTGGCAGCTTTCCTGTGGGCGCAATCGCTGGACGTTTCGAATTTGGCAGCCGGGCTCTGCGAGAGAGAAATACACAGTGTTGCCCCTTTACGAACGAAAGCTTTTGTAGAAAGCGAATGTCTATCTATCAGCGAATGCAGTTCCAAGGGGCAGTGAAAACCAGCTACAGCTTTCCTTGCTGGCAGCTTTCCTGTGGGCGCAATCGCTGGACGTTTTGAATTTGGCAACCGGGCTCTGCGAGAGAGAAATACAAAGTGTTGCCCCTTTAAGAAGGCAAGGTTTTGCAGAAAGCGAATGTCTGTCTAGCAGCGAATGTAGTTCCAAGGGGCAGTGAAAACCAGCTACAGCTTTCCGTGCTGGCAGCTTTCCTGTGGGCGCAATCGCTGGACGTTTCTAATTTGGCAACCGGGCTCTGCGAGAGAGAAATACACAGTGTTGCCCCTGTACCAACGAAAGCTTTTGTAGAAAGCGAATGTCTGTCTATCAGCGAATGCAGTTCCAAGGGGCAGTGAAAACCAGCTACAGCTTTCCTTGCTGGCAGCTTTCCTGTGGGCGCAATTGCTGGACGTTTCGAATTTGGCAACCGGGCTCTGCGAGAGAGAAATACACAGTGTTGCCCCTGTACCAACGAAAGCTTTTGTAGAAAGCGAATGTCTGTCTAGCAGCGAATGCATTTCCAAGGGGCAGTGAAAACCAGCTACAGCTTTCCGTGCTGGCAGCTTTCCTGTGGGCGCAATCGCTGGACGTTTCGAATTTGGCAACCGGGCTCTGCGAGAGAGAAATACACAGTGTTGCCCCTGTACCAACGAAAGCTTTTGTAGAAAGCGAATGTCTGTCTATCAGCGAATGCAGTACCAAGGGGCAGTGAAAACCAGCTACAGCTTTCCGTGCTGGCAGCTTTCCTGTGGGCGCAATTGCTGGACGTTTCGAATTTGGCAACCGGGCTCTGCGAGAGAGAAATACACAGTGTTGCCCCTGTTCCAACGAAAGCTTTTGTAGAAAGCGAATGTCTGTCTATCAGCAAATGCAGTTCCAAGAGACAGTGAAAACCAGCTACAGCTTTCCGTGCTGGCAGCTTTCCTGTGGGCGCAATCGCTGGACGTTTCGAATTTGGCAGCCGGGCTCTGCGAGAGAGAAATACACAGTGTTGCCCCTTTACGAAGGCAAGGTTTTGCAGAAAGCGAATGTCTGTCTATCAGCGAATGTAGTTCCAAGAGACAGTGAAAACCAGCTACAGCTTTCCGTGCTGGCAGCTTTCTTGTGGGCGCAATCGCTGGACGTTTCGAATTTGGCAGCCGGGCTCTGCGAGAGATAAATACACAGTGTTGCCCCTTTACGAAGGCAAGGTTTTGCAGAAAGCGAATGTCTGTCTAGCAGCGAATGTAGTTCCAAGGTGCAGTGAAAACCAGCTACAGCTTTCCGTGCTGGCAGCTTTCCTGTGGGCGCAATCGCTGGACGTTTCGAATTTGGCAACCGGGCTCTGCGAGAGAGAAATACACAGTGTTGCCCCTGTACCAACGAAAGCTTTTGTAGAAAGCGAATGTCTGTCTATCAGCGAATGCAGTTCCAAGGGGCAGTGAAAACCAGCTACAGCTTTCCGTGCTGGCAGCTTTCCTGTGGGCGCAATCGCTGGACGTTTCGAATTTGGCAGCCGGGCTCTGCGAGAGAGAAATACACAGTGTTGCCCCTTTACGAACGAAAGCTTTTGTAGAAAGCGAATGTCTATCTATCAGCGAATGCAGTTCCAAGGGGCAGTGAAAACCAGCTACAGCTTTCCTTGCTGGCAGCTTTCCTGTGGGCGCAATCGCTGGACGTTTCGAATTTGGCAACCGGGCTCTGCGAGAGAGAAATACACAGTGTTGCCCCTTTACGAAGGCAAGGTTTTGCAGAAAGCGAATGTCTGTCTATCAGCGAATGTAGTTCCAAGAGACAGTGAAAACCAGCTACAGCTTTCCGTGCTGGCAGCTTTCCTGTGGGCGCAATCGCTGGACGTTTTGAATTTGTCAACCGGGCTCTGCGAGAGAGAAATACACAGTGTTGCCCCTGTTCCAACGAAAGCTTTTGTAGAAAGCGAATGTCTGTCTATCAGCAAATGCAGTTCCAAGAGACAGTGAAAACCAGCTACAGCTTTCCGTGCTGGCAGCTTTCCTGTGGGCGCAATCGCTGGACGTTTCGAATTTGGCAACCGGGCTCTGCGAGAGAGAAATACACAGTATTGCCCCTTTACGAAGCCAAGGTTTTGCAGAAAGCGAATGTCTGTCTAGCAGCGAATGTAGTTCCAAGAGACAGTGAAAACCAGCTACAGCTTTCCGTGCTGGCAGCTTTCCTGTGGGCGCAATCGCTGGACGTTTCGAATTTGGCAACCGGGCTCTGCGAGAGAGAAATACACAGTGTTGCCCCTGTACCAACGAAAGCTTTTGTAGAAAGCGAATGTCTGTCTATCAGCGAATGCAGTTCCAAGGGGCAGTGAAAACCAGCTACAGCTTTCCGTGCTGGCAGCTTTCCTGTGGGCGCAATCGCTGGACGTTTCGAATTTGGCAACCGGGCTCTGCGAGAGAGAAATACACAGTGTTGCCCCTGTACCAACGAAAGCTTTTGTAGAAAGCGAATGTCTGTCTATCAGCGAATGCAGTTCCAAGGGGCAGTGAAAACCAGCTACAGCTTTCCGTGCTGGCAGCTTTCCTGTGGGCGCAATCGCTGGACGTTTCGAATTTGGCAACCGGGCTCTGCGAGAGAGAAATACACAGTGTTGCCCCTGTACCAACGAAAGCTTTTGTAGAAAGCTAATGTCTGTCTATCAGCGAATGTAGTTCCAAGGGGCAGTGAAAACCAGCTACAGCTTTCCGTGCTGGCAGCTTTCCTGTGCGCGCAATCGCTGGACGTTTCGAATTTGGCAGCCGGGCTCTGCGAGAGAGAAATACACAGTGTTGCCCCTTTACGAACGAAAGCTTTTGTAGAAAGCGAATGTCTATCTATCAGCGAATGCAGTTCCAAGGGGCAGTGAAAACCAGCTACAGCTTTCCTTGCTGGCAGCTTTCCTGTGGGCGCAATCGCTGGACGTTTTGAATTTGGCAACCGGGCTCTGCGAGAGAGAAATACAAAGTGTTGCCCCTTTAAGAAGGCAAGGTTTTGCAGAAAGCGAATGTCTGTCTAGCAGCGAATGTAGTTCCAAGGGGCAGTGAAAACCAGCTACAGCTTTCCGTGCTGGCAGCTTTCCTGTGGGCGCAATCGCTGGACGTTTCTAATTTGGCAACCGGGCTCTGCGAGAGAGAAATACACAGTGTTGCCCCTGTACCAACGAAAGCTTTTGTAGAAAGCGAATGTCTGTCTATCAGCGAATGCAGTTCCAAGGGGCAGTGAAAACCAGCTACAGCTTTCCTTGCTGGCAGCTTTCCTGTGGGCGCAATTGCTGGACGTTTCGAATTTGGCAACCGGGCTCTGCGAGAGAGAAATACACAGTGTTGCCCCTGTACCAACGAAAGCTTTTGTAGAAAGCGAATGTCTGTCTAGCAGCGAATGCATTTCCAAGGGGCAGTGAAAACCAGCTACAGCTTTCTGTGCTGGCAGCTTTCCTGTGGGCGCAATCGCTGGACGTTTCGAATTTGGCAACCGGGCTCTGCGAGAGAGAAATACACAGTGTTGCCCCTGTACCAACGAAAGCTTTTGTAGAAAGCGAATGTCTGTCTATCAGCGAATGCAGTTCCAAGGGGCAGTGAAAACCAGCTACAGCTTTCCGTGCTGGCAGCTTTCCTGTGGGCGCAATTGCTGGACGTTTCGAATTTGGCAACCGGGCTCTGCGAGAGAGAAATACACAGTGTTGCCCCTGTTCCAACGAAAGCTTTTGTAGAAAGCGAATGTCTGTCTATCAGCAAATGCAGTTCCAAGAGACAGTGAAAACCAGCTACAGCTTTCCGTGCTGGCAGCTTTCCTGTGGGCGCAATCGCTGGACGTTTCGAATTTGGCAGCCGGGCTCTGCGAGAGAGAAATACACAGTGTTGCCCCTTTACGAAGGCAAGGTTTTGCAGAAAGCGAATGTCTGTCTATCAGCGAATGTAGTTCCAAGAGACAGTGAAAACCAGCTACAGCTTTCCGTGCTGGCAGCTTTCTTGTGGGCGCAATCGCTGGACGTTTCGAATTTGGCAGCCGGGCTCTGCGAGAGAGAAATACACAGTGTTGCCCCTTTACGAAGGCAAGGTTTTGCAGAAAGCGAATGTCTGTCTAGCAGCGAATGTAGTTCCAAGGTGCAGTGAAAACCAGCTACAGCTTTCCGTGCTGGCAGCTTTCCTGTGGGCGCAATCGCTGGACGTTTCGAATTTGGCAACCGGGCTCTGCGAGAGAGAAATACACAGTGTTGCCCCTGTACCAACGAAAGCTTTTGTAGAAAGCGAATGTCTGTCTATCAGCGAATGCAGTTCCAAGGGGCAGTGAAAACCAGCTACAGCTTTCCGTGCTGGCAGCTTTCCTGTGGGCGCAATCGCTGGACGTTTCGAATTTGGCAACCGGGCTCTGCGAGAGAGAAATACACAGTGTTGCCCCTGTACCAACGAAAGCTTTTGTAGAAAGCGAATGTCTGTCTAGCAGCGAATGTAGTTCCAAGGGGCAGTGAAAACCAGCTACAGCTTTCCGTGCTGGCAGCTTTCCTGTGGGCGCAATCGCTGGACGTTTCGAATTTGGCAACCGGGCTCTGCGACAGAGAAATACACAGTGTTGCCCCTTTACGAACGAAAGCTTTTGTAGAAAGCGAATGTCTATCTATCAGCGAATGCAGTTCCAAGGGGCAGTGAAAACCAGCTACAGCTTTCCTTGCTGGCAGCTTTCCTGTGGGCGCAATCGCTGGACGTTTCGAATTTGGCAACCGGGCTCTGCGAGAGAGAAATACACAGTGTTGCCCCTGTACCAACGAAAGCTTTTGTAGAAAGCGAATGTCTGTCTAGCAGCGAATGTAGTTCCAAGGGGCAGTGAAAACCAGCTACTGCTTTCCGTGCTGGCAGCTTTCCTGTGGGCGCAATCGCTGGACGTTTCATATTTGGCAGCTGGGCTCTGCGAGAGAGAAATACACAGTGTTGCCCCTTTACGAAGGCAAGGTTTTACAGAAAGCGAATGTCTGTCTATCAGCGAATGTAGTTCCAAGAGACAGTGAAAACCAGCTACAGCTTTCCGTGCTGCCAGCTTTCCTGTGGGCGCAATCGCTGGACGTTTCGAATTTGGCAACCGGGCTCTGCGAGAGAGAAATACACAGTGTTGCCCCTTTACGAACGAAAGCTTTTGTAGAAAGCGAATGTCTGTCTATCAGCGAATGCAGTTCCAAGGGGCAGTGAAAACCAGCTACAGCTTTCCGTGCTGGCAGCTTTCCTGTGGGCGCAATCGCTGGACGTTTCGAATTTGGCAGCCGGGCTCTACGAGAGAGAAATACACAGTGTTGCCCCTTTACGAAGGCAAGGTTTTGCAGAAAGCGAATGTCTGTCTAGCAGCGAATGCAGTTCCAAGGGGCAGTGAAAACCAGCTACAGCTTTCCGTGCTGGCAGCTTTCCTGTGGGCGCAATCGCTGGACGTTTCGAATTTGGCAACCGGGCTCTGCGAGAGAGAAATACACAGTGTTGCCCCTGTACCAACGAAAGCTTTTGTAGAAAGCGAATGTCTGTCTATCAGCGAATGCAGTTCCAAGGGGCAGTGAAAACCAGCTACAGCTTTCCGTGCTGGCAGCTTTCCTGTGGGCGCAATCGCTGGACGTTTCGAATTTGGCAACCGGGCTCTGCGAGAGAGAAATACACAGTGTTGCCCCTGTACCAACGAAAGCTTTTGTAGAAAGCGAATGTCTGTCTATCAGCGAATGCAGTTCCAAGGGGCAGTGAAAACCAGCTACAGCTTTCCTTGCTGGCAGCTTTCCTGTGGGCGCAATCGCTGGACGTTTCGAATTTGGTAACTGGGCTCTGCAAGAGAGAAATACACAGTGTTGCCCCTGTTCCAACGAAAGCTTTTGTAGAAAGCGAATGTCTGTCTATCAGCGAATGCAGTTCCAAGGGGCAGTGAAAACCAGCTACAGCTTTCCGTGCTGGCAGCTTTCCTGTGGGCGCAATCGCTGGACGTTTCGAATTTGGCAGCCGGGCTCTGCGAGAGAGAAATACACAGTGTTGCCCCTGTACCAACGAAAGCTTTTGTAGAAAGCGAATGTCTGTCTATCAGCGAATGCAGTTCCAAGGGGCAGTGAAAACCAGCTACAGCTTTCCGTGCTGGCAGCTTTCCTGTGGGCGCAATCGCTGGACGTTTCGAATTTGGCAACCGGGCTCTGCGAGAGAGAAATACACAGTGTTGCCCCTGTACCAACGAAAGCTTTTGTAGAAAGCGAATGTCTGTCTATCAGCGAATGTACTTGCAAGGGGCAGTGAAAACCAGCTACAGCTTTCCGTGCTGGCAGCTTTCCTGTGGGCGCAATCGCTGGACGTTTCGAATTTGGCAACCGGGCTCTGCGAGAGAGAAATACACAGTGTTGCCCCTTTACGAAGGCAAGGTTTTGCAGAAAGCGAATGTCTGTCTAGCAGCGAATGTAGTTCCAAGGGGCAGTGAAAACCAGCTACAGCTTTCCGTGCTGGCAGCTTTCCTGTGGGCGCAATCGCTGGACGTTTCGAATTTGGCAGCCGGGCTCTGCGAGAGAGAAATACACAGTGTTGCCCCTGTACCAACGAAAGCTTTTGTAGAAAGCGAATGTCTGTCTATCAGCGAATGCAGTTCCAAGGGGCAGTGAAAACCAGCTACAGCTTTCCTTGCTGGCAGCTTTCCTGTGGGCGCAATCGCTGGACGTTTCGAATTTGGCAACCGGGCTCTGCGAGAGAGAAATACACAGTGTTGCCCCTGTACCAACGAAAGCTTTTGTAGAAAGCGAATGTCTGTCTAGCAGCGAATGTAGTTCCAAGGGGCAGTGAAAACCAGCTACAGCTTTCCGTGCTGGCAGCTTTCCTGTGGGCGCAATCGCTGGACGTTTCGAATTTGGCAGCCGGGCTCTGCGAGAGAGAAATACACAGTGTTGCCCCTGTACCAACGAAAGCTTTTGTAGAAAGTGAATGTCTGTCTATCAGCGAATGTAGTTCCAAGGGGCAGTGAAAACCAGCTACTGCTTTCCGTGCTGGCAGCTTTCCTGTGGGCGCAATGGCTGGAGGTTTCATATTTGGCATCTGGGCTCTGCGAGAGAGAAATACACAGTGTTGCCCCTTTACGAAGGCAAGGTTTTACAGAAAGCGAATGTCTGTCTAGCAGCGAATGCAGTTCCAAGGGGCAGTGAAAACCAGCTACAGCTTTCCGTGCTGGCAGCTTTCCTGTGGGCGCAATCGCTGGACGTTTCGAATTTAGCAACCGGGCTCTGCGAGAGAGAAATACACAGTGTTGCCCCTGTACCAACGAAAGCTTTTGTAGAAAGCGAATGTCTGTCTATCAGCGAATGCAGTTCCAAGGGGCAGTGAAAACCAGCTACAGCTTTCCGTGCTGGCAGCTTTCCTGTGGGCGCAATCGCTGGACGTTTCGAATTTGGCAACCGGGCTCTGCGAGAGAGAAATACACAGTGTTGCCCCTTTACGAAGGCAAGGTTTTGCAGAAAGCGAATGTCTGTCTAGCAGCGAATGTAGTTGCAAGGGGCAGTGAAAACCAGCTACAGCTTTCCGTGCTGGCAGCTTTCCTGTGGGTGCAATCGCTGGACGTTTCGAATTTGGCAACCGGGCTCTGCGAGAGAGAAATACACAGTGTTGCCCCTGTACCAACGAAAGCTTTTGTAGAAAGCGAATGTCTGTCTAGCAGCGAATGTAGTTCCAAGGGGCAGTGAAAACCAGCTACAGCTTTCCGTGCTGGCAGCTTTCCTGTGGGCGCAATCGCTGGACGTTTCGAATTTGGCAACCGGGCTCTGCGAGAGAGAAATACACAGTGTTGCCCCTGTACCAACGAAAGCTTTTGTAGAAAGCGAATGTCTGTCTATCAGCGAATGCAGTTCCAAGGGGCAGTGAAAACCAGCTACAGCTTTCCGTGCTGGCAGCTTTCATGTGGGCGCAATTGCTGGACGTTTCGAATTTGGCAACCGGGCTCTGCGAGAGAGAAATACACAGTGTTGCCCCTGTTCCAACGAAAGCTTTTGTAGAAAGCGAATGTCTGTCTATCAGCAAATGCAGTTCCAAGAGACAGTGAAAACCAGCTACAGCTTTCCGTGCTGGCAGCTTTCCTGTGGGCGCAATCGCTGGACGTTTCGAATTTGGCAGCCGGGCTCTGCGAGAGAGAAATACACAGTGTTGCCCCTTTACGAAGGCAAGGTTTTGCAGAAAGCGAATGTCTGTCTAGCAGCGAATGTAGTTCCAAGGGGCAGTGAAACCCAGCTACAGCTTTCCGTGCTGGCAGCTTTCCTGTGGGCGCAATCGCTGGACGTTTCGAATTTGGCAGGCGGGCTCTGCGAGAGAGAAATACACAGTGTTGCCCCTGTACCAACGAAAGCTTTTGTAGAAAGCGAATGTCTGTCTATCAGCGAATGCAGTTCCAAGGGGCAGTGAAAACCAGCTACAGCTTTCCTTGCTGGCAGCTTTCCTGTGGGCGCAATCGCTGGACGTTTCGAATTTGGCAACCGGGCTCTGCGAGAGAGAAATACACAGTGTTGCCCCTGTACCAACGAAAGCTTTTGTAGAAAGCGAATGTCTGTCTAGCAGCGAATGCAGTTCCAAGGGGCAGTGAAAACCAGCTACAGCTTTCCGTGCTGGCAGCTTTCCTGTGGGCGCAATCGCTGGACGTTTCGAATTTGGCAGCCGGGCTCTGCGAGAGAGAAATACACAGTGTTGCCCCTTTACGAACGAAAGCTTTTGTAGAAAGCGAATGTCTATCTATCAGCGAATGCAGTTCCAAGGGGCAGTGAAAACCAGCTACAGCTTTCCTTGCTGGCAGCTTTCCTGTGGGCGCAATCGCTGGACGTTTCGAATTTGGCAACCGGGCTCTGCGAGAGAGAAATACACAGTGTTGCCCCTTTACGAAGGCAAGGTTTTGCAGAAAGCGAATGTCTGTCTATCAGCGAATGTAGTTCCAAGAGACAGTGAAAACCAGCTACAGCTTTCCGTGCTGGCAGCTTTCCTGTGGGCGCAATCGCTGGACGTTTCGAATTTGGCAACCGGGCTCTGCGAGAGAGAAATACACAGTGTTGCCCCTTTACGAAGGCAAGGATTTGCAGAAAGCGAATGTCTGTCTAGCAGCGAATGTAGTTCCAAGGGGCAGTGAAAACCAGCTACAGCTTTCCGTGCTGGCAGCTTTCCTGTGGGCGCAATCGCTGGACGTTTCGAATTTGGCAACCGGGCTCTGCGAGAGAGAAATACACAGTGTTGCCCCTGTACCAACGAAAGCTTTTGTAGAAAGCGAATGTCTGTCTATCAGCGAATGCAGTTCCAAGGGGCAGTGAAAACCAGCTACAGCTTTCCTTGCTGGCAGCTTTCCTGTGGGCGCAATCGCTGGACGTTTCGAATTTGGCAACCGGGCTCTGCGAGAGAGAAATACACAGTGTTGCCCCTGTACCAACGAAAGCTTTTGTAGAAAGCGAATGTCTGTCTAGCAGCGAATGTAGTTCCAAGGGGCAGTGAAAACCAGCTACAGCTTTCCGTGCTGGCAGCTTTCCTGTGGGCGCAATCGCTGGACGTTTCGAATTTGGCAGCCGGGCTCTGCGAGAGAGAAATACACAGTGTTGCCCCTGTACCAACGAAAGCTTTTGTAGAAAGCGAATGTCTGTCTAGCAGCGAATGTAGTTCCAAGGGGCAGTGAAAACCAGCTACAGCTTTCCGTGCTGGCAGCTTTCCTGTGGGCGCAATCGCTGGACGTTTCATATTTGGCAGCTGGGCTCTGCGAGAGAGAAATACACAGTGTTGCCCCTTTACGAAGGCAAGGTTTTACAGAAAGCGAATGTCTGTCTATCAGCGAATGTAGTTCCAAGAGACAGTGAAAACCAGCTACAGCTTTCCTTGCTGGCAGCTTTCCTGTGGGCGCAATCGCTGGACGTTTCGAATTTGGCAACCGGGCTCTGCGAGAGAGAAATACACAGTGTTGCCCCTGTACCAACGAAAGCTTTTGTAGAAAGCGAATGTCTGTCTAGCAGCGAATGCAGTTCCAAGGGGCAGTGAAAACCAGCTACAGCTTTCCGTGCTGGCAGCTTTCCTGTGGGCGCAATCGCTGGACGTTTTGAATTTGGCAACCGGGCTCTGCGAGAGAGAAATACAAAGTGTTGCCCCTTTACGAAGGCAAGGTTTTGCAGAAAGCGAATGTCTGTCTAGCAGCGAATGTAGTTCCAAGGGGCAGTGAAAACCAGCTACAGCTTTCCTTGCTGGCAGCTTTCCTGTGGGCGCAATCGCTGGACGTTTCGAATTTGGCAACCGGGCTCTGCGAGAGAGAAATACACAGTGTTGCCCCTGTACCAACGAAAGCTTTTGTAGAAAGCGAATGTCTGTCTAGCAGCGAATGTAGTTCCAAGGGGCAGTGAAAACCAGCTACAGCTTTCCGTGCTGGCAGCTTTCCTGTGGGCGCAATCGCTGGACGTTTCGAATTTGGCAACCGGGCTCTGCGAGAGAGAAATACACAGTGTTGCCCCTTTACGAACGAAAGCTTTTGTAGAAAGCGAATGTCTATCTATCAGCGAATGCAGTTCCAAGGGGCAGTGAAAACCAGCTACAGCTTTCCTTGCTGGCAGCTTTCCTGTGGGCGCAATCGCTGGACGTTTCGAATTTGGCAACCGGGCTCTGCGAGAGAGAAATACACAGTGTTGCCCCTGTACCAACGAAAGCTTTTGTAGAAAGCGAATGTCTGTCTAGCAGCGAATGTAGTTCCAAGGGGCAGTGAAAACCAGCTACTGCTTTCCGTGCTGGCAGCTTTCCTGTGGGCGCAATCACTGGACGTTTCATATTTGGCAGCCGGGCTCTGCGAGAGAGAAATACACAGTGTTGCCCCTGTACCAACGAAAGCTTTTGTAGAAAGCGAATGTCTGTCTATCAGCGAATGCAGTTCCAAGGGGCAGTGAAAACCAGCTACAGCTTTCCGTGCTGGCAGCTTTCCTGTGGGCGCAATCGCTGGACGTTTCGAATTTGGCAACCGGGCTCTGCGAGAGAGAAATACACAGTGTTGCCCCTGTACCAACGAAAGCTTTTGTAGAAAGCGAATGTCTGTCTATCAGCGAATGTAGTTCCAAGGGGCAGTGAAAACCAGCTACAGCTTTCCGTGCTGGCAGCTTTCCTGTGGGCGCAATCGCTGGACGTTTCGAATTTGGCAACCGGGCTCTGCGAGAGAGAAATACACAGTGTTGCCCCTTTACGAAGGCAAGGTTTTGCAGAAAGCGAATGTCTGTCTATCAGCGAATGTAGTTCCAAGAGACAGTGAAAACCAGCTACAGCTTTCCGTGCTGTCAGCTTTCCTGTGGGCGCAATCGCTGGACGTTTCGAATTTGGCAACCGGGCTCTGCGAGAGAGAAATACACAGTGTTGCCCCTTTACGAAGGCAAGGTTTTGCAGAAAGCGAATGTCTGTCTAGCAGCGAATGTAGTTCCAAGGGGCAGTGAAAACCAGCTACAGCTTTCCGTGCTGGCAGCTTTCCTGTGGGCGCAATCGCTGGACGTTTCGAATTTGGCAACCGGGCTCTGCGAGAGAGAAATACACAGTGTTGCCCCTGTACCAACGAAAGCTTTTGTAGAAAGCGAATGTCTGTCTATCAGCGAATGCAGTTCCAAGGGGCAGTGAAAACCAGCTACAGCTTTCCTTGCTGGCAGCTTTCCTGTGGGCGCAATCGCTGGACGTTTCGAATTTGGCAACCGGGCTCTGCGAGAGAGAAATACACAGTGTTGCCCCTTTACGAAGGCAAGGTTTTGCAGAAAGCGAATGTCTGTCTAGCAGCGAATGTAGTTCCAAGGGGCAGTGAAAACCAGCTACAGCTTTCCGTGCTGGCAGCTTTCCTGTGGGTGCAATCGCTGGACGTTTCGAATTTGGCAACCGGGCTCTGCGAGAGAGAAATACGCAGTGTTGCCCCTGTACCAACGAAAGCTTTTGTAGAAAGCGAATGTCTGTCTATCAGCGAATGCAGTTCCAAGGGGCAGTGAAAACCAGCTACAGCTTTCCGTGCTGGCAGCTTTCCTGTGGGCGCAATTGCTGGACGTTTCGAATTTGGCAACCGGGCTCTGCGAGAGAGAAATACACAGTGTTGCCCCTGTTCCAACGAAAGCTTTTGTAGAAAGCGAATGTCTGTCTATCAGCAAATGCAGTTCCAAGAGACAGTGAAAACCAGCTACAGCTTTCCGTGCTGGCAGCTTTCCTGTGGGCGCAATCGCTGGACGTTTCGAATTTGGCAGCCGGGCTCTGCGAGAGAGAAATACACAGTGTTGCCCCTTTACGAAGGCAAGGTTTTGCAGAAAGCGAATGTCTGTCTATCAGCGAATGTAGTTCCAAGAGACAGTGAAAACCAGCTACAGCTTTCCGTGCTGGCAGCTTTCCTGTGGGCGCAATCGCTGGACGTTTCGAATTTGGCAGCCGGGCTCTGCGAGAGAGAAATACACAGTGTTGCCCCTTTACGAAGGCAAGGTTTTGCAGAAAACGAATGTCTGTCTAGCAGCGAATGTAGTTCCAAGGGGCAGTGAAAACCAGCTACAGCTTTCCGTGCTGGCAGCTTTCCTGTGGGCGCAATCGCTGGACGTTTCGAATTTGGCAACCGGGCTCTGCGAGAGAGAAATACACAGTGTTGCCCCTGTACCAACGAAAGCTTTTGTAGAAAGCGAATGTCTGTCTATCAGCGAATGCAGTTCCAAGGGGCAGTGAAAACCAGCTACAGCTTTCCTTGCTGGCAGCTTTCCTGTGGGCGCAATCGCTGGACGTTTCGAATTTGGCAACCGGGCTCTGCGAGAGAGAAATACACAGTGTTGCCCCTGTACCAACGAAAGCTTTTGTAGAAAGCGAATGTCTGTCTAGCAGCGAATGTAGTTCCAAGGGGCAGTGAAAACCAGCTACAGCTTTCCGTGCTGGCAGCTTTCCTGTGGGCGCAATCGCTGGACGTTTCGAATTTGGCAACCGGGCTCTGCGAGAGAGAAATACACAGTGTTGCCCCTTTACGAACGAAAGCTTTTGTAGAAAGCGAATGTCTGTCTATCAGCGAATGCAGTTCCAAGGGGCAGTGAAAACCAGCTACAGCTTTCCTTGCTGGCAGCTTTCCTGTGGGCGCAATCGCTGGACGTTTCGAATTTGGCAACCGGGCTCTGCGAGAGAGAAATACACAGTGTTGCCCCTGTACCAACGAAAGCTTTTGTAGAAAGCGAATGTCTGTCTAGCAGCGAATGTAGTTCCAAGGGGCAGTGAAAACCAGCTACTGCTTTCCGTGCTGGCAGCTTTCCTGTGGGCGCAATCGCTGGACGTTTCATATTTGGCAGCTGGGCTCTGCGAGAGAGAAATACACAGTGTTGCCCCTTTACGAAGGCAAGGTTTTACAGAAAGCGAATGTCTCTCTAGCAGCGAATGTAGTTGCAAGGGGCAGTGAAAACCAGCTACAGCTTTCCGTGCTGGCAGCTTTCCTGTGGGTGCAATCGCTGGACGTTTCGAATTTGGCAACCGGGCTCTGCGAGAGAGAAATACACAGTGTTGCCCCTGTACCAACGAAAGCTTTTGTAGAAAGCGAATGTCTGTCTAGCAGCGAATGCATTTCCAAGGGGCAGTGAAAACCAGCTACAGCTTTCCGTGCTGGCAGCTTTCCTGTGTGCGCAATCGCTGGACGTTTCGAATTTGGCAACCGGGCTCTGCGAGAGAGAAATACACAGTGTTGCCCCTGTACCAACGAAAGCTTTTGTAGAAAGCGAATGTCTGTCTATCAGCGAATGCAGTTCCAAGGGGCAGTGAAAACCAGCTACAGCTTTCCTTGCTGGCAGCTTTCCTGTGGGCGCAATTGCTGGACGTTTCGAATTTGGCAACCGGGCTCTGCGAGAGAGAAATACACAGTGTTGCCCCTGTTCCAACGAAAGCTTTTGTAGAAAGCGAATGTCTGTCTATCAGCAAATGCAGTTCCAAGAGACAGTGAAAACCAGCTACAGCTTTCCGTGCTGGCAGCTTTCCTGTGGGCGCAATCGCTGGACGTTTCGAATTTGGCAGCCGGGCTCTGCGAGAGAGAAATACACAGTGTTGCCCCTTTACGAAGGCAAGGTTTTGCAGAAAGCGAATGTCTGTCTATCAGCGAATGTAGTTCCAAGAGACAGTGAAAACCAGCTACAGCTTTCCGTGCTGGCAGCTTTCCTGTGGGCGCAATCGCTGGACGTTTCGAATTTGGCAGCCGGGCTCTGCGAGAGAGAAATACACAGTGTTGCCCCTTTACGAAGGCAAGGTTTTGCAGAAAGCGAATGTCTGTCTATCAGCGAATGTAGTTCCAAGGGGCAGTGAAAACCAGCTACAGCTTTCCGTGCTGGCAGCTTTCCTGTGGGCGCAATCGCTGGACGTTTCGAATTTGGCAACCGGGCTCTGCGAGAGAGAAATACACAGTGTTGCCCCTGTACCAACGAAAGCTTTTGTAGAAAGCGAATGTCTGTCTATCAGCGAATGCAGTTCCAAGGGGCAGTGAAAACCAGCTACAGCTTTCCTTGCTGGCAGCTTTCCTGTGGGCGCAATCGCTGGACGTTTCGAATTTGGCAACCGGGCTCTGCGAGAGAGAAATACACAGTGTTGCCCCTGTACCAACGAAAGCTTTTGTAGAAAGCGAATGTCTGTCTATCAGCGAATGCAGTTCCAAGGGGCAGTGAAAACCAGCTACAGCTTTCCGTGCTGGCAGCTTTCCTGTGGGCGCAATCGCTGGACGTTTCGAATTTGGCAGCCGGGCTCTGCGAGAGAGAAATACACAGTGTTGCCCCTGTACCAATGAAAGCTTTTGTAGAAAGCGAATGTCTGTCTATCAGCGAATGCAGTTCCAAGGGGCAGTGAAAACCAGCTACAGCTTTCCGTGCTGGCAGCTTTCCTGTGGGCGCAATCGCTGGACGTTTCGAATTTGGCAGCCGTGCTCTGCGAGAGAGAAATACACAGTGTTGCCCCTTTACGAAGGCAAGGTTTTGCAGAAAGCGAATGTCTGTCTAGCAGCGAATGTAGTTCCAAGAGACAGTGAAAACCAGCTACAGCTTTCCTTGCTGGCAGCTTTCCTGTGGGCGCAATCGCTGGACGTTTCGAATTTGGCAACCGGGCTCTGCGAGAGAGAAATACACAGTGTTGCCCCTGTACCAACGAAAGCTTTTGTAGAAAGCGAATGTCTGTCTATCAGCGAATGCAGTTCCAAGGGGCAGTGAAAACCAGCTACAGCTTTCTGTGCTGGCAGCTTTCCTGTGGGCGCAATCGCTGGACGTTTCGAATTTGGCAACTGGGCTCTGCGAGAGAGAAATACACAGTGTTGCCCCTGTACCAACGAAAGCTTTTGTAGAAAGCGAATGTCTGTCTATCAGCGAATGCAGTTCCAAGGGGCAGTGAAAACCAGCTACAGCTTTCCTTGCTGGCAGCTTTCCTGTGGGCGCAATCGCTGGACGTTTCGAATTTGGCAACCGGGCTCTGCGAGAGAGAAATACACAGTGTTGCCCCTGTACCAACGAAAGCTTTTGTAGAAAGCGAATGTCTGTCTAGCAGCGAATGCAGTTCCAAGGGGCAGTGAAAACCAGCTACAGCTTTCCGTGCTGGCAGCTTTCCTGTGGGCGCAATCGCTGGACGTTTCGAATTTGGCAGCCGGGCTCTGCGAGAGAGAAATATACAGTGTTGCCCCTTTACGAACGAAAGCTTTTGTAGAAAGCGAATGTCTATCTATCAGCGAATGCAGTTCCAAGGGGCAGTGAAAACCAGCTACAGCTTTCCTTGCTGGCAGCTTTCCTGTGGGCGCAGTCGCTGGACGTTTCGAATTTGGCAACCAGGCTCTGCGAGAGAGAAATACACAGTGTTGCCCCTTTACGAAGGCAAGGTTTTACAGAAAGCGAATGTCTCTCTAGCAGCGAATGTAGTTGCAAGGGGCAGTGAAAACCAGCTACAGCTTTCCGTGCTGGCAGCTTTCCTGTGGGCGCAATCGCTGGACGTTTCGAATTTGGCAACCGGGCTCTGCGAGAGAGAAATACACAGTGTTGCCCCTGTACCAACGAAAGCTTTTGTAGAAAGCGAATGTCTGTCTATCAGCGAATGTAGTTCCAAGAGACAGTGAAAACCAGCTACAGCTTTCCGTGCTGGCAGCTTTCCTGTGGGCGCAATCGCTGGACGTTTCGAATTTGGCAGCCGGGCTCTGCGAGAGAGAAATACACAGTGTTGCCCCTTTACGAAGGCAAGGTTTTGCAGAAAGCGAATGTCTGTCTAGCAGCGAATGTAGTTCCAAGGGGCAGTGAAAACCAGCTACAGCTTTCCGTGCTGGCAGCTTTCCTGTGGGCGCAATCGCTGGACGTTTCGAATTTGGCAACCGGGCTCTGCGAGAGAGAAATACACAGTGTTGCCCCTGTACCAACGAAAGCTTTTGTAGAAAGCGAATGTCTGTCTATCAGCGAATGCAGTTCCAAGGGGCAGTGAAAACCAGCTACAGCTTTCCGTGCTGGCAGCTTTCCTGTGGGCGCAATCGCTGGACGTTTCGAATTTGGCAGCCGGGCTCTGCGAGAGAGAAATACACAGTGTTGCCCCTGTACCAATGAAAGCTTTTGTAGAAAGCGAATGTCTGTCTATCAGCGAATGCAGTTCCAAGGGGCAGTGAAAACCAGCTACAGCTTTCCGTGCTGGCAGCTTTCCTGTGGGCGCAATCGCTGGACGTTTCGAATTTGGCAGCCGTGCTCTGCGAGAGAGAAATACACAGTGTTGCCCCTTTACGAAGGCAAGGTTTTGCAGAAAGCGAATGTCTGTCTAGCAGCGAATGTAGTTCCAAGAGACAGTGAAAACCAGCTACAGCTTTCCTTGCTGGCAGCTTTCCTGTGGGCGCAATCGCTGGACGTTTCGAATTTGGCAACCGGGCTCTGCGAGAGAGAAATACACAGTGTTGCCCCTGTACCAACGAAAGCTTTTGTAGAAAGCGAATGTCTGTCTATCAGCGAATGCAGTTCCAAGGGGCAGTGAAAACCAGCTACAGCTTTCCGTGCTGGCAGCTTTCCTGTGGGCGCAATCGCTGGACGTTTCGAATTTGGCAACCGGGCTCTGCGAGAGAGAAATACACAGTGTTGCCCCTGTACCAACGAAAGCTTTTGTAGAAAGCGAATGTCTGTCTATCAGCGAATGCAGTTCCAAGGGGCAGTGAAAACCAGCTACAGCTTTCCTTGCTGGCAGCTTTCCTGTGGGCGCAATCGCTGGACGTTTCGAATTTGGCAACCGGGCTCTGCGAGAGAGAAATACAGAGTGTTGCCCCTGTACCAACGAAAGCTTTTGTAGAAAGCGAATGTCTGTCTATCAGCGAATGCAGTTCCAAGGGGCAGTGAAAACCAGCTACAGCTTTCCGTGCTGGCAGCTTTCCTGTGGGCGCAATCGCTGGACGTTTCGAATTTGGCAGCCGGGCTCTGCGAGAGAGAAATATACAGTGTTGCCCCTTTACGAACGAAAGCTTTTGTAGAAAGCGAATGTCTATCTATCAGCGAATGCAGTTCCAAGGGGCAGTGAAAACCAGCTACAGCTTTCCTTGCTGGCAGCTTTCCTGTGGGCACAATCGCTGGACGTTTCGAATTTGGCAACCAGGCTCTGCGAGAGAGAAATACACAGTGTTGCCCCTTTACGAAGGCAAGGTTTTGCAGAAAGCGAATGTCTGTCTAGCAGCGAATGTAGTTCCAAGGGGCAGTGAAAACCAGCTACAGCTTTCCGTGCTGGCAGCTTTCCTGTGGGCGCAATCGCTGGACGTTTCGAATTTGGCAACCGGGCTCTGCGAGAGAGAAATACACAGTGTTGCCCCTGTACCAACGAAAGCTTTTGTAGAAAGCGAATGTCTGTCTATCAGCGAATGCAGTTCCAAGGGGCAGTGAAAACCAGCTACAGCTTTCCTTGCTGGCAGCTTTCCTGTGGGCGCAATCGCTGGACGTTTCGAATTTGGCAACCGGGCTCTGCGAGAGAGAAATACACAGTGTTGCCCCTGTACCAACGAAAGCTTTTGTAGAAAGCGAATGTCTGTCTATCAGCGAATGTAGTTCCAAGGGGCAGTGAAAACCAGCTACAGCTTTCCGTGCTGGCAGCTTTCCTGTGGGCGCAATCGCTGGACGTTTCGAATTTGGCAACCGGGCTCTGCGAGAGAGAAATACACAGTGTTGCCCCTGTACCAATGAAAGCTTTTGTAGAAAGCGAATGTCTGTCTATCAGCGAATGCAGTTCCAAGGGGCAGTGAAAACCAGCTACAGCTTTCCTTGCTGGCAGCTTTCCTGTGGGCGCAATCGCTGGACGTTTCGAATTTGGCAACCGGGCTCTGCGAGAGAGAAATACACAGTGTTGCCCCTGTACCAACGAAAGCTTTTGTAGAAAGCGAATGTCTGTCTAGCAGCGAATGCAGTTCCAAGGGGCAGTGAAAACCAGCTACTGCTTTCCGTGCTGGCAGCTTTCCTGTGGGCGCAATCGCTGGACGTTTCGAATTTGGCAACCGGGCTCTGCGAGAGAGAAATACACAGTGTTGCCCCTGTACCAACGAAAGCTTTTGTAGAAAGCGAATGTCTGTCTATCAGCGAATGCAGTTCCAAGGGGCAGTGAAAACCAGCTACAGCTTTCCTTGCTGGCAGCTTTCCTGTGGGCGCAATCGCTGGACGTTTCGAATTTGGCAACCAGGCTCTGCGAGAGAGAAATACACAGTGTTGCCCCTGTACCAACGAAAGCTTTTGTAGAAAGCGAATGTCTGTCTATCAGCGAATGCAGTTCCAAGGGGCAGTGAAAACCAGCTACAGCTTTCCTTGCTGGCAGCTTTCCTGTGGGCGCAATCGCTGGACGTTTCGAATTTGGCAACCGGGCTCTGCGAGAGAGAAATACACAGTGTTGCCCCTGTACCAACGAAAGCTTTTGTAGAAAGCGAATGTCTGTCTAGCAGCGAATGTAGTTCCAAGGGGCAGTGAAAACCAGCTACAGCTTTCCGTGCTGGCAGCTTTCCTGTGGGCGCAATCGCTGGACGTTTCATATTTGGCAGCTGGGCTCTGCGAGAGAGAAATACACAGTGTTGCCCCTTTACGAAGGCAAGGTTTTACAGAAAGCGAATGTCTGTCTAGCAGCGAATGTAGTTCCAAGAGACAGTGAAAACCAGCTACAGCTTTCCGTGCTGGCAGCTTTCCTGTGGGCGCAATCGCTGGACTTTTCGAATTTGGCAACCGGGCTCTGCGAGAGAGAAATACACAGTGTTGCCCCTGTACCAACGAAAGCTTTTGTAGAAAGCGAATGTCTGTCTAGCAGCGAATGCATTTCCAAGGGGCAGTGAAAACCAGCTACAGCTTTCCGTGCTGGCAGCTTTCCTGTGGGCGCAATCGCTGGACGTTTCGAATTTGGCAACCGGGCTCTGCGAGAGAGAAATACACAGTGTTGCCCCTGTACCAACGAAAGCTTTTGTAGAAAGCGAATGTCTGTCTATCAGCGAATGCAGTTCCAAGGGGCAGTGAAAACCAGCTACAGCTTTCCGTGCTGGCAGCTTTCCTGTGGGCGCAATTGCTGGACGTTTCGAATTTGGCAACCGGGCTCTGCGAGAGAGAAATACACAGTGTTGCCCCTGTTCCAACGAAAGCTTTTGTAGAAAGCGAATGTCTGTCTATCAGCAAATGCAGTTCCAAGAGACAGTGAAAACCAGCTACAGCTTTCCGTGCTGGCAGCTTTCCTGTGGGCGCAATCGCTGGACGTTTCGAATTTGGCAGCCGGGCTCTGCGAGAGAGAAATACACAGTGTTGCCCCTTTACGAAGGCAAGGTTTTGCAGAAAGCGAATGTCTGTCTATCAGCGAATGTAGTTCCAAGAGACAGTGAAAACCAGCTACAGCTTTCCGTGCTGGCAGCTTTCCTGTGGGCGCAATCGCTGGACGTTTCGAATTTGGCAGGCGGGCTCTGCGAGAGAGAAATACACAGTGTTGCCCCTTTACGAAGGCAAGGTTTTGCAGAAAGCGAATGTCTGTCTAGCAGCGAATGTAGTTGCAAGGGGCAGTGAAAACCAGCTACAGCTTTCCGTGCTGGCAGCTTTCCTGTGGGCGCAATCGCTGGACGTTTCGAATTTGGCAACCGGGCTCTGCGAGAGAGAAATACACAGTGTTGCCCCTGTACCAACGAAAGCTTTTGTAGAAAGCGAATGTCTGTCTATCAGCGAATGCAGTTCCAAGGGGCAGTGAAAACCAGCTACAGCTTTCCTTGCTGGCAGCTTTCCTGTGGGCGCAATCGCTGGACGTTTCGAATTTGGCAACCGGGCTCTGCGAGAGAGAAATACACAGTGTTGCCCCTGTACCAACGAAAGCTTTTGTAGAAAGCGAATGTCTGTCTATCAGCGAATGCAGTTCCAAGGGGCAGTGAAAACCAGCTACAGCTTTCCGTGCTGGCAGCTTTCCTGTGGGCGCAATCGCTGGACGTTTCGAATTTGGCAGCCGGGCTCTGCGAGAGAGAAATACACAGTGTTGCCCCTGTACCAATGAAAGCTTTTGTAGAAAGCGAATGTCTGTCTATCAGCGAATGCAGTTCCAAGGGGCAGTGAAAACCAGCTACAGCTTTCCGTGCTGGCAGCTTTCCTGTGGGCGCAATCGCTGGACGTTTCGAATTTGGCAGCCGTGCTCTGCGAGAGAGAAATACACAGTGTTGCCCCTTTACGAAGGCAAGGTTTTGCAGAAAGCGAATGTCTGTCTAGCAGCGAATGTAGTTCCAAGAGACAGTGAAAACCAGCTACAGCTTTCCGTGCTGGCAGCTTTCCTGTGGGCGCAATCGCTGGACGTTTCGAATTTGGCAACCGGGCTCTGCGAGAGAGAAATACACAGTGTTGCCCCTGTACCAACGAAAGCTTTTGTAGAAAGCGAATGTCTGTCTATCAGCGAATGCAGTTCCAAGGGGCAGTGAAAACCAGCTACAGCTTTCCTTGCTGGCAGCTTTCCTGTGGGCGCAATCGCTGGACGTTTCGAATTTGGCAACCGGGCTCTGCGAGAGAGAAATACACAGTGTTGCCCCTGTACCAACGAAAGCTTTTGTAGAAAGCGAATGTCTGTCTATCAGCGAATGCAGTTCCAAGGGGCAGTGAAAACCAGCTACAGCTTTCCGTGCTGGCAGCTTTCCTGTGGGCGCAATCGCTGGACGTTTCGAATTTGGCAACCAGGCTCTGCGAGAGAGAAATATACAGTGTTGCCCCTTTACGAACGAAAGCTTTTGTAGAAAGCGAATGTCTATCTATCAGCGAATGCAGTTCCAAGGGGCAGTGAAAACCAGCTACAGCTTTCCTTGCTGGCAGCTTTCCTCTGGGCGCAATCGCTGGACGTTTCGAATTTGGCAACCAGGCTCTGCGAGAGAGAAATACACAGTGTTGCCCCTTTACGAAGGCAAGGTTTTGCAGAAAGCGAATGTCTGTCTAGCAGCGAATGTAGTTCCAAGGGGCAGTGAAAACCAGCTACAGCTTTCCGTGCTGGCAGCTTTCCTGTGGGCGCAATCGCTGGACGTTTCTAATTTGGCAACCGGGCTCTGCGAGAGAGAAATACACAGTGTTGCCCCTGTACCAACGAAAGCTTTTGTAGAAAGCGAATGTCTGTCTATCAGCGAATGCAGTTCCAAGGGGCAGTGAAAACCAGCTACAGCTTTCCTTGCTGGCAGCTTTCCTGTGGGCGCAATCGCTGGACGTTTCGAATTTGGCAACCGGGCTCTGCGAGAGAGAAATACACAGTGTTGCCCCTGTACCAACGAAAGCTTTTGTAGAAAGCGAATGTCTGTCTATCAGCGAATGTAGTTCCAAGGGGCAGTGAAAACCAGCTACAGCTTTCCGTGCTGGCAGCTTTCCTGTGGGCGCAATCGCTGGACGTTTCGAATTTGGCAACCGGGCTCTGCGAGAGAGAAATACACAGTGTTGCCCCTGTACCAACGAAAGCTTTTGTAGAAAGCGAATGTCTGTCTATCAGCGAATGCAGTTCCAAGGGGCAGTGAAAACCAGCTACAGCTTTCCTTGCTGGCAGCTTTCCTGTGGGCGCAATCGCTGGACGTTTCGAATTTGGCAACCGGGCTCTGCGAGAGAGAAATACACAGTGTTGCCCCTTTACGAAGGCAAGGTTTTGCAGAAAGCGAATGTCTGTCTATCAGCGAATGTAGTTCCAAGGGGCAGTGAAAACCAGCTACAGCTTTCCGTGCTGGCAGCTTTCCTGTGGGCGCAATCGCTGGACGTTTCGAATTTGGCAACCGGGCTCTGCGAGAGAGAAATACACAGTGTTGCCCCTTTACGAAGGCAAGGTTTTGCAGAAAGCGAATGTCTGTCTATCAGCGAATGTAGTTCCAAGGGGCAGTGAAAACCAGCTACAGCTTTCCGTGCTGGCAGCTTTCCTGTGGGCGCAATCGCTGGACGTTTCGAATTTGGCAACCGGGCTCTGCGAGAGAGAAATACACAGTGTTGCCCCTGTACCAACGAAAGCTTTTGTAGAAAGCGAATGTCTGTCTATCAGCGAATGCAGTTCCAAGGGGCAGTGAAAACCAGCTACAGCTTTCCTTGCTGGCAGCTTTCCTGTGGGCGCAATCGCTGGACGTTTCGAATTTGGCAACCGGGCTCTGCGAGAGAGAAATACACAGTGTTGCCCCTGTACCAACGAAAGCTTTTGTAGAAAGCGAATGTCTGTCTATCAGCGAATGCAGTTCCAAGGGGCAGTGAAAACCAGCTACAGCTTTCCGTGCTGGCAGCTTTCCTGTGGGCGCAATCGCTGGACGTTTCGAATTTGGCAGCCGGGCTCTGCGAGAGAGAAATACACAGTGTTGCCCCTTTACGAAGGCAAGGTTTTGCAGAAAGCAAATGTCTGTCTAGCAGCGAATGTAGTTCCAAGAGACAGTGAAAACCAGCTACAGCTTTCCTTGCTGGCAGCTTTCCTGTGGGCGCAATCGCTGGACGTTTCGAATTTGGCAACCGGGCTCTGCGAGAGAGAAATACACAGTGTTGCCCCTGTACCAACGAAAGCTTTTGTAGAAAGCGAATGTCTGTCTATCAGCGAATGCAGTTCCAAGGGGCAGTGAAAACCAGCTACAGCTTTCCGTGCTGGCAGCTTTCCTGTGGGCGCAATCGCTGGACGTTTCGAATTTGGCAACCGGGCTCTGCGAGAGAGAAATACACAGTGTTGCCCCTGTACCAACGAAAGCTTTTGTAGAAAGCGAATGTCTGTCTATCAGCGAATGCAGTTCCAAGGGGCAGTGAAAACCAGCTACAGCTTTCCTTGCTGGCAGCTTTCCTGTGGGCGCAATCGCTGGACGTTTCGAATTTGGCAACCGGGCTCTGCGAGAGAGAAATACACAGTGTTGCCCCTGTACCAACGAAAGCTTTTGTAGAAAGCGAATGTCTGTCTAGCAGCGAATGCAGTTCCAAGGGGCAGTGAAAACCAGCTACAGCTTTCCGTGCTGGCAGCTTTCCTGTGGGCGCAATCGCTGGACGTTTCGAATTTGGCAGCCGGGCTCTGCGAGAGAGAAATATACAGTGTTGCCCCTTTACGAACGAAAGCTTTTGTAGAAAGCGAATGTCTATCTATCAGCGAATGCAGTTCCAAGGGGCAGTGAAAACCAGCTACAGCTTTCCTTGCTGGCAGCTTTCCTGTGGGCGCAATCGCTGGACGTTTCGAATTTGGCAACCAGGCTCTGCGAGAGAGAAATACACAGTGTTGCCCCTTTACGAAGGCAAGGTTTTGCAGAAAGCGAATGTCTGTCTATCAGCGAATGTAGTTCCAAGAGACAGTGAAAACCAGCTACAGCTTTCCGTGCTGGCAGCTTTCCTGTGGGCGCAATCGCTGGACGTTTCGAATTTGGCAGCCGGGCTCTGCGAGAGAGAAATACACAGTGTTGCCCCTTTACGAAGGCAAGGTTTTGCAGAAAGCGAATGTCTGTCTAGCAGCGAATGTAGTTCCAAGGGGCAGTGAAAACCAGCTACAGCTTTCCGTGCTGGCAGCTTTCCTGTGGGCGCAATCGCTGGACGTTTCTAATTTGGCAACCGGGCTCTGCGAGAGAGAAATACACAGTGTTGCCCCTGTACCAACGAAAGCTTTTGTAGAAAGCGAATGTCTGTCTATCAGCGAATGCAGTTCCAAGGGGCAGTGAAAACCAGCTACAGCTTTCCTTGCTGGCAGCTTTCCTGTGGGCGCAATCGCTGGACGTTTCGAATTTGGCAACCGGGCTCTGCGAGAGAGAAATACACAGTGTTGCCCCTGTACCAACGAAAGCTTTTGTAGAAAGCGAATGTCTGTCTAGCAGCGAATGTAGTTCCAAGGGGCAGTGAAAACCAGCTACAGCTTTCCGTGCTGGCAGCTTTCCTGTGGGCGCAATCGCTGGACGTTTCGAATTTGGCAACCGGGCTCTGCGAGAGAGAAATACACAGTGTTGCCCCTTTACGAACGAAAGCTTTTGTAGAAAGCGAATGTCTATCTATCAGCGAATGCAGTTCCAAGGGGCAGTGAAAACCAGCTACAGCTTTCCTTGCTGGCAGCTTTCCTGTGGGCGCAATCGCTGGACGTTTCGAATTTGGCAACCGGGCTCTGCGAGAGAGAAATACACAGTGTTGCCCCTGTACCAACGAAAGCTTTTGTAGAAAGCGAATGTCTGTCTAGCAGCGAATGTAGTTCCAAGGGGCAGTGAAAACCAGCTACTGCTTTCCGTGCTGGCAGCTTTCCTGTGGGCGCAATCGCTGGACGTTTCATATTTGGCAGCTGGGCTCTGCGAGAGAGAAATACACAGTGTTGCCCCTTTACGAAGGCAAGGTTTTACAGAAAGCGAATGTCTCTCTAGCAGCGAATGTAGTTGCAAGGGGCAGTGAAAACCAGCTACAGCTTTCCGTGCTGGCAGCTTTCCTGTGGGTGCAATCGCTGGACGTTTCGAATTTGGCAACCGGGCTCTGCGAGAGAGAAATACACAGTGTTGCCCCTGTACCAACGAAAGCTTTTGTAGAAAGCGAATGTCTGTCTAGCAGCGAATGCATTTCCAAGGGGCAGTGAAAACCAGCTACAGCCTTCCGTGCTGGCAGCTTTCCTGTGGGCGCAATCGCTGGACGTTTCGAATTTGGCAACCGGGCTCTGCGAGAGAGAAATACACAGTGTTGCCCCTGTACCAACGAAAGCTTTTGTAGAAAGCGAATGTCTGTCTATCAGCGAATGCAGTTCCAAGGGGCAGTGAAAACCAGCTACAGCTTTCCTTGCTGGCAGCTTTCCTGTGGGCGCAATTGCTGGACGTTTCGAATTTGGCAACCGGGCTCTGCGAGAGAGAAATACACAGTGTTGCCCCTGTTCCAACGAAAGCTTTTGTAGAAAGCGAATGTCTGTCTATCAGCAAATGCAGTTCCAAGAGACAGTGAAAACCAGCTACAGCTTTCCGTGCTGGCAGCTTTCCTGTGGGCGCAATCGCTGGACGTTTCGAATTTGGCAGCCGGGCTCTGCGAGAGAGAAATACACAGTGTTGCCCCTTTACGAAGGCAAGGTTTTGCAGAAAGCGAATGTCTGTCTATCAGCGAATGTAGTTCCAAGAGACAGTGAAAACCAGCTACACCTTTCCGTGCTGGCAGCTTTCCTGTGGGCGCAATCGCTGGACGTTTCGAATTTGGCAGCCGGGCTCTGCGAGAGAGAAATACACAGTGTTGCCCCTTTACGAAGGCAAGGTTTTGCAGAAAGCGAATGTCTGTCTAGCAGCGAATGTAGTTCCAAGGGGCAGTGAAAACCAGCTACAGCTTTCCGTGCTGGCAGCTTTCCTGTGGGCGCAATCGCTGGACGTTTCGAATTTGGCAACCGGGCTCTGCGAGAGAGAAATACACAGTGTTGCCCCTGTACCAACGAAAGCTTTTGTAGAAAGCGAATGTCTGTCTATCAGCGAATGTAGTTCCAAGAGACAGTGAAAACCAGCTACAGCTTTCCGTGCTGGCAGCTTTCCTGTGGGCGCAATCGCTGGACGTTTCGAATTTGGCAACCGGGCTCTGCGAGAGAGAAATACACAGTGTTGCCCCTTTACGAAGGCAAGGTTTTGCAGAAAGCGAATGTCTGTCTATCAGCGAATGTAGTTCCAAGGGGCAGTGAAAACCAGCTACAGCTTTCCGTGCTGGCAGCTTTCCTGTGGGCGCAATCGCTGGACGTTTCGAATTTGGCAACCGGGCTCTGCGAGAGAGAAATACACAGTGTTGCCCCTTTACGAAGGCAAGGTTTTGCAGAAAGCGAATGTCTGTCTATCAGCGAATGTAGTTCCAAGGGGCAGTGAAAACCAGCTACAGCTTTCCGTGCTGGCAGCTTTCCTGTGGGCGCAATCGCTGGACGTTTCGAATTTGGCAACCGGGCTCTGCGAGAGAGAAATACACAGTGTTGCCCCTGTACCAACGAAAGCTTTTGTAGAAAGCGAATGTCTGTCTATCAGCGAATGCAGTTCCAAGGGGCAGTGAAAACCAGCTACAGCTTTCCTTGCTGGCAGCTTTCCTGTGGGCGCAATCGCTGGACGTTTCGAATTTGGCAACCGGGCTCTGCGAGAGAGAAATACACAGTGTTGCCCCTGTACCAACGAAAGCTTTTGTAGAAAGCGAATGTCTGTCTATCAGCGAATGCAGTTCCAAGGGGCAGTGAAAACCAGCTACAGCTTTCCGTGCTGGCAGCTTTCCTGTGGGCGCAATCGCTGGACGTTTCGAATTTGGCAGCCGGGCTCTGCGAGAGAGAAATACACAGTGTTGCCCCTTTACGAAGGCAAGGTTTTGCAGAAAGCGAATGTCTGTCTAGCAGCGAATGTAGTTCCAAGAGACAGTGAAAACCAGCTACAGCTTTCCTTGCTGGCAGCTTTCCTGTGGGCGCAATCGCTGGACGTTTCGAATTTGGCAACCGGGCTCTGCGAGAGAGAAATACACAGTGTTGCCCCTGTACCAACGAAAGCTTTTGTAGAAAGCGAATGTCTGTCTATCAGCGAATGCAGTTCCAAGGGGCAGTGAAAACCAGCTACAGCTTTCCGTGCTGGCAGCTTTCCTGTGGGCGCAATCGCTGGACGTTTCGAATTTGGCAACCGGGCTCTGCGAGAGAGAAATACACAGTGTTGCCCCTGTACCAACGAAAGCTTTTGTAGAAAGCGAATGTCTGTCTATCAGCGAATGCAGTTCCAAGGGGCAGTGAAAACCAGCTACAGCTTTCCTTGCTGGCAGCTTTCCTGTGGGCGCAATCGCTGGACGTTTCGAATTTGGCAACCGGGCTCTGCGAGAGAGAAATACACAGTGTTGCCCCTGTACCAACGAAAGCTTTTGTAGAAAGCGAATGTCTGTCTAGCAGCGAATGCAGTTCCAAGGGGCAGTGAAAACCAGCTACAGCTTTCCGTGCTGGCAGCTTTCCTGTGGGCGCAATCGCTGGACGTTTCGAATTTGGCAGCCGGGCTCTGCGAGAGAGAAATATACAGTGTTGCCCCTTTACGAACGAAAGCTTTTGTAGAAAGCGAATGTCTATCTATCAGCGAATGCAGTTCCAAGGGGCAGTGAAAACCAGCTACAGCTTTCCTTGCTGGCAGCTTTCCTGTGGGCGCAATCGCTGGACGTTTCGAATTTGGCAACCAGGCTCTGCGAGAGAGAAATACACAGTGTTGCCCCTTTACGAAGGCAAGGTTTTGCAGAAAGCGAATGTCTGTCTATCAGCGAATGTAGTTCCAAGAGACAGTGAAAACCAGCTACAGCTTTCCGTGCTGGCAGCTTTCCTGTGGGCGCAATCGCTGGACGTTTCGAATTTGGCAGCCGGGCTCTGCGAGAGAGAAATACACAGTGTTGCCCCTTTACGAAGGCAAGGTTTTGCAGAAAGCGAATGTCTGTCTAGCAGCGAATGTAGTTCCAAGGGGCAGTGAAAACCAGCTACAGCTTTCCGTGCTGGCAGCTTTCCTGTGGGCGCAATCGCTGGACGTTTCTAATTTGGCAACCGGGCTCTGCGAGAGAGAAATACACAGTGTTGCCCCTGTACCAACGAAAGCTTTTGTAGAAAGCGAATGTCTGTCTATCAGCGAATGCAGTTCCAAGGGGCAGTGAAAACCAGCTACAGCTTTCCTTGCTGGCAGCTTTCCTGTGGGCGCAATCGCTGGACGTTTCGAATTTGGCAACCGGGCTCTGCGAGAGAGAAATACACAGTGTTGCCCCTGTACCAACGAAAGCTTTTGTAGAAAGCGAATGTCTGTCTAGCAGCGAATGTAGTTCCAAGGGGCAGTGAAAACCAGCTACAGCTTTCCGTGCTGGCAGCTTTCCTGTGGGCGCAATCGCTGGACGTTTCGAATTTGGCAACCGGGCTCTGCGAGAGAGAAATACACAGTGTTGCCCCTTTACGAACGAAAGCTTTTGTAGAAAGCGAATGTCTATCTATCAGCGAATGCAGTTCCAAGGGGCAGTGAAAACCAGCTACAGCTTTCCTTGCTGGCAGCTTTCCTGTGGGCGCAATCGCTGGACGTTTCGAATTTGGCAACCGGGCTCTGCGAGAGAGAAATACACAGTGTTGCCCCTGTACCAACGAAAGCTTTTGTAGAAAGCGAATGTCTGTCTAGCAGCGAATGTAGTTCCAAGGGGCAGTGAAAACCAGCTACTGCTTTCCGTGCTGGCAGCTTTCCTGTGGGCGCAATCGCTGGACGTTTCATATTTGGCAGCTGGGCTCTGCGAGAGAGAAATACACAGTGTTGCCCCTTTACGAAGGCAAGGTTTTACAGAAAGCGAATGTCTCTCTAGCAGCGAATGTAGTTGCAAGGGGCAGTGAAAACCAGCTACAGCTTTCCGTGCTGGCAGCTTTCCTGTGGGTGCAATCGCTGGACGTTTCGAATTTGGCAACCGGGCTCTGCGAGAGAGAAATACACAGTGTTGCCCCTGTACCAACGAAAGCTTTTGTAGAAAGCGAATGTCTGTCTAGCAGCGAATGCATTTCCAAGGGGCAGTGAAAACCAGCTACAGCCTTCCGTGCTGGCAGCTTTCCTGTGGGCGCAATCGCTGGACGTTTCGAATTTGGCAACCGGGCTCTGCGAGAGAGAAATACACAGTGTTGCCCCTGTACCAACGAAAGCTTTTGTAGAAAGCGAATGTCTGTCTATCAGCGAATGCAGTTCCAAGGGGCAGTGAAAACCAGCTACAGCTTTCCTTGCTGGCAGCTTTCCTGTGGGCGCAATTGCTGGACGTTTCGAATTTGGCAACCGGGCTCTGCGAGAGAGAAATACACAGTGTTGCCCCTGTTCCAACGAAAGCTTTTGTAGAAAGCGAATGTCTGTCTATCAGCAAATGCAGTTCCAAGAGACAGTGAAAACCAGCTACAGCTTTCCGTGCTGGCAGCTTTCCTGTGGGCGCAATCGCTGGACGTTTCGAATTTGGCAGCCGGGCTCTGCGAGAGAGAAATACACAGTGTTGCCCCTTTACGAAGGCAAGGTTTTGCAGAAAGCGAATGTCTGTCTATCAGCGAATGTAGTTCCAAGAGACAGTGAAAACCAGCTACACCTTTCCGTGCTGGCAGCTTTCCTGTGGGCGCAATCGCTGGACGTTTCGAATTTGGCAGCCGGGCTCTGCGAGAGAGAAATACACAGTGTTGCCCCTTTACGAAGGCAAGGTTTTGCAGAAAGCGAATGTCTGTCTAGCAGCGAATGTAGTTCCAAGGGGCAGTGAAAACCAGCTACAGCTTTCCGTGCTGGCAGCTTTCCTGTGGGCGCAATCGCTGGACGTTTCGAATTTGGCAACCGGGCTCTGCGAGAGAGAAATACACAGTGTTGCCCCTGTACCAACGAAAGCTTTTGTAGAAAGCGAATGTCTGTCTATCAGCGAATGCAGTTCCAAGGGGCAGTGAAAACCAGCTACAGCTTTCCTTGCTGGCAGCTTTCCTGTGGGCGCAATCGCTGGACGTTTCGAATTTGGCAACCGGGCTCTGCGAGAGAGAAATACACAGTGTTGCCCCTGTACCAACGAAAGCTTTTGTAGAAAGCGAATGTCTGTCTATCAGCGAATGCAGTTCCAAGGGGCAGTGAAAACCAGCTACAGCTTTCCGTGCTGGCAGCTTTCCTGTGGGCGCAATCGCTGGACGTTTCGAATTTGGCAGCCGGGCTCTGCGAGAGAGAAATACACAGTGTTGCCCCTGTACCAATGAAAGCTTTTGTAGAAAGCGAATGTCTGTCTATCAGCGAATGCAGTTCCAAGGGGCAGTGAAAACCAGCTACAGCTTTCCGTGCTGGCAGCTTTCCTGTGGGCGCAATCGCTGGACGTTTCGAATTTGGCAGCCGTGCTCTGCGAGAGAGAAATACACAGTGTTGCCCCTTTACGAAGGCAAGGTTTTGCAGAAAGCGAATGTCTGTCTAGCAGCGAATGTAGTTCCAAGAGACAGTGAAAACCAGCTACAGCTTTCCGTGCTGGCAGCTTTCCTGTGGGCGCAATCGCTGGACGTTTCGAATTTGGCAACCGGGCTCTGCGAGAGAGAAATACACAGTGTTGCCCCTGTACCAACGAAAGCTTTTGTAGAAAGCGAATGTCTGTCTATCAGCGAATGCAGTTCCAAGGGGCAGTGAAAACCAGCTACAGCTTTCCGTGCTGGCAGCTTTCCTGTGGGCGCAATCGCTGGACGTTTCGAATTTGGCAACCGGGCTCTGCGAGAGAGAAATACACAGTGTTGCCCCTGTACCAACGAAAGCTTTTGTAGAAAGCGAATGTCTGTCTAGCAGCGAATGCAGTTCCAAGGGGCAGTGAAAACCAGCTACAGCTTTCCTTGCTGGCAGCTTTCCTGTGGGCGCAATCGCTGGACGTTTCGAATTTGGCAACCGGGCTCTGCGAGAGAGAAATACACAGTGTTGCCCCTGTACCAACGAAAGCTTTTGTAGAAAGCGAATGTCTGTCTAGCAGCGAATGCAGTTCCAAGGGGCAGTGAAAACCAGCTACAGCTTTCCGTGCTGGCAGCTTTCCTGTGGGCGCAATCGCTGGACGTTTCGAATTTGGCAGCCGGGCTCTGCGAGAGAGAAATATACAGTGTTGCCCCTTTACGAACGAAAGCTTTTGTAGAAAGCGAATGTCTATCTATCAGCGAATGCAGTTCCAAGGGGCAGTGAAAACCAGCTACAGCTTTCCTTGCTGGCAGCTTTCCTGTGGGCACAATCGCTGGACGTTTCGAATTTGGCAACCAGGCTCTGCGAGAGAGAAATACACAGTGTTGCCCCTTTACGAAGGCAAGGTTTTGCAGAAAGCGAATGTCTGTCTAGCAGCGAATGTAGTTCCAAGGGGCAGTGAAAACCAGCTACAGCTTTCCGTGCTGGCAGCTTTCCTGTGGGCGCAATCGCTGGACGTTTCGAATTTGGCAACCGGGCTCTGCGAGAGAGAAATACACAGTGTTGCCCCTGTACCAACGAAAGCTTTTGTAGAAAGCGAATGTCTGTCTATCAGCGAATGCAGTTCCAAGGGGCAGTGAAAACCAGCTACAGCTTTCCGTGCTGGCAGCTTTCCTGTGGGCGCAATCGCTGGACGTTTCGAATTTGGCAACCGGGCTCTGCGAGAGAGAAATACACAGTGTTGCCCCTGTACCAACGAAAGCTTTTGTAGAAAGCGAATGTCTGTCTATCAGCGAATGTAGTTCCAAGGGGCAGTGAAAACCAGCTACAGCTTTCCGTGCTGGCAGCTTTCCTGTGGGCGCAATCGCTGGACGTTTCGAATTTGGCAACCGGGCTCTGCGAGAGAGAAATACACAGTGTTGCCCCTGTACCAACGAAAGCTTTTGTAGAAAGCGAATGTCTGTCTATCAGCGAATGCAGTTCCAAGGGGCAGTGAAAACCAGCTACAGCTTTCCTTGCTGGCAGCTTTCCTGTGGGTGCAATCGCTGGACGTTTCGAATTTGGCAACCGGGCTCTGCGAGAGAGAAATACACAGTGTTGCCCCTGTACCAACGAAAGCTTTTGTAGAAAGCGAATGTCTGTCTAGCAGCGAATGCAGTTCCAAGGGGCAGTGAAAACCAGCTACTGCTTTCCGTGCTGGCAGCTTTCCTGTGGGCGCAATCGCTGGACGTTTCGAATTTGGCAACCGGGCTCTGCGAGAGAGAAATACACAGTGTTGCCCCTGTACCAACGAAAGCTTTTGTAGAAAGCGAATGTCTGTCTATCAGCGAATGCAGTTCCAAGGGGCAGTGAAAACCAGCTACAGCTTTCCTTGCTGGCAGCTTTCCTGTGGGCGCAATCGCTGGACGTTTCGAATTTGGCAACCAGGCTCTGCGAGAGAGAAATACACAGTGTTGCCCCTGTACCAACGAAAGCTTTTGTAGAAAGCGAATGTCTGTCTAGCAGCGAATGCAGTTCCAAGGGGCAGTGAAAACCAGCTACAGCTTTCCTTGCTGGCAGCTTTCCTGTGGGCGCAATCGCTGGACGTTTCGAATTTGGCAACCGGGCTCTGCGAGAGAGAAATACACAGTGTTGCCCCTGTACCAACGAAAGCTTTTGTAGAAAGCGAATGTCTGTCTAGCAGCGAATGTAGTTCCAAGGGGCAGTGAAAACCAGCTACAGCTTTCCGTGCTGGCAGCTTTCCTGTGGGCGCAATCGCTGGACGTTTCATATTTGGCAGCTGGGCTCTGCGAGAGAGAAATACACAGTGTTGCCCCTTTACGAAGGCAAGGTTTTACAGAAAGCGAATGTCTGTCTAGCAGCGAATGTAGTTCCAAGAGACAGTGAAAACCAGCTACAGCTTTCCGTGCTGGCAGCTTTCCTGTGGGCGCAATCGCTGGACTTTTCGAATTTGGCAACCGGGCTCTGCGAGAGAGAAATACACAGTGTTGCCCCTGTACCAACGAAAGCTTTTGTAGAAAGCGAATGTCTGTCTAGCAGCGAATGCATTTCCAAGGGGCAGTGAAAACCAGCTACAGCTTTCCGTGCTGGCAGCTTTCCTGTGGGCGCAATCGCTGGACGTTTCGAATTTGGCAACCGGGCTCTGCGAGAGAGAAATACACAGTGTTGCCCCTGTACCAACGAAAGCTTTTGTAGAAAGCGAATGTCTGTCTATCAGCGAATGCAGTTCCAAGGGGCAGTGACAACCAGCTACAGCTTTCCGTGCTGGCAGCTTTCCTGTGGGCGCAATTGCTGGACGTTTCGAATTTGGCAACCGGGCTCTGCGAGAGAGAAATACACAGTGTTGCCCCTGTTCCAACGAAAGCTTTTGTAGAAAGCGAATGTCTGTCTATCAGCAAATGCAGTTCCAAGAGACAGTGAAAACCAGCTACAGCTTTCCGTGCTGGCAGCTTTCCTGTGGGCGCAATCGCTGGACGTTTCGAATTTGGCAGCCGGGCTCTGCGAGAGAGAAATACACAGTGTTGCCCCTTTACGAAGGCAAGGTTTTGCAGAAAGCGAATGTCTGTCTATCAGCGAATGTAGTTCCAAGAGACAGTGAAAACCAGCTACAGCTTTCCGTGCTGGCAGCTTTCCTGTGGGCGCAATCGCTGGACGTTTCGAATTTGGCAGCCGGGCTCTGCGAGAGAGAAATACACAGTGTTGCCCCTTTACGAAGGCAAGGTTTTGCAGAAAGCGAATGTCTGTCTAGCAGCGAATGTAGTTCCAAGGGGCAGTGAAAACCAGCTACAGCTTTCCGTGCTGGCAGCTTTCCTGTGGGCGCAATCGCTGGACGTTTCGAATTTGGCAACCGGGCTCTGCGAGAGAGAAATACACAGTGTTGCCCCTGTACCAACGAAAGCTTTTGTAGAAAGCGAATGTCTGTCTATCAGCGAATGCAGTTCCAAGGGGCAGTGAAAACCAGCTACAGCTTTCCTTGCTGGCAGCTTTCCTGTGGGCGCAATCGCTGGACGTTTCGAATTTGGCAACCGGGCTCTGCGAGAGAGAAATACACAGTGTTGCCCCTGTACCAACGAAAGCTTTTGTAGAAAGCGAATGTCTGTCTATCAGCGAATGCAGTTCCAAGGGGCAGTGAAAACCAGCTACAGCTTTCCGTGCTGGCAGCTTTCCTGTGGGCGCAATCGCTGGACGTTTCGAATTTGGCAGCCGGGCTCTGCGAGAGAGAAATATACAGTGTTGCCCCTTTACGAACGAAAGCTTTTGTAGAAAGCGAATGTCTATCTATCAGCGAATGCAGTTCCAAGGGGCAGTGAAAACCAGCTACAGCTTTCCTTGCTGGCAGCTTTCCTGTGGGCGCAATCGCTGGACGTTTCGAATTTGGCAACCAGGCTCTGCGAGAGAGAAATACAGAGTGTTGCCCCTTTACGAAGGCAAGGTTTTGCAGAAAGCGAATGTCTGTCTAGCAGCGAATGTAGTTCCAAGGGGCAGTGAAAACCAGCTACAGCTTTCCGTGCTGGCAGCTTTCCTGTGGGCGCAATCGCTGGACGTTTCGAATTTGGCAACCGGGCTCTGCGAGAGAGAAATACACAGTGTTGCCCCTGTACCAACGAAAGCTTTTGTAGAAAGCGAATGTCTGTCTATCAGCGAATGCAGTTCCAAGGGGCAGTGAAAACCAGCTACAGCTTTCCGTGCTGGCAGCTTTCCTGTGGGCGCAATCGCTGGACGTTTCGAATTTGGCAACCGGGCTCTGCGAGAGAGAAATACACAGTGTTGCCCCTGTACCAACGAAAGCTTTTGTAGAAAGCGAATGTCTGTCTAGCAGCGAATGTAGTTCCAAGGGGCAGTGAAAACCAGCTACTGCTTTCCGTGCTGGCAGCTTTCCTGTGGGCGCAATCGCTGGACGTTTCATATTTGGCAGCTGGGCTCTGCGAGAGAGAAATACACAGTGTTGCCCCTTTACGAAGGCAAGGTTTTACAGAAAGCGAATGTCTCTCTAGCAGCGAATGTAGTTGCAAGGGGCAGTGAAAACCAGCTACAGCTTTCCGTGCTGGCAGCTTTCCTGTGGGTGCAATCGCTGGACGTTTCGAATTTGGCAACCGGGCTCTGCGAGAGAGAAATACACAGTGTTGCCCCTGTACCAACGAAAGCTTTTGTAGAAAGCGAATGTCTGTCTAGCAGCGAATGCATTTCCAAGGGGCAGTGAAAACCAGCTACAGCCTTCCGTGCTGGCAGCTTTCCTGTGGGCGCAATCGCTGGACGTTTCGAATTTGGCAACCGGGCTCTGCGAGAGAGAAATACACAGTGTTGCCCCTTTACGAACGAAAGCTTTTGTAGAAAGCGAATGTCTGTCTATCAGCGAATGCAGTTCCAAGGGGCAGTGAAAACCAGCTACAGCTTTCCTTGCTGGCAGCTTTCCTGTGGGCGCAATTGCTGGACGTTTCGAATTTGGCAACCGGGCTCTGCGAGAGAGAAATACACAGTGTTGCCCCTGTTCCAACGAAAGCTTTTGTAGAAAGCGAATGTCTGTCTATCAGCAAATGCAGTTCCAAGAGACAGTGAAAACCAGCTACAGCTTTCCGTGCTGGCAGCTTTCCTGTGGGCGCAATCGCTGGACGTTTCGAATTTGGCAGCCGGGCTCTGCGAGAGAGAAATACACAGTGTTGCCCCTTTACGAAGGCAAGGTTTTGCAGAAAGCGAATGTCTGTCTATCAGCGAATGTAGTTCCAAGAGACAGTGAAAACCAGCTACACCTTTCCGTGCTGGCAGCTTTCCTGTGGGCGCAATCGCTGGACGTTTCGAATTTGGCAGCCGGGCTCTGCGAGAGAGAAATACACAGTGTTGCCCCTTTACGAAGGCAAGGTTTTGCAGAAAGCGAATGTCTGTCTAGCAGCGAATGTAGTTCCAAGGGGCAGTGAAAACCAGCTACAGCTTTCCGTGCTGGCAGCTTTCCTGTGGGCGCAATCGCTGGACGTTTCGAATTTGGCAACCGGGCTCTGCGAGAGAGAAATACACAGTGTTGCCCCTGTACCAACGAAAGCTTTTGTAGAAAGCGAATGTCTGTCTATCAGCGAATGCAGTTCCAAGGGGCAGTGAAAACCAGCTACAGCTTTCCTTGCTGGCAGCTTTCCTGTGGGCGCAATCGCTGGACGTTTCGAATTTGGCAACCGGGCTCTGCGAGAGAGAAATACACAGTGTTGCCCCTGTACCAACGAAAGCTTTTGTAGAAAGCGAATGTCTGTCTATCAGCGAATGCAGTTCCAAGGGGCAGTGAAAACCAGCTACAGCTTTCCGTGCTGGCAGCTTTCCTGTGGGCGCAATCGCTGGACGTTTCGAATTTGGCAGCCGGGCTCTGCGAGAGAGAAATACACAGTGTTGCCCCTGTACCAATGAAAGCTTTTGTAGAAAGCGAATGTCTGTCTATCAGCGAATGCAGTTCCAAGGGGCAGTGAAAACCAGCTACAGCTTTCCGTGCTGGCAGCTTTCCTGTGGGCGCAATCGCTGGACGTTTCGAATTTGGCAGCCGTGCTCTGCGAGAGAGAAATACACAGTGTTGCCCCTTTACGAAGGCAAGGTTTTGCAGAAAGCGAATGTCTGTCTAGCAGCGAATGTAGTTCCAAGAGACAGTGAAAACCAGCTACAGCTTTCCGTGCTGGCAGCTTTCCTGTGGGCGCAATCGCTGGACGTTTCGAATTTGGCAACCGGGCTCTGCGAGAGAGAAATACACAGTGTTGCCCCTGTACCAACGAAAGCTTTTGTAGAAAGCGAATGTCTGTCTATCAGCGAATGCAGTTCCAAGGGGCAGTGAAAACCAGCTACAGCTTTCCGTGCTGGCAGCTTTCCTGTGGGCGCAATCGCTGGACGTTTCGAATTTGGCAACCGGGCTCTGCGAGAGAGAAATACACAGTGTTGCCCCTGTACCAACGAAAGCTTTTGTAGAAAGCGAATGTCTGTCTAGCAGCGAATGCAGTTCCAAGGGGCAGTGAAAACCAGCTACAGCTTTCCTTGCTGGCAGCTTTCCTGTGGGCGCAATCGCTGGACGTTTCGAATTTGGCAACCGGGCTCTGCGAGAGAGAAATACACAGTGTTGCCCCTGTACCAACGAAAGCTTTTGTAGAAAGCGAATGTCTGTCTAGCAGCGAATGCAGTTCCAAGGGGCAGTGAAAACCAGCTACAGCTTTCCGTGCTGGCAGCTTTCCTGTGGGCGCAATCGCTGGACGTTTCGAATTTGGCAGCCGGGCTCTGCGAGAGAGAAATATACAGTGTTGCCCCTTTACGAACGAAAGCTTTTGTAGAAAGCGAATGTCTATCTATCAGCGAATGCAGTTCCAAGGGGCAGTGAAAACCAGCTACAGCTTTCCTTGCTGGCAGCTTTCCTGTGGGCACAATCGCTGGACGTTTCGAATTTGGCAACCAGGCTCTGCGAGAGAGAAATACACAGTGTTGCCCCTTTACGAAGGCAAGGTTTTGCAGAAAGCGAATGTCTGTCTAGCAGCGAATGTAGTTCCAAGGGGCAGTGAAAACCAGCTACAGCTTTCCGTGCTGGCAGCTTTCCTGTGGGCGCAATCGCTGGACGTTTCGAATTTGGCAACCGGGCTCTGCGAGAGAGAAATACACAGTGTTGCCCCTGTACCAACGAAAGCTTTTGTAGAAAGCGAATGTCTGTCTATCAGCGAATGCAGTTCCAAGGGGCAGTGAAAACCAGCTACAGCTTTCCGTGCTGGCAGCTTTCCTGTGGGCGCAATCGCTGGACGTTTCGAATTTGGCAACCGGGCTCTGCGAGAGAGAAATACACAGTGTTGCCCCTGTACCAACGAAAGCTTTTGTAGAAAGCGAATGTCTGTCTATCAGCGAATGTAGTTCCAAGGGGCAGTGAAAACCAGCTACAGCTTTCCGTGCTGGCAGCTTTCCTGTGGGCGCAATCGCTGGACGTTTCGAATTTGGCAACCGGGCTCTGCGAGAGAGAAATACACAGTGTTGCCCCTGTACCAACGAAAGCTTTTGTAGAAAGCGAATGTCTGTCTATCAGCGAATGCAGTTCCAAGGGGCAGTGAAAACCAGCTACAGCTTTCCTTGCTGGCAGCTTTCCTGTGGGTGCAATCGCTGGACGTTTCGAATTTGGCAACCGGGCTCTGCGAGAGAGAAATACACAGTGTTGCCCCTGTACCAACGAAAGCTTTTGTAGAAAGCGAATGTCTGTCTAGCAGCGAATGCAGTTCCAAGGGGCAGTGAAAACCAGCTACTGCTTTCCGTGCTGGCAGCTTTCCTGTGGGCGCAATCGCTGGACGTTTCGAATTTGGCAACCGGGCTCTGCGAGAGAGAAATACACAGTGTTGCCCCTGTACCAACGAAAGCTTTTGTAGAAAGCGAATGTCTGTCTATCAGCGAATGCAGTTCCAAGGGGCAGTGAAAACCAGCTACAGCTTTCCTTGCTGGCAGCTTTCCTGTGGGCGCAATCGCTGGACGTTTCGAATTTGGCAACCAGGCTCTGCGAGAGAGAAATACACAGTGTTGCCCCTGTACCAACGAAAGCTTTTGTAGAAAGCGAATGTCTGTCTAGCAGCGAATGCAGTTCCAAGGGGCAGTGAAAACCAGCTACAGCTTTCCTTGCTGGCAGCTTTCCTGTGGGCGCAATCGCTGGACGTTTCGAATTTGGCAACCGGGCTCTGCGAGAGAGAAATACACAGTGTTGCCCCTGTACCAACGAAAGCTTTTGTAGAAAGCGAATGTCTGTCTAGCAGCGAATGTAGTTCCAAGGGGCAGTGAAAACCAGCTACAGCTTTCCGTGCTGGCAGCTTTCCTGTGGGCGCAATCGCTGGACGTTTCATATTTGGCAGCTGGGCTCTGCGAGAGAGAAATACACAGTGTTGCCCCTTTACGAAGGCAAGGTTTTACAGAAAGCGAATGTCTGTCTAGCAGCGAATGTAGTTCCAAGAGACAGTGAAAACCAGCTACAGCTTTCCGTGCTGGCAGCTTTCCTGTGGGCGCAATCGCTGGACTTTTCGAATTTGGCAACCGGGCTCTGCGAGAGAGAAATACACAGTGTTGCCCCTGTACCAACGAAAGCTTTTGTAGAAAGCGAATGTCTGTCTAGCAGCGAATGCATTTCCAAGGGGCAGTGAAAACCAGCTACAGCTTTCCGTGCTGGCAGCTTTCCTGTGGGCGCAATCGCTGGACGTTTCGAATTTGGCAACCGGGCTCTGCGAGAGAGAAATACACAGTGTTGCCCCTGTACCAACGAAAGCTTTTGTAGAAAGCGAATGTCTGTCTATCAGCGAATGCAGTTCCAAGGGGCAGTGACAACCAGCTACAGCTTTCCGTGCTGGCAGCTTTCCTGTGGGCGCAATTGCTGGACGTTTCGAATTTGGCAACCGGGCTCTGCGAGAGAGAAATACACAGTGTTGCCCCTGTTCCAACGAAAGCTTTTGTAGAAAGCGAATGTCTGTCTATCAGCAAATGCAGTTCCAAGAGACAGTGAAAACCAGCTACAGCTTTCCGTGCTGGCAGCTTTCCTGTGGGCGCAATCGCTGGACGTTTCGAATTTGGCAGCCGGGCTCTGCGAGAGAGAAATACACAGTGTTGCCCCTTTACGAAGGCAAGGTTTTGCAGAAAGCGAATGTCTGTCTATCAGCGAATGTAGTTCCAAGAGACAGTGAAAACCAGCTACAGCTTTCCGTGCTGGCAGCTTTCCTGTGGGCGCAATCGCTGGACGTTTCGAATTTGGCAGCCGGGCTCTGCGAGAGAGAAATACACAGTGTTGCCCCTTTACGAAGGCAAGGTTTTGCAGAAAGCGAATGTCTGTCTAGCAGCGAATGTAGTTCCAAGGGGCAGTGAAAACCAGCTACAGCTTTCCGTGCTGGCAGCTTTCCTGTGGGCGCAATCGCTGGACGTTTCGAATTTGGCAACCGGGCTCTGCGAGAGAGAAATACACAGTGTTGCCCCTGTACCAACGAAAGCTTTTGTAGAAAGCGAATGTCTGTCTATCAGCGAATGCAGTTCCAAGGGGCAGTGAAAACCAGCTACAGCTTTCCTTGCTGGCAGCTTTCCTGTGGGCGCAATCGCTGGACGTTTCGAATTTGGCAACCGGGCTCTGCGAGAGAGAAATACACAGTGTTGCCCCTGTACCAACGAAAGCTTTTGTAGAAAGCGAATGTCTGTCTATCAGCGAATGCAGTTCCAAGGGGCAGTGAAAACCAGCTACAGCTTTCCGTGCTGGCAGCTTTCCTGTGGGCGCAATCGCTGGACGTTTCGAATTTGGCAGCCGGGCTCTGCGAGAGAGAAATATACAGTGTTGCCCCTTTACGAACGAAAGCTTTTGTAGAAAGCGAATGTCTATCTATCAGCGAATGCAGTTCCAAGGGGCAGTGAAAACCAGCTACAGCTTTCCTTGCTGGCAGCTTTCCTGTGGGCGCAATCGCTGGACGTTTCGAATTTGGCAACCAGGCTCTGCGAGAGAGAAATACAGAGTGTTGCCCCTTTACGAAGGCAAGGTTTTGCAGAAAGCGAATGTCTGTCTAGCAGCGAATGTAGTTCCAAGGGGCAGTGAAAACCAGCTACAGCTTTCCGTGCTGGCAGCTTTCCTGTGGGCGCAATCGCTGGACGTTTCGAATTTGGCAACCGGGCTCTGCGAGAGAGAAATACACAGTGTTGCCCCTGTACCAACGAAAGCTTTTGTAGAAAGCGAATGTCTGTCTATCAGCGAATGCAGTTCCAAGGGGCAGTGAAAACCAGCTACAGCTTTCCGTGCTGGCAGCTTTCCTGTGGGCGCAATCGCTGGACGTTTCGAATTTGGCAACCGGGCTCTGCGAGAGAGAAATACACAGTGTTGCCCCTGTACCAACGAAAGCTTTTGTAGAAAGCGAATGTCTGTCTATCAGCGAATGTAGTTCCAAGGGGCAGTGAAAACCAGCTACAGCTTTCCGTGCTGGCAGCTTTCCTGTGGGCGCAATCGCTGGACGTTTCGAATTTGGCAACCGGGCTCTGCGAGAGAGAAATACACAGTGTTGCCCCTGTACCAACGAAAGCTTTTGTAGAAAGCGAATGTCTGTCTATCAGCGAATGCAGTTCCAAGGGGCAGTGAAAACCAGCTACAGCTTTCCTTGCTGGCAGCTTTCCTGTGGGCGCAATCGCTGGACGTTTCGAATTTGGCAACCGGGCTCTGCGAGAGAGAAATACACAGTGTTGCCCCTGTACCAACGAAAGCTTTTGTAGAAAGCGAATGTCTGTCTAGCAGCGAATGTAGTTCCAAGGCGCAGTGAAAACCAGCTACAGCTTTCCTTGCTGGCAGCTTTCCTGTGGGCGCAATCGCTGGACGTTTCGAATTTGGCAACCGGGCTCTGCGAGAGAGAAATACACAGTGTTGCCCCTTTACGAAGGCAAGGTTTTGCAGAAAGCGAATGTCTGTCTAGCAGCGAATGTAGTTCCAAGAGACAGTGAAAACCAGCTACAGCTTTCCGTGCTGGCAGCTTTCCTGTGGGCGCAATCGCTGGACGTTTCGAATTTGGCAGCCGGGCTCTGCGAGAGAGAAATACACAGTGTTGCCCCTGTACCAACGAAAGCTTTTGTAGAAAGCGAATGTCTGTCTATCAGCGAATGCAGTTCCAAGGGGCAGTGAAAACCAGCTACTGCTTTCCGTGCTGGCAGCTTTCCTGTGGGCGCAATCGCTGGACGTTTCGAATTTGGCAACCGGGCTCTGCGAGAGAGAAATACACAGTGTTGCCCCTGTACCAACGAAAGCTTTTGTAGAAAGCGAATGTCTGTCTATCAGCGAATGCAGTTCCAAGGGGCAGTGAAAACCAGCTACAGCTTTCCTTGCTGGCAGCTTTCCTGTGGGCGCAATCGCTGGACGTTTCGAATTTGGCAACCGGGCTCTGCGAGAGAGAAATACACAGTGTTGCCCCTGTACCAACGAAAGCTTTTGTAGAAAGCGAATGTCTGTCTAGCAGCGAATGCAGTTCCAAGGGGCAGTGAAAACCAGCTACAGCTTTCCTTGCTGGCAGCTTTCCTGTGGGCGCAATCGCTGGACGTTTCGAATTTGGCAACCGGGCTCTGCGAGAGAGAAATACACAGTGTTGCCCCTGTACCAACGAAAGCTTTTGTAGAAAGCGAATGTCTGTCTATCAGCGAATGTAGTTCCAAGGGGCAGTGAAAACCAGCTACAGCTTTCCGTGCTGGCAGCTTTCCTGTGGGCGCAATCGCTGGACGTTTCGAATTTGGCAGGCGGGCTCTGCGAGAGAGAAATACACAGTGTTGCCCCTTTACGAAGGCAAGGTTTTACAGAAAGCGAATGTCTGTCTAGCAGCGAATGTAGTTCCAAGAGACAGTGAAAACCAGCTACAGCTTTCCGTGCTGGCAGCTTTCCTGTGGGCGCAATCGCTGGACTTTTCGAATTTGGCAACCGGGCTCTGCGAGAGAGAAATACACAGTGTTGCCCCTGTTCCAACGAAAGCTTTTGTAGAAAGCAAATGTCTGTCTATCAGCGAATGCAGTTCCAAGGGGCAGTGAAAACCAGCTACAGCTTTCCGTGCTGGCAGCTTTCCTGTGGGCGCAATCGCTGGACGTTTCGAATTTGGCAACCAGGCTCTGCGAGAGAGAAATACACAGTGTTGCCCCTTTACGAAGGCAAGGTTTTGCAGAAAGCGAATGTCTGTCTAGCAGCGAATGTAGTTCCAAGGGGCAGTGAAAACCAGCTACAGCTTTCCGTGCTGGCAGCTTTCCTGTGGGCGCAATCGCTGGACGTTTCTAATTTGGCAACCGGGCTCTGCGAGAGAGAAATACACAGTGTTGCCCCTGTACCAACGAAAGCTTTTGTAGAAAGGGAATGTCTGTCTATCAGCGAATGCAGTTCCAAGGGGCAGTGAAAACCAGCTACAGCTTTCCTTGCTGGCAGCTTTCCTGTGGGCGCAATCGCTGGACGTTTCGAATTTGGCAACCGGGCTCTGCGAGAGAGAAATACACAGTGTTGCCCCTGTACCAACGAAAGCTTTTGTAGAAAGCGAATGTCTGTCTATCAGCGAATGTAGTTCCAAGGGGCAGTGAAAACCAGCTACAGCTTTCCGTGCTGGCAGCTTTCCTGTGGGCGCAATCGCTGGACGTTTCGAATTTGGCAACCGGGCTCTGCGAGAGAGAAATACACAGTGTTGCCCCTGTACCAACGAAAGCTTTTGTAGAAAGCGAATGTCTGTCTATCAGCGAATGCAGTTCCAAGGGGCAGTGAAAACCAGCTACAGCTTTCCTTGCTGGCAGCTTTCCTGTGGGCGCAATCGCTGGGCGTTTCGAATTTGGCAACCGGGCTCTGCGAGAGAGAAATACACAGTGTTGCCCCTGTACCAACGAAAGCTTTTGTAGAAAGCGAATGTCTGTCTAGCAGCGAATGTAGTTCCAAGGCGCAGTGAAAACCAGCTACAGCTTTCCTTGCTGGCAGCTTTCCTGTGGGCGCAATCGCTGGACGTTTCGAATTTGGCAACCGGGCTCTGCGAGAGAGAAATACACAGTGTTGCCCCTTTACGAAGGCAAGGTTTTGCAGAAAGCGAATGTCTGTCTAGCAGCGAATGTAGTTCCAAGAGACAGTGAAAACCAGCTACAGCTTTCCGTGCTGGCAGCTTTCCTGTGGGCGCAATCGCTGGACGTTTCGAATTTGGCAACCGGGCTCTGCGAGAGAGAAATACACAGTGTTGCCCCTGTACCAACGAAAGCTTTTGTAGAAAGCGAATGTCTGTCTATCAGCGAATGCAGTTCCAAGGGGCAGTGAAAACCAGCTACTGCTTTCCGTGCTGGCAGCTTTCCTGTGGGCGCAATCGCTGGACGTTTCGAATTTGGCAACCGGGCTCTGCGAGAGAGAAATACACAGTGTTGCCCCTGTACCAACGAAAGCTTTTGTAGAAAGCGAATGTCTGTCTATCAGCGAATGCAGTTCCAAGGGGCAGTGAAAACCAGCTACAGCTTTCCTTGCTGGCAGCTTTCCTGTGGGCGCAATCGCTGGACGTTTCGAATTTGGCAACCGGGCTCTGCGAGAGAGAAATACACAGTGTTGCCCCTGTACCAACGAAAGCTTTTGTAGAAAGCGAATGTCTGTCTAGCAGCGAATGCAGTTCCAAGGGGCAGTGAAAACCAGCTACAGCTTTCCTTGCTGGCAGCTTTCCTGTGGGCGCAATCGCTGGACGTTTCGAATTTGGCAACCGGGCTCTGCGAGAGAGAAATACACAGTGTTGCCCCTGTACCAACGAAAGCTTTTGTAGAAAGCGAATGTCTGTCTAGCAGCGAATGTAGTTCCAAGGGGCAGTGAAAACCAGCTACAGCTTTCCGTGCTGGCAGCTTTCCTGTGGGCGCAATCGCTGGACGTTTCGAATTTGGCAGGCGGGCTCTGTGAAAGAGAAATACACAGTGTTGCCCCTTTACGAAGGCAAGGTTTTACAGAAAGCGAATGTCTGTCTAGCAGCGAATGTAGTTCCAAGAGACAGTGAAAACCAGCTACAGCTTTCCGTGCTGGCAGCTTTCCTGTGGGCGCAATCGCTGGACTTTTCGAATTTGGCAACCGGGCTCTGCGAGAGAGAAATACACAGTGTTGCCCCTGTACCAACGAAAGCTTTTGTAGAAAGCGAATGTCTGTCTATCAGCGAATGCAGTTCCAAGGGGCAGTGAAAACCAGCTACAGCTTTCCGTGCTGGCAGCTTTCCTGTGGGCGCAATCGCTGGACGTTTCGAATTTGGCAGGCGGGCTCTGCGAGAGAGAAATACACAGTGTTGCCCCTGTACCAACGAAAGCTTTTGTAGAAAGCGAATGTCTGTCTATCAGCGAATGTAGTTCCAAGGGGCAGTGAAAACCAGCTACAGCTTTCCGTGCTGGCAGCTTTCCTGTGGGCGCAATCGCTGGACGTTTCGAATTTGGCAACCGGGCTCTGCGAGAGAGAAATACACAGTGTTGCCCCTTTACGAAGGCAAGGTTTTGCAGAAAGCGAATGTCTGTCTAGCAGCGAATGTAGTTCCAAGAGACAGTGAAAACCAGCTACAGCTTTCCTTGCTGGCAGCTTTCCTGTGGGCGCAATCGCTGGGCGTTTCGAATTTGGCAACCGGGCTCTGCGAGAGAGAAATACACAGTGTTGCCCCTGTACCAACGAAAGCTTTTGTAGAAAGCGAATGTCTGTCTATCAGCGAATGCAGTTCCAAGGGGCAGTGAAAACCAGCTACAGCTTTCCGTGCTGGCAGCTTTCCTGTGGGCGCAATCGCTGGACGTTTCGAATTTGGCAGGCGGGCTCTGCGAGAGAGAAATACACAGTGTTGCCCGTGTTCCAACGAAAGCTTTTGTAGAAAGCGAATGTCTGTCTAGCAGCGAATGTAGTTCCAAGGGGCAGTGACAACCAGCTACAGCTTTCCGTGCTGGCAGCTTTCCTGTGGGCGCAATCGCTGGACGTTTCGAATTTGGCAACCGGGCTCTGCGAGAGAGAAATACACAGTGTTGCCCCTGTACCAACGAAAGCTTTTGTAGAAAGCGAATGTCTGTCTATCAGCAAATGCAGTTCCAAGAGACAGTGAAAACCAGCTACAGCTTTCCTTGCTGGCAGCTTTCCTGTGGGCGCAATCGCTGGACGTTTCGAATTTGGCAACCGGGCTCTGCGAGAGAGAAATACACAGTGTTGCCCCTGTACCAACGAAAGCTTTTGTAGAAAGCGAATGTCTGTCTAGCAGCGAATGTAGTTCCAAGAGACAGTGAAAACCAGCTACAGCTTTCCGTGCTGGCAGCTTTCCTGTGGGCGCAATCGCTGGACGTTTCGAATTTGGCAACCGGGCTCTGCGAGAGAGAAATACACAGTGTTGCCCCTGTACCAACGAAAGCTTTTGTAGAAAGCGAATGTCTGTCTATCAGCGAATGCAGTTCCAAGGGGCAGTGAAAACCAGCTACAGCTTTCCGTGCTGGCAGCTTTCCTGTGGGCGCAATCGCTGGACGTTTCGAATTTGGCAGCCGGGCTCTGCGAGAGAGAAATACACAGTGTTGCCCCTGTACCAACGAAAGCTTTTGTAGAAAGCGAATGTCTGTCTATCAGCGAATGCAGTTCCAAGGGGCAGTGAAAACCAGCTACAGCTTTCCTTGCTGGCAGCTTTCCTGTGGGCGCAATCGCTGGACGTTTCGAATTTGGCAACCAGGCTCTGCGAGAGAGAAATACACAGTGTTGCCCCTTTACGAAGGCAAGGTTTTGCAGAAAGCGAATGTCTGTCTAGCAGCGAATGTAGTTCCAAGGGGCAGTGAAAACCAGCTACAGCTTTCCGTGCTGGCAGCTTTCCTGTGGGCGCAATCGCTGGACGTTTCTAATTTGGCAACCGGGCTCTGCGAGAGAGAAATACACAGTGTTGCCCCTGTACCAACGAAAGCTTTTGTAGAAAGCGAATGTCTGTCTATCAGCGAATGCAGTTCCAAGGGGCAGTGAAAACCAGCTACAGCTTTCCTTGCTGGCAGCTTTCCTGTGGGCGCAATCGCTGGACGTTTCGAATTTGGCAACCGGGCTCTGCGAGAGAGAAATACACAGTGTTGCCCCTGTACCAACGAAAGCTTTTGTAGAAAGCGAATGTCTGTCTATCAGCGAATGTAGTTCCAAGGGGCAGTGAAAACCAGCTACAGCTTTCCGTGCTGGCAGCTTTCCTGTGGGCGCAATCGCTGGACGTTTCGAATTTGGCAACCGGGCTCTGCGAGAGAGAAATACACAGTGTTGCCCCTGTACCAACGAAAGCTTTTGTAGAAAGCGAATGTCTGTCTATCAGCGAATGCAGTTCCAAGGGGCAGTGAAAACCAGCTACAGCTTTCCTTGCTGGCAGCTTTCCTGTGGGCGCAATCGCTGGACGTTTCGAATTTGGCAACCGGGCTCTGCGAGAGAGAAATACACAGTGTTGCCCCTGTACCAACGAAAGCTTTTGTAGAAAGCGAATGTCTGTCTAGCAGCGAATGTAGTTCCAAGGCGCAGTGAAAACCAGCTACAGCTTTCCGTGCTGGCAGCTTTCCTGTGGGCGCAATCGCTGGACGTTTCGAATTTGGCAACCGGGCTCTGCGAGAGAGAAATACACAGTGTTGCCCCTTTACGAAGGCAAGGTTTTGCAGAAAGCGAATGTCTGTCTAGCAGCGAATGTAGTTCCAAGAGACAGTGAAAACCAGCTACAGCTTTCCGTGCTGGCAGCTTTCCTGTGGGCGCAATCGCTGGACGTTTCGAATTTGGCAACCGGGCTCTGCGAGAGAGAAATACACAGTGTTGCCCCTGTACCAACGAAAGCTTTTGTAGAAAGCGAATGTCTGTCTAGCAGCGAATGTAGTTCCAAGGGGCAGTGAAAACCAGCTACAGCTTTCCGTGCTGGCAGCTTTCCTGTGGGCGCAATCGCTGGACGTTTCGAATTTGACAGGCGGGCTCTGCGAGAGAGAAATACACAGTGTTGCCCCTTTACGAAGGCAAGGTTTTACAGAAAGCGAATGTCTGTCTAGCAGCGAATGTAGTTCCAAGAGACAGTGAAAACCAGCTACAGCTTTCCGTGCTGGCAGCTTTCCTGTGGGCGCAATCGCTGGACGTTTCGAATTTGGCAACCGGGCTCTGCGAGAGAGAAATACACAGTGTTGCCCCTGTACCAACGAAAGCTTTTGTAGAAAGCGAATGTCTGTCTAGCAGCGAATGTAGTTCCAAGAGACAGTGAAAACCAGCTACAGCTTTCCGTGCTGGCAGCTTTCCTGTGGGCGCAATCGCTGGACGTTTCGAATTTGGCAACCGGGCTCTGCGAGAGAGAAATACACAGTGTTGCCCCTGTACCAACGAAAGCTTTTGTAGAAAGCGAATGTCTGTCTAGCAGCGAATGCAGTTCCAAGGGGCAGTGAAAACCAGCTACAGCTTTCCGTGCTGGCAGCTTTCCTGTGGGCGCAATCGCTGGACGTTTCGAATTTGGCAACCGGGCTCTGCGAGAGAGAAATATACAGTGTTGCCCCTTTACGAACGAAAGCTTTTGTAGAAAGCGAATGTCTATCTATCAGCGAATGCAGTTCCAAGGGGCAGTGAAAACCAGCTACAGCTTTCCTTGCTGGCAGCTTTCCTGTGGGCACAATCGCTGGACGTTTCGAATTTGGCAACCAGGCTCTGCGAGAGAGAAATACACAGTGTTGCCCCTTTACGAAGGCAAGGTTTTGCAGAAAGCGAATGTCTGTCTAGCAGCGAATGTAGTTCCAAGGGGCAGTGAAAACCAGCTACAGCTTTCCGTGCTGGCAGCTTTCCTGTGGGCGCAATCGCTGGACGTTTCGAATTTGGCAACCGGGCTCTGCGAGAGAGAAATACACAGTGTTGCCCCTGTACCAACGAAAGCTTTTGTAGAAAGCGAATGTCTGTCTATCAGCGAATGCAGTTCCAAGGGGCAGTGAAAACCAGCTACAGCTTTCCTTGCTGGCAGCTTTCCTGTGGGCGCAATCGCTGGACGTTTCGAATTTGGCAACCGGGCTCTGCGAGAGAGAAATACACAGTGTTGCCCCTGTACCAACGAAAGCTTTTGTAGAAAGCGAATGTCTGTCTATCAGCGAATGCAGTTCCAAGGGGCAGTGAAAACCAGCTACAGCTTTCCTTGCTGGCAGCTTTCCTGTGGGCGCAATCGCTGGACGTTTCGAATTTGGCAACCGGGCTCTGCGAGAGAGAAATACACAGTGTTGCCCCTGTACCAACGAAAGCTTTTGTAGAAAGCGAATGTCTGTCTAGCAGCGAATGTAGTTCCAAGGGGCAGTGAAAACCAGCTACAGCTTTCCGTGCTGGCAGCTTTCCTGTGGGCGCAATCGCTGGACGTTTCATATTTGGCAGCTGGGCTCTGCGAGAGAGAAATACACAGTGTTGCCCCTTTACGAAGGCAAGGTTTTACAGAAAGCGAATGTCTGTCTAGCAGCGAATGTAGTTCCAAGAGACAGTGAAAACCAGCTACAGCTTTCCGTGCTGGCAGCTTTCCTGTGGGCGCAATCGCTGGACGTTTCGAATTTGGCAACCGGGCTCTGCGAGAGAGAAATACACAGTGTTGCCCCTGTACCAACGAAAGCTTTTGTAGAAAGCGAATGTCTGTCTATCAGCGAATGCAGTTCCAAGGGGCAGTGAAAACCAGCTACAGCTTTCCGTGCTGGCAGCTTTCCTGTGGGCGCAATCGCTGGACGTTTCGAATTTGGCAGGCGGGCTCTGCGAGAGAGAAATACACAGTGTTGCCCCTGTACCAACGAAAGCTTTTGTAGAAAGCGAATGTCTGTCTATCAGCGAATGTAGTTCCAAGGGGCAGTGAAAACCAGCTACAGCTTTCCGTGCTGGCAGCTTTCCTGTGGGCGCAATCGCTGGACGTTTCGAATTTGGCAACCGGGCTCTGCGAGAGAGAAATACACAGTGTTGCCCCTGTACCAACGAAAGCTTTTGTAGAAAGCGAATGTCTGTCTAGCAGCGAATGCAGTTCCAAGGGGCAGTGAAAACCAGCTACAGCTTTCCGTGCTGGCAGCTTTCCTGTGGGCGCAATCGCTGGACGTTTCGAATTTGGCAACCGGGCTCTGCGAGAGAGAAATATACAGTGTTGCCCCTTTACGAACGAAAGCTTTTGTAGAAAGCGAATGTCTATCTATCAGCGAATGCAGTTCCAAGGGGCAGTGAAAACCAGCTACAGCTTTCCTTGCTGGCAGCTTTCCTGTGGGCACAATCGCTGGACGTTTCGAATTTGGCAACCAGGCTCTGCGAGAGAGAAATACACAGTGTTGCCCCTTTACGAAGGCAAGGTTTTGCAGAAAGCGAATGTCTGTCTAGCAGCGAATGTAGTTCCAAGGGGCAGTGAAAACCAGCTACAGCTTTCCGTGCTGGCAGCTTTCCTGTGGGCGCAATCGCTGGACGTTTCGAATTTGGCAACCGGGCTCTGCGAGAGAGAAATACACAGTGTTGCCCCTGTACCAACGAAAGCTTTTGTAGAAAGCGAATGTCTGTCTATCAGCGAATGCAGTTCCAAGGGGCAGTGAAAACCAGCTACAGCTTTCCTTGCTGGCAGCTTTCCTGTGGGCGCAATCGCTGGACGTTTCGAATTTGGCAACCGGGCTCTGCGAGAGAGAAATACACAGTGTTGCCCCTGTACCAACGAAAGCTTTTGTAGAAAGCGAATGTCTGTCTATCAGCGAATGTAGTTCCAAGGGGCAGTGAAAACCAGCTACAGCTTTCCGTGCTGGCAGCTTTCCTGTGGGCGCAATCGCTGGACGTTTCGAATTTGGCAACCGGGCTCTGCGAGAGAGAAATACACAGTGTTGCCCCTGTACCAACGAAAGCTTTTGTAGAAAGCGAATGTCTGTCTATCAGCGAATGCAGTTCCAAGGGGCAGTGAAAACCAGCTACAGCTTTCCTTGCTGGCAGCTTTCCTGTGGGCGCAATCGCTGGACGTTTCGAATTTGGCAACCGGGCTCTGCGAGAGAGAAATACACAGTGTTGCCCCTGTACCAACGAAAGCTTTTGTAGAAAGCGAATGTCTGTCTAGCAGCGAATGTAGTTCCAAGGCGCAGTGAAAACCAGCTACAGCTTTCCGTGCTGGCAGCTTTCCTGTGGGCGCAATCGCTGGACGTTTCGAATTTGGCAACCGGGCTCTGCGAGAGAGAAATACACAGTGTTGCCCCTTTACGAAGGCAAGGTTTTGCAGAAAGCGAATGTCTGTCTAGCAGCGAATGTAGTTCCAAGAGACAGTGAAAACCAGCTACAGCTTTCCGTGCTGGCAGCTTTCCTGTGGGCGCAATCGCTGGACGTTTCGAATTTGGCAACCGGGCTCTGCGAGAGAGAAATACACAGTGTTGCCCCTGTACCAACGAAAGCTTTTGTAGAAAGCGAATGTCTGTCTAGCAGCGAATGTAGTTCCAACGGGCAGTGAAAACCAGCTACAGCTTTCCGTGCTGGCAGCTTTCCTGTGGGCGCAATCGCTGGACGTTTCGAATTTGACAGGCGGGCTCTGCGAGAGAGAAATACACAGTGTTGCCCCTTTACGAAGGCAAGGTTTTACAGAAAGCGAATGTCTGTCTAGCAGCGAATGTAGTTCCAAGAGACAGTGAAAACCAGCTACAGCTTTCCGTGCTGGCAGCTTTCCTGTGGGCGCAATCGCTGGACGTTTCGAATTTGGCAACCGGGCTCTGCGAGAGAGAAATACACAGTGTTGCCCCTGTACCAACGAAAGCTTTTGTAGAAAGCGAATGTCTGTCTAGCAGCGAATGTAGTTCCAAGGGGCAGTGAAAACCAGCTACAGCTTTCCATGCTGGCAGCTTTCCTGTGGGCGCAATCGCTGGACGTTTCGAATTTGGCAGCCGGGCTCTGCGAGAGAGAAATACACAGTGTTGCCCCTTTACGAACGAAAGCTTTTGTAGAAAGCGAATGTCTATCTATCAGCGAATGCAGTTCCAAGGGGCAGTGAAAACCAGCTACAGCTTTCCTTGCTGGCAGCTTTCCTGTGGGCGCAATCGCTGGACGTTTCGAATTTGGCAACCGGGCTCTGCGAGAGAGAAATACACAGTGTTGCCCCTGTACCAACGAAAGCTTTTGTAGAAAGCGAATGTCTGTCTAGCAGCGAATGTAGTTCCAAGGGGCAGTGAAAACCAGCTACAGCTTTCCGTGCTGGCAGCTTTCCTGTGGGCGCAATCGCTGGACGTTTCGAATTTGGCAACCGGGCTCTGCGAGAGAGAAATACACAGTGTTGCCCCTTTACGAAGGCAAGGATTTGCAGAAAGCGAATGTCTGTCTAGCAGCGAATGTAGTTCCAAGGGGCAGTGAAAACCAGCTACAGCTTTCCGTGCTGGCAGCTTTCCTGTGGGCGCAATCGCTGGACGTTTCGAATTTGGCAACCGGGCTCTGCGAGAGAGAAATACACAGTGTTGCCCCTGTACCAACGAAAGCTTTTGTAGAAAGCGAATGTCTGTCTAGCAGCGAATGTAGTTCCAAGGGGCAGTGAAAACCAGCTACAGCTTTCCGTGCTGGCAGCTTTCCTGTGGGCGCAATCGCTGGACGTTTCGAATTTGGCAGCCGGGCTCTGCGAGAGAGAAATACACAGTGTTGCCCCTTTACGAAGGCAAGGTTTTGCAGAAAGCGAATGTCTGTCTAGCAGCGAATGTAGTTCCAAGGGGCAGTGAAAACCATCTACAGCTTTCCGTGCTGGCAGCTTTCCTGTGGGCGCAATCGCTGGACGTTTCGAATTTGGCAACCGGGCTCTGCGAGAGAGAAATACACAGTGTTGCCCCTGTACCAACGAAAGCTTTTGTAGAAAGCGAATGTCTGTCTATCAGCGAATGCAGTTCCAAGGGGCAGTGAAAACCAGCTACAGCTTTCCTTGCTGGCAGCTTTCCTGTGGGCGCAATCGCTGGACGTTTCGAATTTGGCAGCCGGGCTCTGCGAGAGAGAAATACACAGTGTTGCCCCTGTACCAACGAAAGCTTTTGTAGAAAGCGAATGTCTGTCTATCAGCGAATGCAGTTCCAAGGGGCAGTGAAAACCAGCTACAGCTTTCCGTGCTGGCAGCTTTCCTGTGGGCGCAATCGCTGGACGTTTCGAATTTGGCAGCCGGGCTCTGCGAGAGAGAAATACACAGTGTTGCCCCTGTACCAACGAAAGCTTTTGTAGAAAGCGAATGTCTGTCTAGCAGCGAATGCAGTTCCAAGGGGCAGTGAAAACCAGCTACAGCTTTCCGTGCTGGCAGCTTTCCTGTGGGCGCAATCACTGGACGTTTCGAATTTGGCAGCCGTGCTCTGCGAGAGAGAAATACACAGTGTTGCCCCTTTACGAAGGCAAGGTTTTGCAGAAAGCGAATGTCTGTCTAGCAGCGAATGTAGTTCCAAGAGACAGTGAAAACCAGCTACAGCTTTCCGTGCTGGCAGCTTTCCTGTGGGCGCAATCGCTGGACGTTTCGAATTTGGCAACCGGGCTCTGCGAGAGAGAAATACACAGTGTTGCCCCTGTACCAACGAAAGCTTTTGTAGAAAGCGAATGTCTGTCTATCAGCGAATGCAGTTCCAAGGGGCAGTGAAAACCAGCTACAGCTTTCCGTGCTGGCAGCTTTCCTGTGGGCGCAATCGCTGGACGTTTCGAATTTGGCAGCCGGGCTCTGCGAGAGAGAAATACACAGTGTTGCCCCTGTACCAACGAAAGCTTTTGTAGAAAGCGAATGTCTGTCTATCAGCGAATGCAGTTCCAAGGGGCAGTGAAAACCAGCTACAGCTTTCCTTGCTGGCAGCTTTCCTGTGGGCGCAATCGCTGGACGTTTCGAATTTGGCAACCAGGCTCTGCGAGAGAGAAATACACAGTGTTGCCCCTTTACGAAGGCAAGGTTTTGCAGAAAGCGAATGTCTGTCTAGCAGCGAATGTAGTTCCAAGGGGCAGTGAAAACCAGCTACAGCTTTCCGTGCTGGCAGCTTTCCTGTGGGCGCAATCGCTGGACGTTTCTAATTTGGCAACCGGGCTCTGCGAGAGAGAAATACACAGTGTTGCCCCTGTACCAACGAAAGCTTTTGTAGAAAGCGAATGTCTGTCTATCAGCGAATGCAGTTCCAAGGGGCAGTGAAAACCAGCTACAGCTTTCCTTGCTGGCAGCTTTCCTGTGGGCGCAATCGCTGGACGTTTCGAATTTGGCAACCGGGCTCTGCGAGAGAGAAATACACAGTGTTGCCCCTGTACCAACGAAAGCTTTTGTAGAAAGCGAATGTCTGTCTAGCAGCGAATGTAGTTCCAAGGGGCAGTGAAAACCAGCTACAGCTTTCCGTGCTGGCAGCTTTCCTGTGGGCGCAATCGCTGGACGTTTCGAATTTGACAGGCGGGCTCTGCGAGAGAGAAATACACAGTGTTGCCCCTTTACGAAGGCAAGGTTTTACAGAAAGCGAATGTCTGTCTAGCAGCGAATGTAGTTCCAAGAGACAGTGAAAACCAGCTACAGCTTTCCGTGCTGGCAGCTTTCCTGTGGGCGCAATCGCTGGACGTTTCGAATTTGGCAACCGGGCTCTGCGAGAGAGAAATACACAGTGTTGCCCCTTTACGAACGAAAGCTTTTGTAGAAAGCGAATGTCTATCTATCAGCGAATGCAGTTCCAAGGGGCAGTGAAAACCAGCTACAGCTTTCCTTGCTGGCAGCTTTCCTGTGGGCGCAATCGCTGGACGTTTCGAATTTGGCAACCGGGCTCTGCGAGAGAGAAATACACAGTGTTGCCCCTGTACCAACGAAAGCTTTTGTAGAAAGCGAATGTCTGTCTAGCAGCGAATGTAGTTCCAAGGGGCAGTGAAAACCAGCTACAGCTTTCCGTGCTGGCAGCTTTCCTGTGGGCGCAATCGCTGGACGTTTCGAATTTGGCAACCGGGCTCTGCGAGAGAGAAATACACAGTGTTGCCCCTTTACGAAGGCAAGGATTTGCAGAAAGCGAATGTCTGTCTAGCAGCGAATGTAGTTCCAAGGGGCAGTGAAAACCAGCTACAGCTTTCCGTGCTGGCAGCTTTCCTGTGGGCGCAATCGCTGGACGTTTCGAATTTGGCAACCGGGCTCTGCGAGAGAGAAATACACAGTGTTGCCCCTGTACCAACGAAAGCTTTTGTAGAAAGCGAATGTCTGTCTAGCAGCGAATGTAGTTCCAAGGGGCAGTGAAAACCAGCTACAGCTTTCCGTGCTGGCAGCTTTCCTGTGGGCGCAATCGCTGGACGTTTCGAATTTGGCAGCCGGGCTCTGCGAGAGAGAAATACACAGTGTTGCCCCTTTACGAAGGCAAGGTTTTGCAGAAAGCGAATGTCTGTCTAGCAGCGAATGTAGTTCCAAGGGGCAGTGAAAACCAGCTACAGCTTTCCGTGCTGGCAGCTTTCCTGTGGGCGCAATCGCTGGACGTTTCGAATTTGGCAACCGGGCTCTGCGAGAGAGAAATACACAGTGTTGCCCCTGTACCAACGAAAGCTTTTGTAGAAAGCGAATGTCTGTCTATCAGCGAATGCAGTTCCAAGGGGCAGTGAAAACCAGCTACAGCTTTCCTTGCTGGCAGCTTTCCTGTGGGCGCAATCGCTGGACGTTTCGAATTTGGCAACCGGGCTCTGCGAGAGAGAAATACACAGTGTTGCCCCTGTACCAACGAAAGCTTTTGTAGAAAGCGAATGTCTGTCTATCAGCGAATGCAGTTCCAAGGGGCAGTGAAAACCAGCTACAGCTTTCCGTGCTGGCAGCTTTCCTGTGGGCGCAATCGCTGGACGTTTCGAATTTGGCAGCCGGGCTCTGCGAGAGAGAAATACACAGTGTTGCCCCTGTACCAACGAAAGCTTTTGTAGAAAGCGAATGTCTGTCTAGCAGCGAATGCAGTTCCAAGGGGCAGTGAAAACCAGCTACAGCTTTCCGTGCTGGCAGCTTTCCTGTGGGCGCAATCACTGGACGTTTCGAATTTGGCAGCCGTGCTCTGCGAGAGAGAAATACACAGTGTTGCCCCTTTACGAAGGCAAGGTTTTGCAGAAAGCGAATGTCTGTCTAGCAGCGAATGTAGTTCCAAGAGACAGTGAAAACCAGCTACAGCTTTCCGTGCTGGCAGCTTTCCTGTGGGCGCAATCGCTGGACGTTTCGAATTTGGCAACCGGGCTCTGCGAGAGAGAAATACACAGTGTTGCCCCTGTACCAACGAAAGCTTTTGTAGAAAGCGAATGTCTGTCTATCAGCGAATGCAGTTCCAAGGGGCAGTGAAAACCAGCTACAGCTTTCCGTGCTGGCAGCTTTCCTGTGGGCGCAATCGCTGGACGTTTCGAATTTGGCAGCCGGGCTCTGCGAGAGAGAAATACACAGTGTTGCCCCTGTACCAACGAAAGCTTTTGTAGAAAGCGAATGTCTGTCTATCAGCGAATGCAGTTCCAAGGGGCAGTGAAAACCAGCTACAGCTTTCCTTGCTGGCAGCTTTCCTGTGGGCGCAATCGCTGGACGTTTCGAATTTGGCAACCAGGCTCTGCGAGAGAGAAATACACAGTGTTGCCCCTTTACGAAGGCAAGGTTTTGCAGAAAGCGAATGTCTGTCTAGCAGCGAATGTAGTTCCAAGGGGCAGTGAAAACCAGCTACAGCTTTCCGTGCTGGCAGCTTTCCTGTGGGCGCAATCGCTGGACGTTTCTAATTTGGCAACCGGGCTCTGCGAGAGAGAAATACACAGTGTTGCCCCTGTACCAACGAAAGCTTTTGTAGAAAGCGAATGTCTGTCTATCAGCGAATGCAGTTCCAAGGGGCAGTGAAAACCAGCTACAGCTTTCCTTGCTGGCAGCTTTCCTGTGGGCGCAATCGCTGGACGTTTCGAATTTGGCAACCGGGCTCTGCGAGAGAGAAATACACAGTGTTGCCCCTGTACCAACGAAAGCTTTTGTAGAAAGCGAATGTCTGTCTATCAGCGAATGTAGTTCCAAGGGGCAGTGAAAACCAGCTACAGCTTTCCGTGCTGGCAGCTTTCCTGTGGGCGCAATCGCTGGACGTTTCGAATTTGGCAACCGGGCTCTGCGAGAGACAAATACACAGTGTTGCCCCTGTACCAACGAAAGCTTTTGTAGAAAGCGAATGTCTGTCTAGCAGCGAATGTAGTTCCAAGGCGCAGTGAAAACCAGCTACAGCTTTCCGTGCTGGCAGCTTTCCTGTGGGCGCAATCGCTGGACGTTTCGAATTTGGCAACCGGGCTCTGCGAGAGAGAAATACACAGTGTTGCCCCTTTACGAAGGCAAGGTTTTGCAGAAAGCGAATGTCTGTCTAGCAGCGAATGTAGTTCCAAGAGACAGTGAAAACCAGCTACAGCTTTCCGTGCTGGCAGCTTTCCTGTGGGCGCAATCGCTGGACGTTTCGAATTTGGCAACCGGGCTCTGCGAGAGAGAAATACACAGTGTTGCCCCTGTACCAACGAAAGCTTTTGTAGAAAGCGAATGTCTGTCTAGCAGCGAATGTAGTTCCAAGGGGCAGTGAAAACCAGCTACAGCTTTCCGTGCTGGCAGCTTTCCTGTGGGCGCAATCGCTGGACGTTTCGAATTTGACAGGCGGGCTCTGCGAGAGAGAAATACACAGTGTTGCCCCTTTACGAAGGCAAGGTTTTACAGAAAGCGAATGTCTGTCTAGCAGCGAATGTAGTTCCAAGAGACAGTGAAAACCAGCTACAGCTTTCCGTGCTGGCAGCTTTCCTGTGGGCGCAATCGCTGGACGTTTCGAATTTGGCAACCGGGCTCTGCGAGAGAGAAATACACAGTGTTGCCCCTGTACCAACGAAAGCTTTTGTAGAAAGCGAATGTCTGTCTAGCAGCGAATGTAGTTCCAAGGGGCAGTGAAAACCAGCTACAGCTTTCCATGCTGGCAGCTTTCCTGTGGGCGCAATCGCTGGACGTTTCGAATTTGGCAGCCGGGCTCTGCGAGAGAGAAATACACAGTGTTGCCCCTTTACGAACGAAAGCTTTTGTAGAAAGCGAATGTCTATCTATCAGCGAATGCAGTTCCAAGGGGCAGTGAAAACCAGCTACAGCTTTCCTTGCTGGCAGCTTTCCTGTGGGCGCAATCGCTGGACGTTTCGAATTTGGCAACCGGGCTCTGCGAGAGAGAAATACACAGTGTTGCCCCTGTACCAACGAAAGCTTTTGTAGAAAGCGAATGTCTGTCTAGCAGCGAATGTAGTTCCAAGGGGCAGTGAAAACCAGCTACAGCTTTCCGTGCTGGCAGCTTTCCTGTGGGCGCAATCGCTGGACGTTTCGAATTTGGCAACCGGGCTCTGCGAGAGAGAAATACACAGTGTTGCCCCTTTACGAAGGCAAGGATTTGCAGAAAGCGAATGTCTGTCTAGCAGCGAATGTAGTTCCAAGGGGCAGTGAAAACCAGCTACAGCTTTCCGTGCTGGCAGCTTTCCTGTGGGCGCAATCGCTGGACGTTTCGAATTTGGCAACCGGGCTCTGCGAGAGAGAAATACACAGTGTTGCCCCTGTACCAACGAAAGCTTTTGTAGAAAGCGAATGTCTGTCTAGCAGCGAATGTAGTTCCAACGGGCAGTGAAAACCAGCTACAGCTTTCCGTGCTGGCAGCTTTCCTGTGGGCGCAATCGCTGGACGTTTCGAATTTGGCAGCCGGGCTCTGCGAGAGAGAAATACACAGTGTTGCCCCTTTACGAAGGCAAGGTTTTGCAGAAAGCGAATGTCTGTCTAGCAGCGAATGTAGTTCCAAGGGGCAGTGAAAACCAGCTACAGCTTTCCGTGCTGGCAGCTTTCCTGTGGGCGCAATCGCTGGACGTTTCGAATTTGGCAGCCGGGCTCTGCGAGAGAGAAATACACAGTGTTGCCCCTTTACGAAGGCAAGGTTTTGCAGAAAGCGAATGTCTGTCTAGCAGCGAATGTAGTTCCAAGGGGCAGTGAAAACCAGCTACAGCTTTCCGTGCTGGCAGCTTTCCTGTGGGCGCAATCGCTGGACGTTTCGAATTTGGCAACCGGGCTCTGCGAGAGAGAAATACACAGTGTTGCCCCTGTACCAACGAAAGCTTTTGTAGAAAGCGAATGTCTGTCTATCAGCGAATGCAGTTCCAAGGGGCAGTGAAAACCAGCTACAGCTTTCCTTGCTGGCAGCTTTCCTGTGGGCGCAATCGCTGGACGTTTCGAATTTGGCAACCGGGCTCTGCGAGAGAGAAATACACAGTGTTGCCCCTGTACCAACGAAAGCTTTTGTAGAAAGCGAATGTCTGTCTATCAGCGAATGCAGTTCCAAGGGGCAGTGAAAACCAGCTACAGCTTTCCGTGCTGGCAGCTTTCCTGTGGGCGCAATCGCTGGACGTTTCGAATTTGGCAGCCGGGCTCTGCGAGAGAGAAATACACAGTGTTGCCCCTGTACCAACGAAAGCTTTTGTAGAAAGCGAATGTCTGTCTAGCAGCGAATGCAGTTCCAAGGGGCAGTGAAAACCAGCTACAGCTTTCCGTGCTGGCAGCTTTCCTGTGGGCGCAATCACTGGACGTTTCGAATTTGGCAGCCGTGCTCTGCGAGAGAGAAATACACAGTGTTGCCCCTTTACGAAGGCAAGGTTTTGCAGAAAGCGAATGTCTGTCTAGCAGCGAATGTAGTTCCAAGAGACAGTGAAAACCAGCTACAGCTTTCCGTGCTGGCAGCTTTCCTGTGGGCGCAATCGCTGGACGTTTCGAATTTGGCAACCGGGCTCTGCGAGAGAGAAATACACAGTGTTGCCCCTGTACCAACGAAAGCTTTTGTAGAAAGCGAATGTCTGTCTATCAGCGAATGCAGTTCCAAGGGGCAGTGAAAACCAGCTACAGCTTTCCGTGCTGGCAGCTTTCCTGTGGGCGCAATCGCTGGACGTTTCGAATTTGGCAGCCGGGCTCTGCGAGAGAGAAATACACAGTGTTGCCCCTGTACCAACGAAAGCTTTTGTAGAAAGCGAATGTCTGTCTATCAGCGAATGCAGTTCCAAGGGGCAGTGAAAACCAGCTACAGCTTTCCTTGCTGGCAGCTTTCCTGTGGGCGCAATCGCTGGACGTTTCGAATTTGGCAACCAGGCTCTGCGAGAGAGAAATACACAGTGTTGCCCCTTTACGAAGGCAAGGTTTTGCAGAAAGCGAATGTCTGTCTAGCAGCGAATGTAGTTCCAAGGGGCAGTGAAAACCAGCTACAGCTTTCCGTGCTGGCAGCTTTCCTGTGGGCGCAATCGCTGGACGTTTCTAATTTGGCAACCGGGCTCTGCGAGAGAGAAATACACAGTGTTGCCCCTGTACCAACGAAAGCTTTTGTAGAAAGCGAATGTCTGTCTATCAGCGAATGCAGTTCCAAGGGGCAGTGAAAACCAGCTACAGCTTTCCTTGCTGGCAGCTTTCCTGTGGGCGCAATCGCTGGACGTTTCGAATTTGGCAACCGGGCTCTGCGAGAGAGAAATACACAGTGTTGCCCCTGTACCAACGAAAGCTTTTGTAGAAAGCGAATGTCTGTCTATCAGCGAATGTAGTTCCAAGGGGCAGTGAAAACCAGCTACAGCTTTCCGTGCTGGCAGCTTTCCTGTGGGCGCAATCGCTGGACGTTTCGAATTTGGCAACCGGGCTCTGCGAGAGAGAAATACACAGTGTTGCCCCTGTACCAACGAAAGCTTTTGTAGAAAGCGAATGTCTGTCTATCAGCGAATGCAGTTCCAAGGGGCAGTGAAAACCAGCTACAGCTTTCCTTGCTGGCAGCTTTCCTGTGGGCGCAATCGCTGGACGTTTCGAATTTGGCAACCGGGCTCTGCGAGAGAGAAATACACAGTGTTGCCCCTGTACCAACGAAAGCTTTTGTAGAAAGCGAATGTCTGTCTAGCAGCGAATGTAGTTCCAAGGCGCAGTGAAAACCAGCTACAGCTTTCCGTGCTGGCAGCTTTCCTGTGGGCGCAATCGCTGGACGTTTCGAATTTGGCAACCGGGCTCTGCGAGAGAGAAATACACAGTGTTGCCCCTTTACGAAGGCAAGGTTTTGCAGAAAGCGAATGTCTGTCTAGCAGCGAATGTAGTTCCAAGAGACAGTGAAAACCAGCTACAGCTTTCCGTGCTGGCAGCTTTCCTGTGGGCGCAATCGCTGGACGTTTCGAATTTGGCAACCGGGCTCTGCGAGAGAGAAATACACAGTGTTGCCCCTGTACCAACGAAAGCTTTTGTAGAAAGCGAATGTCTGTCTAGCAGCGAATGTAGTTCCAAGGGGCAGTGAAAACCAGCTACAGCTTTCCGTGCTGGCAGCTTTCCTGTGGGCGCAATCGCTGGACGTTTCGAATTTGACAGGCGGGCTCTGCGAGAGAGAAATACACAGTGTTGCCCCTTTACGAAGGCAAGGTTTTACAGAAAGCGAATGTCTGTCTAGCAGCGAATGTAGTTCCAAGAGACAGTGAAAACCAGCTACAGCTTTCCGTGCTGGCAGCTTTCCTGTGGGCGCAATCGCTGGACGTTTCGAATTTGGCAACCGGGCTCTGCGAGAGAGAAATACACAGTGTTGCCCCTGTACCAACGAAAGCTTTTGTAGAAAGCGAATGTCTGTCTAGCAGCGAATGTAGTTCCAAGGGGCAGTGAAAACCAGCTACAGCTTTCCATGCTGGCAGCTTTCCTGTGGGCGCAATCGCTGGACGTTTCGAATTTGGCAGCCGGGCTCTGCGAGAGAGAAATACACAGTGTTGCCCCTTTACGAACGAAAGCTTTTGTAGAAAGCGAATGTCTATCTATCAGCGAATGCAGTTCCAAGGGGCAGTGAAAACCAGCTACAGCTTTCCTTGCTGGCAGCTTTCCTGTGGGCGCAATCGCTGGACGTTTCGAATTTGGCAACCGGGCTCTGCGAGAGAGAAATACACAGTGTTGCCCCTGTACCAACGAAAGCTTTTGTAGAAAGCGAATGTCTGTCTAGCAGCGAATGTAGTTCCAAGGGGCAGTGAAAACCAGCTACAGCTTTCCGTGCTGGCAGCTTTCCTGTGGGCGCAATCGCTGGACGTTTCGAATTTGGCAACCGGGCTCTGCGAGAGAGAAATACACAGTGTTGCCCCTTTACGAAGGCAAGGATTTGCAGAAAGCGAATGTCTGTCTAGCAGCGAATGTAGTTCCAAGGGGCAGTGAAAACCAGCTACAGCTTTCCGTGCTGGCAGCTTTCCTGTGGGCGCAATCGCTGGACGTTTCGAATTTGGCAACCGGGCTCTGCGAGAGAGAAATACACAGTGTTGCCCCTGTACCAACGAAAGCTTTTGTAGAAAGCGAATGTCTGTCTAGCAGCGAATGTAGTTCCAACGGGCAGTGAAAACCAGCTACAGCTTTCCGTGCTGGCAGCTTTCCTGTGGGCGCAATCGCTGGACGTTTCGAATTTGGCAGCCGGGCTCTGCGAGAGAGAAATACACAGTGTTGCCCCTTTACGAAGGCAAGGTTTTGCAGAAAGCGAATGTCTGTCTAGCAGCGAATGTAGTTCCAAGGGGCAGTGAAAACCAGCTACAGCTTTCCGTGCTGGCAGCTTTCCTGTGGGCGCAATCGCTGGACGTTTCGAATTTGGCAACCGGGCTCTGCGAGAGAGAAATACACAGTGTTGCCCCTGTACCAACGAAAGCTTTTGTAGAAAGCGAATGTCTGTCTATCAGCGAATGCAGTTCCAAGGGGCAGTGAAAACCAGCTACAGCTTTCCTTGCTGGCAGCTTTCCTGTGGGCGCAATCGCTGGACGTTTCGAATTTGGCAACCGGGCTCTGCGAGAGAGAAATACACAGTGTTGCCCCTGTACCAACGAAAGCTTTTGTAGAAAGCGAATGTCTGTCTATCAGCGAATGCAGTTCCAAGGGGCAGTGAAAACCAGCTACAGCTTTCCGTGCTGGCAGCTTTCCTGTGGGCGCAATCGCTGGACGTTTCGAATTTGGCAGCCGGGCTCTGCGAGAGAGAAATACACAGTGTTGCCCCTGTACCAACGAAAGCTTTTGTAGAAAGCGAATGTCTGTCTAGCAGCGAATGCAGTTCCAAGGGGCAGTGAAAACCAGCTACAGCTTTCCGTGCTGGCAGCTTTCCTGTGGGCGCAATCACTGGACGTTTCGAATTTGGCAGCCGTGCTCTGCGAGAGAGAAATACACAGTGTTGCCCCTTTACGAAGGCAAGGTTTTGCAGAAAGCGAATGTCTGTCTAGCAGCGAATGTAGTTCCAAGAGACAGTGAAAACCAGCTACAGCTTTCCGTGCTGGCAGCTTTCCTGTGGGCGCAATCGCTGGACGTTTCGAATTTGGCAACCGGGCTCTGCGAGAGAGAAATACACAGTGTTGCCCCTGTACCAACGAAAGCTTTTGTAGAAAGCGAATGTCTGTCTATCAGCGAATGCAGTTCCAAGGGGCAGTGAAAACCAGCTACAGCTTTCCGTGCTGGCAGCTTTCCTGTGGGCGCAATCGCTGGACGTTTCGAATTTGGCAGCCGGGCTCTGCGAGAGAGAAATACACAGTGTTGCCCCTGTACCAACGAAAGCTTTTGTAGAAAGCGAATGTCTGTCTATCAGCGAATGCAGTTCCAAGGGGCAGTGAAAACCAGCTACAGCTTTCCTTGCTGGCAGCTTTCCTGTGGGCGCAATCGCTGGACGTTTCGAATTTGGCAACCAGGCTCTGCGAGAGAGAAATACACAGTGTTGCCCCTTTACGAAGGCAAGGTTTTGCAGAAAGCGAATGTCTGTCTAGCAGCGAATGTAGTTCCAAGGGGCAGTGAAAACCAGCTACAGCTTTCCTTGCTGGCAGCTTTCCTGTGGGCGCAATCGCTGGACGTTTCGAATTTGGCAACCGGGCTCTGCGAGAGAGAAATACACAGTGTTGCCCCTGTACCAACGAAAGCTTTTGTAGAAAGCGAATGTCTGTCTATCAGCGAATGTAGTTCCAAGGGGCAGTGAAAACCAGCTACAGCTTTCCGTGCTGGCAGCTTTCCTGTGGGCGTAATCGCTGGACGTTTCGAATTTGGCAACCGGGCTCTGCGAGAGAGAAATACACAGTGTTGCCCCTGTACCAACGAAAGCTTTTGTAGAAAGCGAATGTCTGTCTATCAGCGAATGCAGTTCCAAGGGGCAGTGAAAACCAGCTACAGCTTTCCTTGCTGGCAGCTTTCCTGTGGGCGCAATCGCTGGACGTTTCGAATTTGGCAACCGGGCTCTGCGAGAGAGAAATACACAGTGTTGCCCCTGTACCAACGAAAGCTTTTGTAGAAAGCGAATGTCTGTCTAGCAGCGAATGTAGTTCCAAGGCGCAGTGAAAACCAGCTACAGCTTTCCGTGCTGGCAGCTTTCCTGTGGGCGCAATCGCTGGACGTTTCGAATTTGGCAACCGGGCTCTGCGAGAGAGAAATACACAGTGTTGCCCCTTTACGAAGGCAAGGTTTTGCAGAAAGCGAATGTCTGTCTAGCAGCGAATGTAGTTCCAAGAGACAGTGAAAACCAGCTACAGCTTTCCGTGCTGGCAGCTTTCCTGTGGGCGCAATCGCTGGACGTTTCGAATTTGGCAGCCGGGCTCTGCGAGAGAGAAATACACAGTGTTGCCCCTGTACCAACGAAAGCTTTTGTAGAAAGCGAATGTCTGTCTATCAGCGAATGCAGTTCCAAGGGGCAGTGAAAACCAGCTACAGCTTTCCTTGCTGGCAGCTTTCCTGTGGGCGCAATCGCTGGACGTTTCGAATTTGGCAACCAGGCTCTGCGAGAGAGAAATACACAGTGTTGCCCCTTTACGAAGGCAAGGTTTTGCAGAAAGCGAATGTCTGTCTAGCAGCGAATGTAGTTCCAAGGGGCAGTGAAAACCAGCTACAGCTTTCCGTGCTGGCAGCTTTCCTGTGGGCGCAATCGCTGGACGTTTCTAATTTGGCAACCGGGCTCTGCGAGAGAGAAATACACAGTGTTGCCCCTGTACCAACGAAAGCTTTTGTAGAAAGCGAATGTCTGTCTATCAGCGAATGCAGTTCCAAGGGGCAGTGAAAACCAGCTACAGCTTTCCTTGCTGGCAGCTTTCCTGTGGGCGCAATCGCTGGACGTTTCGAATTTGGCAACCGGGCTCTGCGAGAGAGAAATACACAGTGTTGCCCCTGTACCAACGAAAGCTTTTGTAGAAAGCGAATGTCTGTCTATCAGCGAATGTAGTTCCAAGGGGCAGTGAAAACCAGCTACAGCTTTCCGTGCTGGCAGCTTTCCTGTGGGCGCAATCGCTGGACGTTTCGAATTTGGCAACCGGGCTCTGCGAGAGAGAAATACACAGTGTTGCCCCTGTACCAACGAAAGCTTTTGTAGAAAGCGAATGTCTGTCTATCAGCGAATGCAGTTCCAAGGGGCAGTGAAAACCAGCTACAGCTTTCCTTGCTGGCAGCTTTCCTGTGGGCGCAATCGCTGGACGTTTCGAATTTGGCAACCGGGCTCTGCGAGAGAGAAATACACAGTGTTGCCCCTGTACCAACGAAAGCTTTTGTAGAAAGCGAATGTCTGTCTAGCAGCGAATGTAGTTCCAAGGCGCAGTGAAAACCAGCTACAGCTTTCCGTGCTGGCAGCTTTCCTGTGGGCGCAATCGCTGGACGTTTCGAATTTGGCAACCGGGCTCTGCGAGAGAGAAATACACAGTGTTGCCCCTTTACGAAGGCAAGGTTTTGCAGAAAGCGAATGTCTGTCTAGCAGCGAATGTAGTTCCAAGAGACAGTGAAAACCAGCTACAGCTTTCCGTGCTGGCAGCTTTCCTGTGGGCGCAATCGCTGGACGTTTCGAATTTGGCAACCGGGCTCTGCGAGAGAGAAATACACAGTGTTGCCCCTGTACCAACGAAAGCTTTTGTAGAAAGCGAATGTCTGTCTAGCAGCGAATGTAGTTCCAAGGGGCAGTGAAAACCAGCTACAGCTTTCCGTGCTGGCAGCTTTCCTGTGGGCGCAATCGCTGGACGTTTCGAATTTGACAGGCGGGCTCTGCGAGAGAGAAATACACAGTGTTGCCCCTTTACGAAGGCAAGGTTTTACAGAAAGCGAATGTCTGTCTAGCAGCGAATGTAGTTCCAAGAGACAGTGAAAACCAGCTACAGCTTTCCGTGCTGGCAGCTTTCCTGTGGGCGCAATCGCTGGACGTTTCGAATTTGGCAACCGGGCTCTGCGAGAGAGAAATACACAGTGTTGCCCCTGTACCAACGAAAGCTTTTGTAGAAAGCGAATGTCTGTCTAGCAGCGAATGTAGTTCCAAGGGGCAGTGAAAACCAGCTACAGCTTTCCATGCTGGCAGCTTTCCTGTGGGCGCAATCGCTGGACGTTTCGAATTTGGCAGCCGGGCTCTGCGAGAGAGAAATACACAGTGTTGCCCCTTTACGAACGAAAGCTTTTGTAGAAAGCGAATGTCTATCTATCAGCGAATGCAGTTCCAAGGGGCAGTGAAAACCAGCTACAGCTTTCCTTGCTGGCAGCTTTCCTGTGGGCGCAATCGCTGGACGTTTCGAATTTGGCAACCGGGCTCTGCGAGAGAGAAATACACAGTGTTGCCCCTGTACCAACGAAAGCTTTTGTAGAAAGCGAATGTCTGTCTAGCAGCGAATGTAGTTCCAAGGGGCAGTGAAAACCAGCTACAGCTTTCCGTGCTGGCAGCTTTCCTGTGGGCGCAATCGCTGGACGTTTCGAATTTGGCAACCGGGCTCTGCGAGAGAGAAATACACAGTGTTGCCCCTTTACGAAGGCAAGGATTTGCAGAAAGCGAATGTCTGTCTAGCAGCGAATGTAGTTCCAAGGGGCAGTGAAAACCAGCTACAGCTTTCCGTGCTGGCAGCTTTCCTGTGGGCGCAATCGCTGGACGTTTCGAATTTGGCAACCGGGCTCTGCGAGAGAGAAATACACAGTGTTGCCCCTGTACCAACGAAAGCTTTTGTAGAAAGCGAATGTCTGTCTAGCAGCGAATGTAGTTCCAACGGGCAGTGAAAACCAGCTACAGCTTTCCGTGCTGGCAGCTTTCCTGTGGGCGCAATCGCTGGACGTTTCGAATTTGGCAGCCGGGCTCTGCGAGAGAGAAATACACAGTGTTGCCCCTTTACGAAGGCAAGGTTTTGCAGAAAGCGAATGTCTGTCTAGCAGCGAATGTAGTTCCAAGGGGCAGTGAAAACCAGCTACAGCTTTCCGTGCTGGCAGCTTTCCTGTGGGCGCAATCGCTGGACGTTTCGAATTTGGCAACCGGGCTCTGCGAGAGAGAAATACACAGTGTTGCCCCTGTACCAACGAAAGCTTTTGTAGAAAGCGAATGTCTGTCTATCAGCGAATGCAGTTCCAAGGGGCAGTGAAAACCAGCTACAGCTTTCCTTGCTGGCAGCTTTCCTGTGGGCGCAATCGCTGGACGTTTCGAATTTGGCAACCGGGCTCTGCGAGAGAGAAATACACAGTGTTGCCCCTGTACCAACGAAAGCTTTTGTAGAAAGCGAATGTCTGTCTATCAGCGAATGCAGTTCCAAGGGGCAGTGAAAACCAGCTACAGCTTTCCGTGCTGGCAGCTTTCCTGTGGGCGCAATCGCTGGACGTTTCGAATTTGGCAGCCGGGCTCTGCGAGAGAGAAATACACAGTGTTGCCCCTGTACCAACGAAAGCTTTTGTAGAAAGCGAATGTCTGTCTAGCAGCGAATGCAGTTCCAAGGGGCAGTGAAAACCAGCTACAGCTTTCCGTGCTGGCAGCTTTCCTGTGGGCGCAATCACTGGACGTTTCGAATTTGGCAGCCGTGCTCTGCGAGAGAGAAATACACAGTGTTGCCCCTTTACGAAGGCAAGGTTTTGCAGAAAGCGAATGTCTGTCTAGCAGCGAATGTAGTTCCAAGAGACAGTGAAAACCAGCTACAGCTTTCCGTGCTGGCAGCTTTCCTGTGGGCGCAATCGCTGGACGTTTCGAATTTGGCAACCGGGCTCTGCGAGAGAGAAATACACAGTGTTGCCCCTGTACCAACGAAAGCTTTTGTAGAAAGCGAATGTCTGTCTATCAGCGAATGCAGTTCCAAGGGGCAGTGAAAACCAGCTACAGCTTTCCGTGCTGGCAGCTTTCCTGTGGGCGCAATCGCTGGACGTTTCGAATTTGGCAGCCGGGCTCTGCGAGAGAGAAATACACAGTGTTGCCCCTGTACCAACGAAAGCTTTTGTAGAAAGCGAATGTCTGTCTATCAGCGAATGCAGTTCCAAGGGGCAGTGAAAACCAGCTACAGCTTTCCTTGCTGGCAGCTTTCCTGTGGGCGCAATCGCTGGACGTTTCGAATTTGGCAACCAGGCTCTGCGAGAGAGAAATACACAGTGTTGCCCCTTTACGAAGGCAAGGTTTTGCAGAAAGCGAATGTCTGTCTAGCAGCGAATGTAGTTCCAAGGGGCAGTGAAAACCAGCTACAGCTTTCCGTGCTGGCAGCTTTCCTGTGGGCGCAATCGCTGGACGTTTCTAATTTGGCAACCGGGCTCTGCGAGAGAGAAATACACAGTGTTGCCCCTGTACCAACGAAAGCTTTTGTAGAAAGCGAATGTCTGTCTATCAGCGAATGCAGTTCCAAGGGGCAGTGAAAACCAGCTACAGCTTTCCTTGCTGGCAGCTTTCCTGTGGGCGCAATCGCTGGACGTTTCGAATTTGGCAACCGGGCTCTGCGAGAGAGAAATACACAGTGTTGCCCCTGTACCAACGAAAGCTTTTGTAGAAAGCGAATGTCTGTCTATCAGCGAATGCAGTTCCAAGGGGCAGTGAAAACCAGCTACAGCTTTCCTTGCTGGCAGCTTTCCTGTGGGCGCAATCGCTGGACGTTTCGAATTTGGCAACCGGGCTCTGCGAGAGAGAAATACACAGTGTTGCCCCTGTACCAACGAAAGCTTTTGTAGAAAGCGAATGTCTGTCTAGCAGCGAATGTAGTTCCAAGGCGCAGTGAAAACCAGCTACAGCTTTCCGTGCTGGCAGCTTTCCTGTGGGCGCAATCGCTGGACGTTTCGAATTTGGCAACCGGGCTCTGCGAGAGAGAAATACACAGTGTTGCCCCTTTACGAAGGCAAGGTTTTGCAGAAAGCGAATGTCTGTCTAGCAGCGAATGTAGTTCCAAGAGACAGTGAAAACCAGCTACAGCTTTCCGTGCTGGCAGCTTTCCTGTGGGCGCAATCGCTGGACGTTTCGAATTTGGCAGCCGGGCTCTGCGAGAGAGAAATACACAGTGTTGCCCCTGTACCAACGAAAGCTTTTGTAGAAAGCGAATGTCTGTCTATCAGCGAATGCAGTTCCAAGGGGCAGTGAAAACCAGCTACTGCTTTCCGTGCTGGCAGCTTTCCTGTGGGCGCAATCGCTGGACGTTTCGAATTTGGCAACCGGGCTCTGCGAGAGAGAAATACACAGTGTTGCCCCTGTACCAACGAAAGCTTTTGTAGAAAGCGAATGTCTGTCTATCAGCGAATGCAGTTCCAAGGGGCAGTGAAAACCAGCTACAGCTTTCCTTGCTGGCAGCTTTCCTGTGGGCGCAATCGCTGGACGTTTCGAATTTGGCAACCGGGCTCTGCGAGAGAGAAATACACAGTGTTGCCCCTGTACCAACGAAAGCTTTTGTAGAAAGCGAATGTCTGTCTAGCAGCGAATGCAGTTCCAAGGGGCAGTGAAAACCAGCTACAGCTTTCCTTGCTGGCAGCTTTCCTGTGGGCGCAATCGCTGGACGTTTCGAATTTGGCAGCCGGGCTCTGCGAGAGAGAAATACACAGTGTTGCCCCTTTACGAAGGCAAGGTTTTACAGAAAGCGAATGTCTGTCTAGCAGCGAATGTAGTTCCAAGAGACAGTGAAAACCAGCTACAGCTTTCCGTGCTGGCAGCTTTCCTGTGGGCGCAATCGCTGGACGTTTCGAATTTGGCAACCGGGCTCTGCGAGAGAGAAATACACAGTGTTGCCCCTGTACCAACGAAAGCTTTTGTAGAAAGCGAATGTCTGTCTATCAGCGAATGCAGTTCCAAGGGGCAGTGAAAACCAGCTACAGCTTTCCGTGCTGGCAGCTTTCCTGTGGGCGCAATCGCTGGACGTTTCGAATTTGGCAACCGGGCTCTGCGAGAGAGAAATACACAGTGTTGCCCCTTTACGAAGGCAAGGTTTTGCAGAAAGCGAATGTCTGTCTAGCAGCGAATGTAGTTCCAAGGGGCAGTGAAAACCACCTACAGCTTTCCGTGCTGGCAGCTTTCCTGTGGGCGCAATCGCTGGACGTTTCGAATTTGGCAGCCGGGCTCTGCGAGAGAGAAATACACAGTGTTGCCCCTGTACCAATGAAAGCTTTTGTAGAAAGCGAATGTCTGTCTATCAGCGAATGCAGTTCCAAGGGGCAGTGAAAACCAGCTACAGCTTTCCGTGCTGGCAGCTTTCCTGTGGGCGCAATCGCTGGACGTTTCGAATTTGGCAGCCGTGCTCTGCGAGAGAGAAATACACAGTGTTGCCCCTTTACGAAGGCAAGGTTTTGCAGAAAGCGAATGTCTGTCTAGCAGCGAATGTAGTTCCAAGAGACAGTGAAAACCAGCTACAGCTTTCCGTGCTGGCAGCTTTCCTGTGGGCGCAATCGCTGGACGTTTCGAATTTGGCAACCGGGCTCTGCGAGAGAGAAATACACAGTGTTGCCCCTGTACCAACGAAAGCTTTTGTAGAAAGCGAATGTCTGTCTATCAGCGAATGCAGTTCCAAGGGGCAGTGAAAACCAGCTACAGCTTTCCGTGCTGGCAGCTTTCCTGTGGGCGCAATCGCTGGACGTTTCGAATTTGGCAACCGGGCTCTGCGAGAGAGAAATACACAGTGTTGCCCCTGTACCAACGAAAGCTTTTGTAGAAAGCGAATGTCTGTCTATCAGCGAATGCAGTTCCAAGGGGCAGTGAAAACCAGCTACAGCTTTCCTTGCTGGCAGCTTTCCTGTGGGCGCAATCGCTGGACGTTTCGAATTTGGCAACCGGGCTCTGCGAGAGAGAAATACACAGTGTTGCCCCTGTACCAACGAAAGCTTTTGTAGAAAGCGAATGTCTGTCTATCAGCGAATGCAGTTCCAAGGGGCAGTGAAAACCAGCTACAGCTTTCCGTGCTGGCAGCTTTCCTGTGGGCGCAATCGCTGGACGTTTCGAATTTGGCAGCCGGGCTCTGCGAGAGAGAAATATACAGTGTTGCCCCTTTACGAACGAAAGCTTTTGTAGAAAGCGAATGTCTATCTATCAGCGAATGCAGTTCCAAGGGGCAGTGAAAACCAGCTACAGCTTTCCTTGCTGGCAGCTTTCCTGTGGGCGCAATCGCTGGACGTTTCGAATTTGGCAACCAGGCTCTGCGAGAGAGAAATACACAGTGTTGCCCCTTTACGAAGGCAAGGTTTTGCAGAAAGCGAATGTCTGTCTAGCAGCGAATGTAGTTCCAAGGGGCAGTGAAAACCAGCTACAGCTTTCCGTGCTGGCAGCTTTCCTGTGGGCGCAATCGCTGGACGTTTCGAATTTGGCAACCGGGCTCTGCGAGAGAGAAATACACAGTGTTGCCCCTGTACCAACGAAAGCTTTTGTAGAAAGCGAATGTCTGTCTATCAGCGAATGCAGTTCCAAGGGGCAGTGAAAACCAGCTACAGCTTTCCTTGCTGGCAGCTTTCCTGTGGGCGCAATCGCTGGACGTTTCGAATTTGGCAACCGGGCTCTGCGAGAGAGAAATACACAGTGTTGCCCCTGTACCAACGAAAGCTTTTGTAGAAAGCGAATGTCTGTCTAGCAGCGAATGTAGTTCCAAGGGGCAGTGAAAACCAGCTACAGCTTTCCGTGCTGGCAGCTTTCCTGTGGGCGCAATCGCTGGACGTTTCGAATTTGGCAGCCGGGCTCTGCGAGAGAGAAATACACAGTGTTGCCCCTTTACAAAGGCAAGGTTTTGCAGAAAGCGAATGTCTGTCTAGCAGCGAATGTAGTTCCAAGGGGCAGTGAAAACCAGCTACAGCTTTCCGTGCTGGCAGCTTTCCTGTGGGCGCAATCGCTGGACGTTTCGAATTTGGCAACCGGGCTCTGCGAGAGAGAAATACACAGTGTTGCCCCTGTACCAACGAAAGCTTTTGTAGAAAGCGAATGTCTGTCTATCAGCGAATGCAGTTCCAAGGGGCAGTGAAAACCAGCTACAGCTTTCCTTGCTGGCAGCTTTCCTGTGGGCGCAATCGCTGGACGTTTCGAATTTGGCAACCGGGCTCTGCGAGAGAGAAATACACAGTGTTGCCCCTGTACCAACGAAAGCTTTTGTAGAAAGCGAATGTCTGTCTATCAGCGAATGCAGTTCCAAGGGGCAGTGAAAACCAGCTACAGCTTTCCGTGCTGGCAGCTTTCCTGTGGGCGCAATCGCTGGACGTTTCGAATTTGGCAGCCGGGCTCTGCGAGAGAGAAATACACAGTGTTGCCCCTGTACCAACGAAAGCTTTTGTAGAAAGCGAATGTCTGTCTAGCAGCGAATGCAGTTCCAAGGGGCAGTGAAAACCAGCTACAGCTTTCCGTGCTGGCAGCTTTCCTGTGGGCGCAATCACTGGACGTTTCGAATTTGGCAGCCGTGCTCTGCGAGAGAGAAATACACAGTGTTGCCCCTTTACGAAGGCAAGGTTTTGCAGAAAGCGAATGTCTGTCTAGCAGCGAATGTAGTTCCAAGAGACAGTGAAAACCAGCTACAGCTTTCCGTGCTGGCAGCTTTCCTGTGGGCGCAATCGCTGGACGTTTCGAATTTGGCAACCGGGCTCTGCGAGAGAGAAATACACAGTGTTGCCCCTGTACCAACGAAAGCTTTTGTAGAAAGCGAATGTCTGTCTATCAGCGAATGCAGTTCCAAGGGGCAGTGAAAACCAGCTACAGCTTTCCGTGCTGGCAGCTTTCCTGTGGGCGCAATCGCTGGACGTTTCGAATTTGGCAGCCGGGCTCTGCGAGAGAGAAATACACAGTGTTGCCCCTGTACCAACGAAAGCTTTTGTAGAAAGCGAATGTCTGTCTATCAGCGAATGCAGTTCCAAGGGGCAGTGAAAACCAGCTACAGCTTTCCTTGCTGGCAGCTTTCCTGTGGGCGCAATCCCTGGACGTTTCGAATTTGGAAACCAGGCTCTGCGAGAGAGAAATACACAGTGTTGCCCCTTTACGAAGGCAAGGTTTTGCAGAAAGCGAATGTCTGTCTAGCAGCGAATGTAGTTCCAAGGGGCAGTGAAAACCAGCTACAGCTTTCCGTGCTGGCAGCTTTCCTGTGGGCGCAATCGCTGGACGTTTCTAATTTGGCAACCGGGCTCTGCGAGAGAGAAATACACAGTGTTGCCCCTGTACCAACGAAAGCTTTTGTAGAAAGCGAATGTCTGTCTATCAGCGAATGCAGTTCCAAGGGGCAGTGAAAACCAGCTACAGCTTTCCTTGCTGGCAGCTTTCCTGTGGGCGCAATCGCTGGACGTTTCGAATTTGGCAACCGGGCTCTGCGAGAGAGAAATACACAGTGTTGCCCCTGTACCAACGAAAGCTTTTGTAGAAAGCGAATGTCTGTCTATCAGCGAATGTAGTTCCAAGGGGCAGTGAAAACCAGCTACAGCTTTCCGTGCTGGCAGCTTTCCTGTGGGCGCAATCGCTGGACGTTTCGAATTTGGCAACCGGGCTCTGCGAGAGAGAAATACACAGTGTTGCCCCTGTACCAACGAAAGCTTTTGTAGAAAGCGAATGTCTGTCTATCAGCGAATGCAGTTCCAAGGGGCAGTGAAAACCAGCTACAGCTTTCCTTGCTGGCAGCTTTCCTGTGGGCGCAATCGCTGGACGTTTCGAATTTGGCAACCGGGCTCTGCGAGAGAGAAATACACAGTGTTGCCCCTGTACCAACGAAAGCTTTTGTAGAAAGCGAATGTCTGTCTAGCAGCGAATGTAGTTCCAAGGCGCAGTGAAAACCAGCTACAGCTTTCCGTGCTGGCAGCTTTCCTGTGGGCGCAATCGCTGGACGTTTCGAATTTGGCAACCGGGCTCTGCGAGAGAGAAATACACAGTGTTGCCCCTTTACGAAGGCAAGGTTTTGCAGAAAGCGAATGTCTGTCTAGCAGCGAATGTAGTTCCAAGAGACAGTGAAAACCAGCTACAGCTTTCCGTGCTGGCAGCTTTCCTGTGGGCGCAATCGCTGGACGTTTCGAATTTGGCAACCGGGCTCTGCGAGAGAGAAATACACAGTGTTGCCCCTGTACCAACGAAAGCTTTTGTAGAAAGCGAATGTCTGTCTAGCAGCGAATGTAGTTCCAAGGGGCAGTGAAAACCAGCTACAGCTTTCCGTGCTGGCAGCTTTCCTGTGGGCGCAATCGCTGGACGTTTCGAATTTGGCAACCGGGCTCTGCGAGAGAGAAATACACAGTGTTGCCCCTTTACGAAGGCAAGGTTTTACAGAAAGCGAATGTCTGTCTAGCAGCGAATGTAGTTCCAAGAGACAGTGAAAACCAGCTACAGCTTTCCGTGCTGGCAGCTTTCCTGTGGGCGCAATCGCTGGACGTTTCGAATTTGGCAACCGGGCTCTGCGAGAGAGAAATACACAGTGTTGCCCCTGTACCAACGAAAGCTTTTGTAGAAAGCGAATGTCTGTATAGCAGCGAATGTAGTTCCAAGGGGCAGTGAAAACCAGCTACAGCTTTCCGTGCTGGCAGCTTTCCTGTGGGCGCAATCGCTGGACGTTTCGAATTTGGCAGCCGGGCTCTGCGAGAGAGAAATACACAGTGTTGCCCCTTTACGAACGAAAGCTTTTGTAGAAAGCGAATGTCTATCTATCAGCGAATGCAGTTCCAAGGGGCAGTGAAAACCAGCTACAGCTTTCCTTGCTGGCAGCTTTCCTGTGGGCGCAATCGCTGGACGTTTCGAATTTGGCAACCGGGCTCTGCGAGAGAGAAATACACAGTGTTGCCCCTGTACCAACGAAAGCTTTTGTAGAAAGCGAATGTCTGTCTAGCAGCGAATGTAGTTCCAAGGGGCAGTGAAAACCAGCTACAGCTTTCCGTGCTGGCAGCTTTCCTGTGGGCGCAATCGCTGGACGTTTCGAATTTGGCAACCGGGCTCTGCGAGAGAGAAATACACAGTGTTGCCCCTTTACGAAGGCAAGGATTTGCAGAAAGCGAATGTCTGTCTAGCAGCGAATGTAGTTCCAAGGGGCAGTGAAAACCAGCTACAGCTTTCCGTGCTGGCAGCTTTCCTGTGGGCGCAATCGCTGGACGTTTCGAATTTGGCAACCGGGCTCTGCGAGAGAGAAATACACAGTGTTGCCCCTGTACCAACGAAAGCTTTTGTAGAAAGCGAATGTCTGTCTAGCAGCGAATGTAGTTCCAAGGGGCAGTGAAAACCAACTACAGCTTTCCGTGCTGGCAGCTTTCCTGTGGGCGCAATCGCTGGACGTTTCGAATTTGGCAGCCGGGCTCTGCGAGAGAGAAATACACAGTGTTGCCCCTTTACGAAGGCAAGGTTTTGCAGAAAGCGAATGTCTGTCTAGCAGCGAATGTAGTTCCAAGGGGCAGTGAAAACCAGCTACAGCTTTCCGTGCTGGCAGCTTTCCTGTGGGCGCAATCGCTGGACGTTTCGAATTTGGCAACCGGGCTCTGCGAGAGAGAAATACACAGTGTTGCCCCTGTACCAACGAAAGCTTTTGTAGAAAGCGAATGTCTGTCTATCAGCGAATGCAGTTCCAAGGGGCAGTGAAAACCAGCTACAGCTTTCCTTGCTGGCAGCTTTCCTGTGGGCGCAATCGCTGGACGTTTCGAATTTGGCAACCGGGCTCTGCGAGAGAGAAATACACAGTGTTGCCCCTGTACCAACGAAAGCTTTTGTAGAAAGCGAATGTCTGTCTATCAGCGAATGTAGTTCCAAGGGGCAGTGAAAACCAGCTACAGCTTTCCGTGCTGGCAGCTTTCCTGTGGGCGCAATCGCTGGACGTTTCGAATTTGGCAGCCGGGCTCTGCGAGAGAGAAATACACAGTGTTGCCCCTGTACCAACGAAAGCTTTTGTAGAAAGCGAATGTCTGTCTAGCAGCGAATGCAGTTCCAAGGGGCAGTGAAAACCAGCTACAGCTTTCCGTGCTGGCAGCTTTCCTGTGGGCGCAATCACTGGACGTTTCGAATTTGGCAGCCGTGCTCTGCGAGAGAGAAATACACAGTGTTGCCCCTTTACGAAGGCAAGGTTTTGCAGAAAGCGAATGTCTGTCTAGCAGCGAATGTAGTTCCAAGAGACAGTGAAAACCAGCTACAGCTTTCCGTGCTGGCAGCTTTCCTGTGGGCGCAATCGCTGGACGTTTCGAATTTGGCAACCGGGCTCTGCGAGAGAGAAATACACAGTGTTGCCCCTGTACCAACGAAAGCTTTTGTAGAAAGCGAATGTCTGTCTATCAGCGAATGCAGTTCCAAGGGGCAGTGAAAACCAGCTACAGCTTTCCGTGCTGGCAGCTTTCCTGTGGGCGCAATCGCTGGACGTTTCGAATTTGGCAGCCGGGCTCTGCGAGAGAGAAATACACAGTGTTGCCCCTGTACCAACGAAAGCTTTTGTAGAAAGCGAATGTCTGTCTATCAGCGAATGCAGTTCCAAGGGGCAGTGAAAACCAGCTACAGCTTTCCTTGCTGGCAGCTTTCCTGTGGGCGCAATCGCTGGACGTTTCGAATTTGGCAACCAGGCTCTGCGAGAGAGAAATACACAGTGTTGCCCCTTTACGAAGGCAAGGTTTTGCAGAAAGCGAATGTCTGTCTAGCAGCGAATGTAGTTCCAAGGGGCAGTGAAAACCAGCTACAGCTTTCCGTGCTGGCAGCTTTCCTGTGGGCGCAATCGCTGGACGTTTCTAATTTGGCAACCCGGCTCTGCGAGAGAGAAATACACAGTGTTGCCCCTGTACCAACGAAAGCTTTTGTAGAAAGCGAATGTCTGTCTATCAGCGAATGCAGTTCCAAGGGGCAGTGAAAACCAGCTACAGCTTTCCTTGCTGGCAGCTTTCCTGTGGGCGCAATCGCTGGACGTTTCGAATTTGGCAACCGGGCTCTGCGAGAGAGAAATACACAGTGTTGCCCCTGTACCAACGAAAGCTTTTGTAGAAAGCGAATGTCTGTCTATCAGCGAATGTAGTTCCAAGGGGCAGTGAAAACCAGCTACAGCTTTCCGTGCTGGCAGCTTTCCTGTGGGCGCAATCGCTGGACGTTTCGAATTTGGCAACCGGGCTCTGCGAGAGAGAAATACACAGTGTTGCCCCTGTACCAACGAAAGCTTTTGTAGAAAGCGAATGTCTGTCTATCAGCGAATGCAGTTCCAAGGGGCAGTGAAAACCAGCTACAGCTTTCCTTGCTGGCAGCTTTCCTGTGGGCGCAATCGCTGGACGTTTCGAATTTGGCAACCGGGCTCTGCGAGAGAGAAATACACAGTGTTGCCCCTGTACCAACGAAAGCTTTTGTAGAAAGCGAATGTCTGTCTAGCAGCGAATGTAGTTCCAAGGCGCAGTGAAAACCAGCTACAGCTTTCCGTGCTGGCAGCTTTCCTGTGGGCGCAATCGCTGGACGTTTCGAATTTGGCAACCGGGCTCTGCGAGAGAGAAATACACAGTGTTGCCCCTTTACGAAGGCAAGGTTTTGCAGAAAGCGAATGTCTGTCTAGCAGCGAATGTAGTTCCAAGAGACAGTGAAAACCAGCTACAGCTTTCCGTGCTGGCAGCTTTCCTGTGGGCGCAATCGCTGGACGTTTCGAATTTGGCAGCCGGGCTCTGCGAGAGAGAAATACACAGTGTTGCCCCTGTACCAACGAAAGCTTTTGTAGAAAGCGAATGTCTGTCTATCAGCGAATGCAGTTCCAAGGGGCAGTGAAAACCAGCTACTGCTTTCCGTGCTGGCAGCTTTCCTGTGGGCGCAATCGCTGGACGTTTCGAATTTGGCAACCGGGCTCTGCGAGAGAGAAATACACAGTGTTGCCCCTGTACCAACGAAAGCTTTTGTAGAAAGCGAATGTCTGTCTATCAGCGAATGCAGTTCCAAGGGGCAGTGAAAACCAGCTACAGCTTTCCTTGCTGGCAGCTTTCCTGTGGGCGCAATCGCTGGACGTTTCGAATTTGGCAACCGGGCTCTGCGAGAGAGAAATACACAGTGTTGCCCCTGTACCAACGAAAGCTTTTGTAGAAAGCGAATGTCTGTCTAGCAGCGAATGCAGTTCCAAGGGGCAGTGAAAACCAGCTACAGCTTTCCTTGCTGGCAGCTTTCCTGTGGGCGCAATCGCTGGACGTTTCGAATTTGGCAGCCGGGCTCTGCGAGAGAGAAATACACAGTGTTGCCCCTTTACGAAGGCAAGGTTTTACAGAAAGCGAATGTCTGTCTAGCAGCGAATGTAGTTCCAAGAGACAGTGAAAACCAGCTACAGCTTTCCGTGCTGGCAGCTTTCCTGTGGGCGCAATCGCTGGACGTTTCGAATTTGGCAACCGGGCTCTGCGAGAGAGAAATACACAGTGTTGCCCCTGTACCAACGAAAGCTTTTGTAGAAAGCGAATGTCTGTCTATCAGCGAATGCAGTTCCAAGGGGCAGTGAAAACCAGCTACAGCTTTCCGTGCTGGCAGCTTTCCTGTGGGCGCAATCGCTGGACGTTTCGAATTTGGCAACCGGGCTCTGCGAGAGAGAAATACACAGTGTTGCCCCTTTACGAAGGCAAGGTTTTGCAGAAAGCGAATGTCTGTCTAGCAGCGAATGTAGTTCCAAGGGGCAGTGAAAACCACCTACAGCTTTCCGTGCTGGCAGCTTTCCTGTGGGCGCAATCGCTGGACGTTTCGAATTTGGCAGCCGGGCTCTGCGAGAGAGAAATACACAGTGTTGCCCCTGTACCAATGAAAGCTTTTGTAGAAAGCGAATGTCTGTCTATCAGCGAATGCAGTTCCAAGGGGCAGTGAAAACCAGCTACAGCTTTCCGTGCTGGCAGCTTTCCTGTGGGCGCAATCGCTGGACGTTTCGAATTTGGCAGCCGTGCTCTGCGAGAGAGAAATACACAGTGTTGCCCCTTTACGAAGGCAAGGTTTTGCAGAAAGCGAATGTCTGTCTAGCAGCGAATGTAGTTCCAAGAGACAGTGAAAACCAGCTACAGCTTTCCGTGCTGGCAGCTTTCCTGTGGGCGCAATCGCTGGACGTTTCGAATTTGGCAACCGGGCTCTGCGAGAGAGAAATACACAGTGTTGCCCCTGTACCAACGAAAGCTTTTGTAGAAAGCGAATGTCTGTCTATCAGCGAATGCAGTTCCAAGGGGCAGTGAAAACCAGCTACAGCTTTCCGTGCTGGCAGCTTTCCTGTGGGCGCAATCGCTGGACGTTTCGAATTTGGCAACCGGGCTCTGCGAGAGAGAAATACACAGTGTTGCCCCTGTACCAACGAAAGCTTTTGTAGAAAGCGAATGTCTGTCTATCAGCGAATGCAGTTCCAAGGGGCAGTGAAAACCAGCTACAGCTTTCCTTGCTGGCAGCTTTCCTGTGGGCGCAATCGCTGGACGTTTCGAATTTGGCAACCGGGCTCTGCGAGAGAGAAATACACAGTGTTGCCCCTGTACCAACGAAAGCTTTTGTAGAAAGCGAATGTCTGTCTATCAGCGAATGCAGTTCCAAAGGGCAGTGAAAACCAGCTACAGCTTTCCGTGCTGGCAGCTTTCCTGTGGGCGCAATCGCTGGACGTTTCGAATTTGGCAGCCGGGCTCTGCGAGAGAGAAATATACAGTGTTGCCCCTTTACGAACGAAAGCTTTTGTAGAAAGCGAATGTCTATCTATCAGCGAATGCAGTTCCAAGGGGCAGTGAAAACCAGCTACAGCTTTCCTTGCTGGCAGCTTTCCTGTGGGCGCAATCGCTGGACGTTTCGAATTTGGCAACCAGGCTCTGCGAGAGAGAAATACACAGTGTTGCCCCTTTACGAAGGCAAGGTTTTGCAGAAAGCGAATGTCTGTCTAGCAGCGAATGTAGTTCCAAGGGGCAGTGAAAACCAGCTACAGCTTTCCGTGCTGGCAGCTTTCCTGTGGGCGCAATCGCTGGACGTTTCGAATTTGGCAACCGGGCTCTGCGAGAGAGAAATACACAGTGTTGCCCCTGTACCAACGAAAGCTTTTGTAGAAAGCGAATGTCTGTCTATCAGCGAATGCAGTTCCAAGGGGCAGTGAAAACCAGCTACAGCTTTCCTTGCTGGCAGCTTTCCTGTGGGCGCAATCGCTGGACGTTTCGAATTTGGCAACCGGGCTCTGCGAGAGAGAAATACACAGTGTTGCCCCTGTACCAACGAAAGCTTTTGTAGAAAGCGAATGTCTGTCTATCAGCGAATGTAGTTCCAAGGGGCAGTGAAAACCAGCTACAGCTTTCCGTGCTGGCAGCTTTCCTGTGGGCGCAATCGCTGGACGTTTCGAATTTGGCAACCGGGCTCTGCGAGAGAGAAATACACAGTGTTGCCCCTGTACCAACGAAAGCTTTTGTAGAAAGCGAATGTCTGTCTATCAGCGAATGCAGTTCCAAGGGGCAGTGAAAACCAGCTACAGCTTTCCGTGCTGGCAGCTTTCCTGTGGGCGCAATCGCTGGACGTTTCGAATTTGGCAACCGGGCTCTGCGAGAGAGAAATACACAGTGTTGCCCCTGTACCAACGAAAGCTTTTGTAGAAAGCGAATGTCTGTCTAGCAGCGAATGTAGTTCCAAGGCGCAGTGAAAACCAGCTACAGCTTTCCGTGCTGGCAGCTTTCCTGTGGGCGCAATCGCTGGACGTTTCGAATTTGGCAACCGGGCTCTGCGAGAGAGAAATACACAGTGTTGCCCCTTTACGAAGGCAAGGTTTTGCAGAAAGCGAATGTCTGTCTAGCAGCGAATGTAGTTCCAAGAGACAGTGAAAACCAGCTACAGCTTTCCGTGCTGGCAGCTTTCCTGTGGGCGCAATCGCTGGACGTTTCGAATTTGGCAACCGGGCTCTGCGAGAGAGAAATACACAGTGTTGCCCCTGTACCAACGAAAGCTTTTGTAGAAAGCGAATGTCTGTCTATCAGCGAATGCAGTTCCAAGGGGCAGTGAAAACCAGCTACTGCTTTCCGTGCTGGCAGCTTTCCTGTGGGCGCAATCGCTGGACGTTTCGAATTTGGCAACCGGGCTCTGCGAGAGAGAAATACACAGTGTTGCCCCTGTACCAACGAAAGCTTTTGTAGAAAGCGAATGTCTGTCTATCAGCGAATGCAGTTCCAAGGGGCAGTGAAAACCAGCTACAGCTTTCCTTGCTGGCAGCTTTCCTGTGGGCGCAATCGCTGGACGTTTCGAATTTGGCAACCGGGCTCTGCGAGAGAGAAATACACAGTGTTGCCCCTGTACCAACGAAAGCTTTTGTAGAAAGCGAATGTCTGTCTAGCAGCGAATGCAGTTCCAAGGGGCAGTGAAAACCAGCTACAGCTTTCCTTGCTGGCAGCTTTCCTGTGGGCGCAATCGCTGGACGTTTCGAATTTGGCAACCGGGCTCTGCGAGAGAGAAATACACAGTGTTGCCCCTGTACCAACGAAAGCTTTTGTAGAAAGCGAATGTCTGTCTAGCAGCGAATGTAGTTCCAAGGGGCAGTGAAAACCAGCTACAGCTTTCCGTGCTGGCAGCTTTCCTGTGGGCGCAATCGCTGGACGTTTCATATTTGGCAGCTGGGCTCTGCGAGAGAGAAATACACAGTGTTGCCCCTTTACGAAGGCAAGGTTTTACAGAAAGCGAATGTCTGTCTAGCAGCGAATGTAGTTCCAAGAGACAGTGAAAACCAGCTACAGCTTTCCGTGCTGGCAGCTTTCCTGTGGGCGCAATCGCTGGACGTTTCGAATTTGGCAGGCGGGCTCTGCGAGAGAGAAATACACAGTGTTGCCCCTGTACCAACGAAAGCTTTTGTAGAAAGCGAATGTCTGTCTATCAGCGAATGCAGTTCCAAGGGGCAGTGAAAACCAGCTACAGCTTTCCTTGCTGGCAGCTTTCCTGTGGGCGCAATCGCTGGACGTTTCGAATTTGGCAACCGGGCTCTGCGAGAGAGAAATACACAGTGTTGCCCCTTTACGAAGGCAAGGTTTTGCAGAAAGCGAATGTCTGTCTAGCAGCGAATGTAGTTCCAAGAGACAGTGAAAACCAGCTACAGCTTTCCGTGCTGGCAGCTTTCCTGTGGGCGCAATCGCTGGACGTTTCGAATTTGGCAACCGGGCTCTGCGAGAGAGAAATACACAGTGTTGCCCCTGTACCAACGAAAGCTTTTGTAGAAAGCGAATGTCTGTCTATCAGCGAATGCAGTTCCAAGAGACAGTGAAAACCAGCTACAGCTTTCCGTGCTGGCAGCTTTCCTGTGGGCGCAATCGCTGGACGTTTCGAATTTGGCAACCGGGCTCTGCGAGAGAGAAATACACAGTGTTGCCCCTGTACCAACGAAAGCTTTTGTAGAAAGCGAATGTCTGTCTATCAGCGAATGCAGTTCCAAGGGGCAGTGAAAACCAGCTACAGCTTTCCGTGCTGGCAGCTTTCCTGTGGGCGCAATCGCTGGACGTTTCGAATTTGGCAACCGGGCTCTGCGAGAGAGAAATACACAGTGTTGCCCCTGTACCAACGAAAGCTTTTGTAGAAAGCGAATGTCTGTCTAATAGCGAATGCAGTTCCAAGGGGCAGTGAAAACCAGCTACAGCTTTCCGTGCTGGCAGCTTTCCTGTGGGCGCAATCGCTGGACGTTTCGAATTTGGCAACCGGGCTCTGCGAGAGAGAAATACACAGTGTTGCCCCTGTTCCAACGAAAGCTTTTTTAGAAAGCGAATGTCTGTCTATCAGCGAATGCAGTTCCAAGGGGCAGTGAAAACCAGCTACAGCTTTCCGTGCTGGCAGCTTTCCTGTGGGCGCAATCGCTGGACGTTTCGAATTTGGCAACCGGGCTCTGCGAGAGAGAAATACACAGTGTTGCCCCTGTACCAACGAAAGCTTTTGTAGAAAGCGAATGTCTGTCTATCAGCGAATGCAGTTCCAAGGGGCAGTGAAAACCAGCTACAGCTTTCCGTGCTGGCAGCTTTCCTGTGGGCGCAATCGCTGGACGTTTCGAATTTGGCAACCGGGCTCTGCGAGAGAGAAATACACAGTGTTGCCCCTGTACCAACGAAAGCTTTTGTAGAAAGCGAATGTCTGTCTAATAGCGAAGGCAGTTCCAAGGGGCAGTGAAAACCAGCTACAGCTTTCCGTGCTGGCAGCTTTCCTGTGGGCGCAATCGCTGGACGTTTCGAATTTGGCAACCGGGCTCTGCGAGAGAGAAATACACAGTGTTGCCCCTGTACCAACGAAAGCTTTTGTAGAAAGCGAATGTCTGTCTAATAGCGAATGCAGTTCCAAGGGGCAGTGAAAACCAGCTACAGCTTTCCGTGCTGGCAGCTTTCCTGTGGGCGCAATCGCTGGACGTTTCGAATTTGGCAACCGGGCTCTGCGAGAGAGAAATACACAGTGTTGCCCCTGTACCAACGAAAGCTTTTTTAGAAAGCGAATGTCTGTCTATCAGCGAATGCAGTTCCAAGGGGCAGTGAAAACCAGCTACAGCTTTCCGTGCTGGCAGCTTTCCTGTGGGCGCAATCGCTGGACGTTTCGAATTTGGCAACCGGGCTCTGCGAGAGAGAAATACACAGTGTTGCCCCTTTACGAAGGCAAGGTTTTGCAGAAAGCGAATGTCTGTCTAGCAGCGAATGTAGTTCCAAGGGGCAGTGAAAACCACCTACAGCTTTCCGTGCTGGCAGCTTTCCTGTGGGCGCAATCGCTGGACGTTTCGAATTTGGCAGCCGGGCTCTGCGAGAGAGAAATACACAGTGTTGCCCCTGTACCAATGAAAGCTTTTGTAGAAAGCGAATGTCTGTCTATCAGCGAATGCAGTTCCAAGGGGCAGTGAAAACCAGCTACAGCTTTCCGTGCTGGCAGCTTTCCTGTGGGCGCAATCGCTGGACGTTTCGAATTTGGCAGCCGTGCTCTGCGAGAGAGAAATACACAGTGTTGCCCCTTTACGAAGGCAAGGTTTTGCAGAAAGCGAATGTCTGTCTAGCAGCGAATGTAGTTCCAAGAGACAGTGAAAACCAGCTACAGCTTTCCGTGCTGGCAGCTTTCCTGTGGGCGCAATCGCTGGACGTTTCGAATTTGGCAACCGGGCTCTGCGAGAGAGAAATACACAGTGTTGCCCCTGTACCAACGAAAGCTTTTGTAGAAAGCGAATGTCTGTCTATCAGCGAATGCAGTTCCAAGGGGCAGTGAAAACCAGCTACAGCTTTCCGTGCTGGCAGCTTTCCTGTGGGCGCAATCGCTGGACGTTTCGAATTTGGCAACCGGGCTCTGCGAGAGAGAAATACACAGTGTTGCCCCTGTTCCAACGAAAGCTTTTGTAGAAAGCGAATGTCTGTCTATCAGCGAATGCAGTTCCAAGGGGCAGTGAAAACCAGCTACAGCTTTCCGTGCTGGCAGCTTTCCTGTGGGCGCAATCGCTGGACGTTTCGAATTTGGCAACCGGGCTCTGCGAGAGAGAAATACACAGTGTTGCCCCTGTACCAACGAAAGCTTTTGTAGAAAGCGAATGTCTGTCTATCAGCGAATGCAGTTCCAAGGGGCAGTGAAAACCAGCTACAGCTTTCCGTGCTGGCAGCTTTCCTGTGGGCGCAATCGCTGGACGTTTCGAATTTGGCAGCCGGGCTCTGCGAGAGAGAAATATACAGTGTTGCCCCTTTACGAACGAAAGCTTTTGTAGAAAGCGAATGTCTATCTATCAGCGAATGCAGTTCCAAGGGGCAGTGAAAACCAGCTACAGCTTTCCTTGCTGGCAGCTTTCCTGTGGGCGCAATCGCTGGACGTTTCGAATTTGGCAACCAGGCTCTGCGAGAGAGAAATACACAGTGTTGCCCCTTTACGAAGGCAAGGTTTTGCAGAAAGCGAATGTCTGTCTAGCAGCGAATGTAGTTCCAAGGGGCAGTGAAAACCAGCTACAGCTTTCCGTGCTGGCAGCTTTCCTGTGGGCGCAATCGCTGGACGTTTCTAATTTGGCAACCGGGCTCTGCGAGAGAGAAATACACAGTGTTGCCCCTGTACCAACGAAAGCTTTTGTAGAAAGCGAATGTCTGTCTATCAGCGAATGCAGTTCCAAGGGGCAGTGAAAACCAGCTACAGCTTTCCTTGCTGGCAGCTTTCCTGTGGGCGCAATCGATGGACGTTTCGAATTTGGCAACCGGGCTCTGCGAGAGAGAAATACACAGTGTTGCCCCTGTACCAACGAAAGCTTTTGTAGAAAGCGAATGTCTGTCTATCAGCGAATGTAGTTCCAAGGGGCAGTGAAAACCAGCTACAGCTTTCCGTGCTGGCAGCTTTCCTGTGGGCGCAATCGCTGGACGTTTCGAATTTGGCAACCGGGCTCTGCGAGAGAGAAATACACAGTGTTGCCCCTGTACCAACGAAAGCTTTTGTAGAAAGCGAATGTCTGTCTAGCAGCGAATGTAGTTCCAAGGCGCAGTGAAAAGCAGCTACAGCTTTCCGTGCTGGCAGCTTTCCTGTGGGCGCAATCGCTGGACGTTTCGAATTTGGCAACCGGGCTCTGCGAGAGAGAAATACACAGTGTTGCCCCTTTACGAAGGCAAGGTTTTGCAGAAAGCGAATGTCTGTCTAGCAGCGAATGTAGTTCCAAGAGACAGTGAAAACCAGCTACAGCTTTCCGTGCTGGCAGCTTTCCTGTGGGCGCAATCGCTGGACGTTTCGAATTTGGCAACCGGGCTCTGCGAGAGAGAAATACACAGTGTTGCCCCTGTACCAACGAAAGCTTTTGTAGAAAGCGAATGTCTGTCTATCAGCGAATGCAGTTCCAAGGGGCAGTGAAAACCAGCTACTGCTTTCCGTGCTGGCAGCTTTCCTGTGGGCGCAATCGCTGGACGTTTCGAATTTGGCAACCGGGCTCTGCGAGAGAGAAATACACAGTGTTGCCCCTGTACCAACGAAAGCTTTTGTAGAAAGCGAATGTCTGTCTATCAGCGAATGCAGTTCCAAGGGGCAGTGAAAACCAGCTACAGCTTTCCTTGCTGGCAGCTTTCCTGTGGGCGCAATCGCTGGACGTTTCGAATTTGGCAACCGGGCTCTGCGAGAGAGAAATACACAGTGTTGCCCCTGTACCAACGAAAGCTTTTGTAGAAAGCGAATGTCTGTCTAGCAGCGAATGTAGTTCCAAGGGGCAGTGAAAACCAGCTACAGCTTTCCGTGCTGGCAGCTTTCCTGTGGGCGCAATCGCTGGACGTTTCATATTTGGCAGCTGGGCTCTGCGAGAGAGAAATACACAGTGTTGCCCCTTTACGAAGGCAAGGTTTTACAGAAAGCGAATGTCTGTCTAGCAGCGAATGTAGTTCCAAGAGACAGTGAAAACCAGCTACAGCTTTCCGTGCTGGCAGCTTTCCTGTGGGCGCAATCGCTGGACGTTTCGAATTTGGCAACCGGGCTCTGCGAGAGAGAAATACACAGTGTTGCCCCTGTACCAACGAAAGCTTTTGTAGAAAGCGAATGTCTGTCTATCAGCGAATGCAGTTCCAAGGGGCAGTGAAAACCAGCTACAGCTTTCCGTGCTGGCAGCTTTCCTGTGGGCGCAATCGCTGGACGTTTCGAATTTGGCAGGCGGGCTCTGCGAGAGAGAAATACACAGTGTTGCCCCTGTACCAACGAAAGCTTTTGTAGAAAGCGAATGTCTGTCTATCAGCGAATGTAGTTCCAAGGGGCAGTGAAAACCAGCTACAGCTTTCCGTGCTGGCAGCTTTCCTGTGGGCGCAATCGCTGGACGTTTCGAATTTGGCAACCGGGCTCTGCGAGAGAGAAATACACAGTGTTGCCCCTGTACCAACGAAAGCTTTTGTAGAAAGCGAATGTCTGTCTAGCAGCGAATGCAGTTCCAAGGGGCAGTGAAAACCAGCTACAGCTTTCCGTGCTGGCAGCTTTCCTGTGGGCGCAATCGCTGGACGTTTCGAATTTGGCAACCGGGCTCTGCGAGAGAGAAATATACAGTGTTGCCCCTTTACGAACGAAAGCTTTTGTAGAAAGCGAATGTCTATCTATCAGCGAATGCAGTTCCAAGGGGCAGTGAAAACCAGCTACAGCTTTCCTTGCTGGCAGCTTTCCTGTGGGCACAATCGCTGGACGTTTCGAATTTGGCAACCAGGCTCTGCGAGAGAGAAATACACAGTGTTGCCCCTTTACGAAGGCAAGGTTTTGCAGAAAGCGAATGTCTGTCTAGCAGCGAATGTAGTTCCAAGGGGCAGTGAAAACCAGCTACAGCTTTCCGTGCTGGCAGCTTTCCTGTGGGCGCAATCGCTGGACGTTTCGAATTTGGCAACCGGGCTCTGCGAGAGAGAAATACACAGTGTTGCCCCTGTACCAACGAAAGCTTTTGTAGAAAGCGAATGTCTGTCTATCAGCGAATGCAGTTCCAAGGGGCAGTGAAAACCAGCTACAGCTTTCCTTGCTGGCAGCTTTCCTGTGGGCGCAATCGCTGGACGTTTCGAATTTGGCAACCGGGCTCTGCGAGAGAGAAATACACAGTGTTGCCCCTGTACCAACGAAAGCTTTTGTAGAAAGCGAATGTCTGTCTATCAGCGAATGTAGTTCCAAGGGGCAGTGAAAACCAGCTACAGCTTTCCGTGCTGGCAGCTTTCCTGTGGGCGCAATCGCTGGACGTTTCGAATTTGGCAACCGGGCTCTGCGAGAGAGAAATACACAGTGTTGCCCCTGTACCAACGAAAGCTTTTGTAGAAAGCGAATGTCTGTCTATCAGCGAATGCAGTTCCAAGGGGCAGTGAAAACCAGCTACAGCTTTCCTTGCTGGCAGCTTTCCTGTGGGCGCAATCGCTGGACGTTTCGAATTTGGCAACCGGGCTCTGCGAGAGAGAAATACACAGTGTTGCCCCTGTACCAACGAAAGCTTTTGTAGAAAGCGAATGTCTGTCTAGCAGCGAATGTAGTTCCAAGGCGCAGTGAAAACCAGCTACAGCTTTCCGTGCTGGCAGCTTTCCTGTGGGCGCAATCGCTGGACGTTTCGAATTTGGCAACCGGGCTCTGCGAGAGAGAAATACACAGTGTTGCCCCTGTACCAACGAAAGCTTTTGTAGAAAGCGAATGTCTGTCTAATAGCGAATGCAGTTCCAAGAGGCAGTGAAAACCAGCTACAGCTTTCCGTGCTGGCAGCTTTCCTGTGGGCGCAATCGCTGGACGTTTCGAATTTGGCAACCGGGCTCTGCGAGAGAGAAATACACAGTGTTGCCCCTTTACGAAGGCAAGGTTTTACAGAAAGCGAATGTCTGTCTAGCAGCGAATGTAGTTCCAAGAGACAGTGAAAACCAGCTACAGCTTTCCGTGCTGGCAGCTTTCCTGTGGGCGCAATCGCTGGACGTTTCGAATTTGGCAACCGGGCTCTGCGAGAGAGAAATACACAGTGTTGCCCCTGTACCAACGAAAGCTTTTGTAGAAAGCGAATGTCTGTCTATCAGCGAATGCAGTTCCAAGGGGCAGTGAAAACCAGCTACAGCTTTCCGTGCTGGCAGCTTTCCTGTGGGCGCAATCGCTGGACGTTTCGAATTTGGCAACCGGGCTCTGCGAGAGAGAAATACACAGTGTTGCCCCTTTACGAAGGCAAGGTTTTGCAGAAAGCGAATGTCTGTCTAGCAGCGAATGTAGTTCCAAGGGGCAGTGAAAACCACCTACAGCTTTCCGTGCTGGCAGCTTTCCTGTGGGCGCAATCGCTGGACGTTTCGAATTTGGCAGCCGGGCTCTGCGAGAGAGAAATACACAGTGTTGCCCCTGTACCAATGAAAGCTTTTGTAGAAAGCGAATGTCTGTCTATCAGCGAATGCAGTTCCAAGGGGCAGTGAAAACCAGCTACAGCTTTCCGTGCTGGCAGCTTTCCTGTGGGCGCAATCGCTGGACGTTTCGAATTTGGCAGCCGTGCTCTGCGAGAGAGAAATACACAGTGTTGCCCCTTTACGAAGGCAAGGTTTTGCAGAAAGCGAATGTCTGTCTAGCAGCGAATGTAGTTCCAAGAGACAGTGAAAACCAGCTACAGCTTTCCGTGCTGGCAGCTTTCCTGTGGGCGCAATCGCTGGACTTTTCGAATTTGGCAACCGGGCTCTGCGAGAGAGAAATACACAGTGTTGCCCCTGTACCAACGAAAGCTTTTGTAGAAAGCGAATGTCTGTCTAGCAGCGAATGCATTTCCAAGGGGCAGTGAAAACCAGCTACAGCTTTCCGTGCTGGCAGCTTTCCTGTGGGCGCAATCGCTGGACGTTTCGAATTTGGCAACCGGGCTCTGCGAGAGAGAAATACACAGTGTTGCCCCTGTACCAACGAAAGCTTTTGTAGAAAGCGAATGTCTGTCTATCAGCGAATGCAGTTCCAAGGGGCAGTGAAAACCAGCTACAGCTTTCCGTGCTGGCAGCTTTCCTGTGGGCGCAATTGCTGGACGTTTCGAATTTGGCAACCGGGCTCTGCGAGAGAGAAATACACAGTGTTGCCCCTGTTCCAACGAAAGCTTTTGTAGAAAGCGAATGTCTGTCTATCAGCAAATGCAGTTCCAAGAGACAGTGAAAACCAGCTACAGCTTTCCGTGCTGGCAGCTTTCCTGTGGGCGCAATCGCTGGACGTTTCGAATTTGGCAGCCGGGCTCTGCGAGAGAGAAATACACAGTGTTGCCCCTTTACGAAGGCAAGGTTTTGCAGAAAGCGAATGTCTGTCTATCAGCGAATGTAGTTCCAAGAGACAGTGAAAACCAGCTACAGCTTTCCGTGCTGGCAGCTTTCCTGTGGGCGCAATCGCTGGACGTTTCGAATTTGGCAACCGGGCTCTGCGAGAGAGAAATACACAGTGTTGCCCCTTTACGAAGGCAAGGTTTTGCAGAAAGCGAATGTCTGTCTAGCAGCGAATGTAGTTCCAAGGGGCAGTGAAAACCAGCTACAGCTTTCCGTGCTGGCAGCTTTCCTGTGGGCGCAATCGCTGGACGTTTCTAATTTGGCAACCGGGCTCTGCGAGAGAGAAATACACAGTGTTGCCCCTGTACCAACGAAAGCTTTTGTAGAAAGCGAATGTCTGTCTATCAGCGAATGCAGTTCCAAGGGGCAGTGAAAACCAGCTACAGCTTTCCTTGCTGGCAGCTTTCCTGTGGGCGCAATCGCTGGACGTTTCGAATTTGGCAACCGGGCTCTGCGAGAGAGAAATACACAGTGTTGCCCCTGTACCAACGAAAGCTTTTGTAGAAAGCGAATGTCTGTCTATCAGCGAATGCAGTTCCAAGGGGCAGTGAAAACCAGCTACAGCTTTCCGTGCTGGCAGCTTTCCTGTGGGCGCAATCGCTGGACGTTTCGAATTTGGCAGCCGGGCTCTGCGAGAGAGAAATACACAGTGTTGCCCCTGTACCAATGAAAGCTTTTGTAGAAAGCGAATGTCTGTCTATCAGCGAATGCAGTTCCAAGGGGCAGTGAAAACCAGCTACAGCTTTCCGTGCTGGCAGCTTTCCTGTGGGCGCAATCGCTGGACGTTTCGAATTTGGCAGCCGTGCTCTGCGAGAGAGAAATACACAGTGTTGCCCCTTTACGAAGGCAAGGTTTTGCAGAAAGCGAATGTCTGTCTAGCAGCGAATGTAGTTCCAAGAGACAGTGAAAACCAGCTACAGCTTTCCGTGCTGGCAGCTTTCCTGTGGGCGCAATCGCTGGACGTTTCGAATTTGGCAACCGGGCTCTGCGAGAGAGAAATACACAGTGTTGCCCCTGTACCAACGAAAGCTTTTGTAGAAAGCGAATGTCTGTCTATCAGCGAATGCAGTTCCAAGGGGCAGTGAAAACCAGCTACAGCTTTCCTTGCTGGCAGCTTTCCTGTGGGCGCAATCGCTGGACGTTTCGAATTTGGCAACCGGGCTCTGCGAGAGAGAAATACACAGTGTTGCCCCTGTACCAACGAAAGCTTTTGTAGAAAGCGAATGTCTGTCTAGCAGCGAATGCAGTTCCAAGGGGCAGTGAAAACCAGCTACAGCTTTCCGTGCTGGCAGCTTTCCTGTGGGCGCAATCGCTGGACGTTTCGAATTTGGCAGCCGGGCTCTGCGAGAGAGAAATATACAGTGTTGCCCCTTTACGAACGAAAGCTTTTGTAGAAAGCGAATGTCTATCTATCAGCGAATGCAGTTCCAAGGGGCAGTGAAAACCAGCTACAGCTTTCCTTGCTGGCAGCTTTCCTGTGGGCGCAATCGCTGGACGTTTCGAATTTGGCAACCAGGCTCTGCGAGAGAGAAATACACAGTGTTGCCCCTTTACGAAGGCAAGGTTTTGCAGAAAGCGAATGTCTGTCTAGCAGCGAATGTAGTTCCAAGGGGCAGTGAAAACCAGCTACAGCTTTCCGTGCTGGCAGCTTTCCTGTGGGCGCAATCGCTGGACGTTTCGAATTTGGCAACCGGGCTCTGCGAGAGAGAAATACACAGTGTTGCCCCTGTACCAACGAAAGCTTTTGTAGAAAGCGAATGTCTGTCTATCAGCGAATGCAGTTCCAAGGGGCAGTGAAAACCAGCTACAGCTTTCCTTGCTGGCAGCTTTCCTGTGGGCGCAATCGCTGGACGTTTCGAATTTGGCAACCGGGCTCTGCGAGAGAGAAATACACAGTGTTGCCCCTGTACCAACGAAAGCTTTTGTAGAAAGCGAATGTCTGTCTATCAGCGAATGCAGTTCCAAGGGGCAGTGAAAACCAGCTACAGCTTTCCTTGCTGGCAGCTTTCCTGTGGGCGCAATCGCTGGACGTTTCGAATTTGGCAACCGGGCTCTGCGAGAGAGAAATACACAGTGTTGCCCCTGTTCCAACGAAAGCTTTTGTAGAAAGCGAATGTCTGTCTAGCAGCGAATGCAGTTCCAAGGGGCAGTGAAAACCAGCTACAGCTTTCCTTGCTGGCAGCTTTCCTGTGGGCGCAATCGCTGGACGTTTCGAATTTGGCAACCGGGCTCTGCGAGAGAGAAATACACAGTGTTGCCCCTGTACCAACGAAAGCTTTTGTAGAAAGCGAATGTCTGTCTAGCAGCGAATGTAGTTCCAAGGGGCAGTGAAAACCAGCTACAGCTTTCCGTGCTGGCAGCTTTCCTGTGGGCGCAATCGCTGGACGTTTCGAATTTGGCAGGCGGGCTCTGCGAGAGAGAAATACACAGTGTTGCCCCTTTACGAAGGCAAGGTTTTGCAGAAAGCGAATGTCTTGTCTAGCAGCGAATGTAGTTCCAAGAGACAGTGAAAACCAGCTACAGCTTTCTGTGCTGGCAGCTTTCCTGTGGGCGCAATCGCTGGACGTTTCGAATTTGGCAACCGGGCTCTGCGAGAGAGAAATACACAGTGTTGCCCCTGTACCAACGAAAGCTTTTGTAGAAAGCGAATGTCTGTCTAGCAGCGAATGTAGTTCCAAGGGGCAGTGAAAACCAGCTACAGCTTTCCGTGCTGGCAGCTTTCCTGTGGGCGCAATCGCTGGACGTTTCATATTTGGCAGCTGGGCTCTGCGAGAGAGAAATACACAGTGTTGCCCCTTTACGAAGGCAAGGTTTTACAGAAAGCGAATGTCTGTCTAGCAGCGAATGTAGTTCCAAGAGACAGTGAAAACCAGCTACAGCTTTCCGTGCTGGCAGCTTTCCTGTGGGCGCAATCGCTGGACGTTTCGAATTTGGCAGGCGGGCTCTGCGAGAGAGAAATACACAGTGTTGCCCCTGTACCAACGAAAGCTTTTGTAGAAAGCGAATGTCTGTCTAGCAGCGAATGCAGTTCCAAGGGGCAGTGAAAACCAGCTACAGCTTTCCTTGCTGGCAGCTTTCCTGTGGGCGCAATCGCTGGACGTCTCGAATTTGGCAACCGGGCTCTGCGAGAGAGAAATACACAGTGTTGCCCCTTTACGAAGGCAAGGTTTTGCAGAAAGCGAATGTCTGTCTAGCAGCGAATGTAGTTCCAAGAGACAGTGAAAACCAGCTACAGCTTTCCGTGCTGGCAGCTTTCCTGTGGGCGCAATCGCTGGACGTTTCGAATTTGGCAACCGGGCTCTGCGAGAGAGAAATACACAGTGTTGCCCCTGTTCCAACGAAAGCTTTTGTAGAAAGCGAATGTCTGTCTATCAGCGAATGCAGTTCCAAGAGACAGTGAAAACCAGCTACAGCTTTCCGTGCTGGCAGCTTTCCTGTGGGCGCAATCGCTGGACGTTTCGAATTTGGCAACCGGGCTCTGCGAGAGAGAAATACACAGTGTTGCCCCTGTACCAACGAAAGCTTTTGTAGAAAGCGAATGTCTGTCTATCAGCGAATGCAGTTCCAAGGGGCAGTGAAAACCAGCTACAGCTTTCCGTGCTGGCAGCTTTCCTGTGGGCGCAATCGCTGGACGTTTCGAATTTGGCAACCGGGCTCTGCGAGAGAGAAATACACAGTGTTGCCCCTGTACCAACGAAAGCTTTTGTAGAAAGCGAATGTCTGTCTAATAGCGAATGCAGTTCCAAGGGGCAGTGAAAACCAGCTACAGCTTTCCGTGCTGGCAGCTTTCCTGTGGGCGCAATCGCTGGACGTTTCGAATTTGGCAACCGGGCTCTGCGAGAGAGAAATACACAGTGTTGCCCCTGTTCCAACGAAAGCTTTTGTAGAAAGCGAATGTCTGTCTATCAGCGAATGCAGTTCCAAGGGGCAGTGAAAACCAGCTACAGCTTTCCGTGCTGGCAGCTTTCCTGTGGGCGCAATCGCTGGACGTTTCGAATTTGGCAACCGGGCTCTGCGAGAGAGAAATACACAGTGTTGCCCCTGTACCAACAAAAGCTTTTGTAGAAAGCGAATGTCTGTCTATCAGCGAATGCAGTTCCAAGGGGCAGTGAAAACCAGCTACAGCTTTCCGTGCTGGCAGCTTTCCTGTGGGCGCAATCGCTGGACGTTTCGAATTTGGCAACCGGGCTCTGCGAGAGAGAAATACACAGTGTTGCCCCTGTACCAACGAAAGCTTTTGTAGAAAGCGAATGTCTGTCTAATAGCGAAGGCAGTTCCAAGGGGCAGTGAAAACCAGCTACAGCTTTCCGTGCTGGCAGCTTTCCTGTGGGCGCAATCGCTGGACGTTTCGAATTTGGCAACCGGGCTCTGCGAGAGAGAAATACACAGTGTTGCCCCTGTACCAACGAAAGCTTTTGTAGAAAGCGAATGTCTGTCTAATAGCGAATGCAGTTCCAAGGGGCAGTGAAAACCAGCTACAGCTTTCCGTGCTGGCAGCTTTCCTGTGGGCGCAATCGCTGGACGTTTCGAATTTGGCAACCGGGCTCTGCGAGAGAGAAATACACAGTGTTGCCCCTGTACCAACGAAAGCTTTTGTAGAAAGCGAATGTCTGTCTATCAGCGAATGCAGTTCCAAGGGGCAGTGAAAACCAGCTACAGCTTTCCGTGCTGGCAGCTTTCCTGTGGGCGCAATCGCTGGACGTTTCGAATTTGGCAACCGGGCTCTGCGAGAGAGAAATACACAGTGTTGCCCCTTTACGAAGGCAAGGTTTTACAGAAAGCGAATGTCTGTCTAGCAGCGAATGTAGTTCCAAGAGACAGTGAAAACCAGCTACAGCTTTCCGTGCTGGCAGCTTTCCTGTGGGCGCAATCGCTGGACGTTTCGAATTTGGCAACCGGGCTCTGCGAGAGAGAAATACACAGTGTTGCCCCTGTACCAACGAAAGCTTTTGTAGAAAGCGAATGTCTGTCTATCAGCGAATGCAGTTCCAAGGGGCAGTGAAAACCAGCTACAGCTTTCCGTGCTGGCAGCTTTCCTGTGGGCGCAATCGCTGGACGTTTCGAATTTGGCAACCGGGCTCTGCGAGAGAGAAATACACAGTGTTGCCCCTTTACGAAGGCAAGGTTTTGCAGAAAGCGAATGTCTGTCTAGCAGCGAATGTAGTTCCAAGGGGCAGTGAAAACCACCTACAGCTTTCCGTGCTGGCAGCTTTCCTGTGGGCGCAATCGCTGGACGTTTCGAATTTGGCAGCCGGGCTCTGCGAGAGAGAAATACACAGTGTTGCCCCTGTACCAATGAAAGCTTTTGTAGAAAGCGAATGTCTGTCTATCAGCGAATGCAGTTCCAAGGGGCAGTGAAAACCAGCTACAGCTTTCCGTGCTGGCAGCTTTCCTGTGGGCGCAATCGCTGGACGTTTCGAATTTGGCAGCCGTGCTCTGCGAGAGAGAAATACACAGTGTTGCCCCTTTACGAAGGCAAGGTTTTGCAGAAAGCGAATGTCTGTCTAGCAGCGAATGTAGTTCCAAGAGACAGTGAAAACCAGCTACAGCTTTCCGTGCTGGCAGCTTTCCTGTGGGCGCAATCGCTGGACTTTTCGAATTTGGCAACCGGGCTCTGCGAGAGAGAAATACACAGTGTTGCCCCTGTACCAACGAAAGCTTTTGTAGAAAGCGAATGTCTGTCTAGCAGCGAATGCATTTCCAAGGGGCAGTGAAAACCAGCTACAGCTTTCCGTGCTGGCAGCTTTCCTGTGGGCGCAATCGCTGGACGTTTCGAATTTGGCAACCGGGCTCTGCGAGAGAGAAATACACAGTGTTGCCCCTGTACCAACGAAAGCTTTTGTAGAAAGCGAATGTCTGTCTATCAGCGAATGCAGTTCCAAGGGGCAGTGAAAACCAGCTACAGCTTTCCGTGCTGGCAGCTTTCCTGTGGGCGCAATTGCTGGACGTTTCGAATTTGGCAACCGGGCTCTGCGAGAGAGAAATACACAGTGTTGCCCCTGTTCCAACGAAAGCTTTTGTAGAAAGCGAATGTCTGTCTATCAGCAAATGCAGTTCCAAGAGACAGTGAAAACCAGCTACAGCTTTCCGTGCTGGCAGCTTTCCTGTGGGCGCAATCGCTGGACGTTTCGAATTTGGCAGCCGGGCTCTGCGAGAGAGAAATACACAGTGTTGCCCCTTTACGAAGGCAAGGTTTTGCAGAAAGCGAATGTCTGTCTATCAGCGAATGTAGTTCCAAGAGACAGTGAAAACCAGCTACAGCTTTCCGTGCTGGCAGCTTTCCTGTGGGCGCAATCGCTGGACGTTTCGAATTTGGCAACCGGGCTCTGCGAGAGAGAAATACACAGTGTTGCCCCTGTACCAACGAAAGCTTTTGTAGAAAGCGAATGTCTGTCTAATAGCGAAGGCAGTTCCAAGGGGCAGTGAAAACCAGCTACAGCTTTCCGTGCTGGCAGCTTTCCTGTGGGCGCAATCGCTGGACGTTTCGAATTTGGCAACCGGGCTCTGCGAGAGAGAAATACACAGTGTTGCCCCTGTACCAACGAAAGCTTTTGTAGAAAGCGAATGTCTGTCTAATAGCGAATGCAGTTCCAAGGGGCAGTGAAAACCAGCTACAGCTTTCCGTGCTGGCAGCTTTCCTGTGGGCGCAATCGCTGGACGTTTCGAATTTGGCAACCGGGCTCTGCGAGAGAGAAATACACAGTGTTGCCCCTGTACCAACGAAAGCTTTTGTAGAAAGCGAATGTCTGTCTATCAGCGAATGCAGTTCCAAGGGGCAGTGAAAACCAGCTACAGCTTTCCGTGCTGGCAGCTTTCCTGTGGGCGCAATCGCTGGACGTTTCGAATTTGGCAACCGGGCTCTGCGAGAGAGAAATACACAGTGTTGCCCCTTTACGAAGGCAAGGTTTTACAGAAAGCGAATGTCTGTCTAGCAGCGAATGTAGTTCCAAGAGACAGTGAAAACCAGCTACAGCTTTCCGTGCTGGCAGCTTTCCTGTGGGCGCAATCGCTGGACGTTTCGAATTTGGCAACCGGGCTCTGCGAGAGAGAAATACACAGTGTTGCCCCTGTACCAACGAAAGCTTTTGTAGAAAGCGAATGTCTGTCTATCAGCGAATGCAGTTCCAAGGGGCAGTGAAAACCAGCTACAGCTTTCCGTGCTGGCAGCTTTCCTGTGGGCGCAATCGCTGGACGTTTCGAATTTGGCAACCGGGCTCTGCGAGAGAGAAATACACAGTGTTGCCCCTTTACGAAGGCAAGGTTTTGCAGAAAGCGAATGTCTGTCTAGCAGCGAATGTAGTTCCAAGGGGCAGTGAAAACCACCTACAGCTTTCCGTGCTGGCAGCTTTCCTGTGGGCGCAATCGCTGGACGTTTCGAATTTGGCAGCCGGGCTCTGCGAGAGAGAAATACACAGTGTTGCCCCTGTACCAATGAAAGCTTTTGTAGAAAGCGAATGTCTGTCTATCAGCGAATGCAGTTCCAAGGGGCAGTGAAAACCAGCTACAGCTTTCCGTGCTGGCAGCTTTCCTGTGGGCGCAATCGCTGGACGTTTCGAATTTGGCAGCCGTGCTCTGCGAGAGAGAAATACACAGTGTTGCCCCTTTACGAAGGCAAGGTTTTGCAGAAAGCGAATGTCTGTCTAGCAGCGAATGTAGTTCCAAGAGACAGTGAAAACCAGCTACAGCTTTCCGTGCTGGCAGCTTTCCTGTGGGCGCAATCGCTGGACTTTTCGAATTTGGCAACCGGGCTCTGCGAGAGAGAAATACACAGTGTTGCCCCTGTACCAACGAAAGCTTTTGTAGAAAGCGAATGTCTGTCTAGCAGCGAATGCATTTCCAAGGGGCAGTGAAAACCAGCTACAGCTTTCCGTGCTGGCAGCTTTCCTGTGGGCGCAATCGCTGGACGTTTCGAATTTGGCAACCGGGCTCTGCGAGAGAGAAATACACAGTGTTGCCCCTGTACCAACGAAAGCTTTTGTAGAAAGCGAATGTCTGTCTATCAGCGAATGCAGTTCCAAGGGGCAGTGAAAACCAGCTACAGCTTTCCGTGCTGGCAGCTTTCCTGTGGGCGCAATTGCTGGACGTTTCGAATTTGGCAACCGGGCTCTGCGAGAGAGAAATACACAGTGTTGCCCCTGTTCCAACGAAAGCTTTTGTAGAAAGCGAATGTCTGTCTATCAGCAAATGCAGTTCCAAGAGACAGTGAAAACCAGCTACAGCTTTCCGTGCTGGCAGCTTTCCTGTGGGCGCAATCGCTGGACGTTTCGAATTTGGCAGCCGGGCTCTGCGAGAGAGAAATACACAGTGTTGCCCCTTTACGAAGGCAAGGTTTTGCAGAAAGCAAATGTCTGTCTATCAGCGAATGTAGTTCCAAGAGACAGTGAAAACCAGCTACAGCTTTCCGTGCTGGCAGCTTTCCTGTGGGCGCAATCGCTGGACGTTTCGAATTTGGCAGCCGGGCTCTGCGAGAGAGAAATACACAGTGTTGCCCCTTTACGAAGGCAAGGTTTTGCAGAAAGCGAATGTCTGTCTAGCAGCGAATGTAGTTCCAAGGGGCAGTGAAAACCAGCTACAGCTTTCCGTGCTGGCAGCTTTCCTGTGGGCGCAATCGCTGGACGTTTCGAATTTGGCAACCGGGCTCTGCGAGAGAGAAATACACAGTGTTGCCCCTGTACCAACGAAAGCTTTTGTAGAAAGCGAATGTCTGTCTATCAGCGAATGCAGTTCCAAGGGGCAGTGAAAACCAGCTACAGCTTTCCTTGCTGGCAGCTTTCCTGTGGGCGCAATCGCTGGACGTTTCGAATTTGGCAACCGGGCTCTGCGAGAGAGAAATACACAGTGTTGCCCCTGTACCAACGAAAGCTTTTGTAGAAAGCGAATGTCTGTCTATCAGCGAATGCAGTTCCAAGGGGCAGTGAAAACCAGCTACAGCTTTCCGTGCTGGCAGCTTTCCTGTGGGCGCAATCGCTGGACGTTTCGAATTTGGCAGCCGGGCTCTGCGAGAGAGAAATACACAGTGTTGCCCCTGTACCAATGAAAGCTTTTGTAGAAAGCGAATGTCTGTCTATCAGCGAATGCAGTTCCAAGGGGCAGTGAAAACCAGCTACAGCTTTCCGTGCTGGCAGCTTTCCTGTGGGCGCAATCGCTGGACGTTTCGAATTTGGCAGCCGGGCTCTGCGAGAGAGAAATATACAGTGTTGCCCCTTTACGAACGAAAGCTTTTGTAGAAAGCGAATGTCTATCTATCAGCGAATGCAGTTCCAAGGGGCAGTGAAAACCAGCTACAGCTTTCCTTGCTGGCAGCTTTCCTGTGGGCGCAATCGCTGGACGTTTCGAATTTGGCAACCAGGCTCTGCGAGAGAGAAATACACAGTGTTGCCCCTTTACGAAGGCAAGGTTTTGCAGAAAGCGAATGTCTGTCTAGCAGCGAATGTAGTTCCAAGGGGCAGTGAAAACCAGCTACAGCTTTCCGTGCTGGCAGCTTTCCTGTGGGCGCAATCGCTGGACGTTTCGAATTTGGCAACCGGGCTCTGCGAGAGAGAAATACACAGTGTTGCCCCTGTACCAACGAAAGCTTTTGTAGAAAGCGAATGTCTGTCTATCAGCGAATGCAGTTCCAAGGGGCAGTGAAAACCAGCTACAGCTTTCCTTGCTGGCAGCTTTCCTGTGGGCGCAATCGCTGGACGTTTCGAATTTGGCAACCGGGCTCTGCGAGAGAGAAATACACAGTGTTGCCCCTGTACCAACGAAAGCTTTTGTAGAAAGCGAATGTCTGTCTATCAGCGAATGCAGTTCCAAGGGGCAGTGAAAACCAGCTACAGCTTTCCTTGCTGGCAGCTTTCCTGTGGGCGCAATCGCTGGACGTTTCGAATTTGGCAACCGGGCTCTGCGAGAGAGAAATACACAGTGTTGCCCCTGTTCCAACGAAAGCTTTTGTAGAAAGCGAATGTCTGTCTATCAGCGAATGCAGTTCCAAGGGGCAGTGAAAACCAGCTACAGCTTTCCTTGCTGGCAGCTTTCCTGTGGGCGCAATCGCTGGACGTTTCGAATTTGGCAACCGGGCTCTGCGAGAGAGAAATACACAGTGTTGCCCCTGTACCAACGAAAGCTTTTGTAGAAAGCGAATGTCTGTCTAGCAGCGAATGTAGTTCCAAGGGGCAGTGAAAACCAGCTACAGCTTTCCGTGCTGGCAGCTTTCCTGTGGGCGCAATCGCTGGACGTTTCGAATTTGGCAGGCGGGCTCTGCGAGAGAGAAATACACAGTGTTGCCCCTTTACGAAGGCAAGGTTTTGCAGAAAGCGAATGTCTTGTCTAGCAGCGAATGTAGTTCCAAGAGACAGTGAAAACCAGCTACAGCTTTCTGTGCTGGCAGCTTTCCTGTGGGCGCAATCGCTGGACGTTTCGAATTTGGCAACCGGGCTCTGCGAGAGAGAAATACACAGTGTTGCCCCTGTACCAACGAAAGCTTTTGTAGAAAGCGAATGTCTGTCTAGCAGCGAATGTAGTTCCAAGGGGCAGTGAAAACCAGCTACAGCTTTCCGTGCTGGCAGCTTTCCTGTGGGCGCAATCGCTGGACGTTTCATATTTGGCAGCTGGGCTCTGCGAGAGAGAAATACACAGTGTTGCCCCTTTACGAAGGCAAGGTTTTACAGAAAGCGAATGTCTGTCTAGCAGCGAATGTAGTTCCAAGAGACAGTGAAAACCAGCTACAGCTTTCCGTGCTGGCAGCTTTCCTGTGGGCGCAATCGCTGGACGTTTCGAATTTGGCAGGCGGGCTCTGCGAGAGAGAAATACACAGTGTTGCCCCTGTACCAACGAAAGCTTTTGTAGAAAGCGAATGTCTGTCTATCAGCGAATGCAGTTCCAAGGGGCAGTGAAAACCAGCTACAGCTTTCCTTGCTGGCAGCTTTCCTGTGGGCGCAATCGCTGGACGTTTCGAATTTGGCAACCGGGCTCTGCGAGAGAGAAATACACAGTGTTGCCCCTTTACGAAGGCAAGGTTTTGCAGAAAGCGAATGTCTGTCTAGCAGCGAATGTAGTTCCAAGAGACAGTGAAAACCAGCTACAGCTTTCCGTGCTGGCAGCTTTCCTGTGGGCGCAATCGCTGGACGTTTCGAATTTGGCAACCGGGCTCTGCGAGAGAGAAATACACAGTGTTGCCCCTGTTCCAACGAAAGCTTTTGTAGAAAGCGAATGTCTGTCTATCAGCGAATGCAGTTCCAAGAGACAGTGAAAACCAGCTACAGCTTTCCGTGCTGGCAGCTTTCCTGTGGGCGCAATCGCTGGACGTTTCGAATTTGGCAACCGGGCTCTGCGAGAGAGAAATACACAGTGTTGCCCCTGTACCAACGAAAGCTTTTGTAGAAAGCGAATGTCTGTCTATCAGCGAATGCAGTTCCAAGGGGCAGTGAAAACCAGCTACAGCTTTCCGTGCTGGCAGCTTTCCTGTGGGCGCAATCGCTGGACGTTTCGAATTTGGCAACCGGGCTCTGCGAGAGAGAAATACACAGTGTTGCCCCTGTACCAACGAAAGCTTTTGTAGAAAGCGAATGTCTGTCTAATAGCGAATGCAGTTCCAAGGGGCAGTGAAAACCAGCTACAGCTTTCCGTGCTGGCAGCTTTCCTGTGGGCGCAATCGCTGGACGTTTCGAATTTGGCAACCGGGCTCTGCGAGAGAGAAATACACAGTGTTGCCCCTGTTCCAACGAAAGCTTTTTTAGAAAGCGAATGTCTGTCTATCAGCGAATGCAGTTCCAAGGGGCAGTGAAAACCAGCTACAGCTTTCCGTGCTGGCAGCTTTCCTGTGGGCGCAATCGCTGGACGTTTCGAATTTGGCAACCGGGCTCTGCGAGAGAGAAATACACAGTGTTGCCCCTGTACCAACGAAAGCTTTTGTAGAAAGCGAATGTCTGTCTATCAGCGAATGCAGTTCCAAGGGGCAGTGAAAACCAGCTACAGCTTTCCGTGCTGGCAGCTTTCCTGTGGGCGCAATCGCTGGACGTTTCGAATTTGGCAACCGGGCTCTGCGAGAGAGAAATACACAGTGTTGCCCCTGTACCAACGAAAGCTTTTGTAGAAAGCGAATGTCTGTCTAATAGCGAAGGCAGTTCCAAGGGGCAGTGAAAACCAGCTACAGCTTTCCGTGCTGGCAGCTTTCCTGTGGGCGCAATCGCTGGACGTTTCGAATTTGGCAACCGGGCTCTGCGAGAGAGAAATACACAGTGTTGCCCCTTTACGAAGGCAAGGTTTTGCAGAAAGCGAATGTCTGTCTAGCAGCGAATGTAGTTCCAAGGGGCAGTGAAAACCAGCTACAGCTTTCCGTGCTGGCAGCTTTCCTGTGGGCGCAATCGCTGGACGTTTCGAATTTGGCAGCCGGGCTCTGCGAGAGAGAAATACACAGTGTTGCCCCTGTACCAATGAAAGCTTTTGTAGAAAGCGAATGTCTGTCTATCAGCGAATGCAGTTCCAAGGGGCAGTGAAAACCAGCTACAGCTTTCCGTGCTGGCAGCTTTCCTGTGGGCGCAATCGCTGGACGTTTCGAATTTGGCAGCCGTGCTCTGCGAGAGAGAAATACACAGTGTTGCCCCTTTACGAAGGCAAGGTTTTGCAGAAAGCGAATGTCTGTCTAGCAGCGAATGTAGTTCCAAGAGACAGTGAAAACCAGCTACAGCTTTCCGTGCTGGCAGCTTTCCTGTGGGCGCAATCGCTGGACGTTTCGAATTTGGCAACCGGGCTCTGCGAGAGAGAAATACACAGTGTTGCCCCTGTACCAACGAAAGCTTTTGTAGAAAGCGAATGTCTGTCTATCAGCGAATGCAGTTCCAAGGGGCAGTGAAAACCAGCTACAGCTTTCCGTGCTGGCAGCTTTCCTGTGGGCGCAATCGCTGGACGTTTCGAATTTGGCAACCGGGCTCTGCGAGAGAGAAATACACAGTGTTGCCCCTGTTCCAACGAAAGCTTTTGTAGAAAGCGAATGTCTGTCTATCAGCGAATGCAGTTCCAAGGGGCAGTGAAAACCAGCTACAGCTTTCCTTGCTGGCAGCTTTCCTGTGGGCGCAATCGCTGGACGTTTCGAATTTGGCAACCGGGCTCTGCGAGAGAGAAATACACAGTGTTGCCCCTGTACCAACGAAAGCTTTTGTAGAAAGCGAATGTCTGTCTATCAGCGAATGCAGTTCCAAGGGGCAGTGAAAACCAGCTACAGCTTTCCGTGCTGGCAGCTTTCCTGTGGGCGCAATCGCTGGACGTTTCGAATTTGGCAGCCGGGCTCTGCGAGAGAGAAATATACAGTGTTGCCCCTTTACGAACGAAAGCTTTTGTAGAAAGCGAATGTCTATCTATCAGCGAATGCAGTTCCAAGGGGCAGTGAAAACCAGCTACAGCTTTCCTTGCTGGCAGCTTTCCTGTGGGCGCAATCGCTGGACGTTTCGAATTTGGCAACCAGGCTCTGCGAGAGAGAAATACACAGTGTTGCCCCTTTACGAAGGCAAGGTTTTGCAGAAAGCGAATGTCTGTCTAGCAGCGAATGTAGTTCCAAGGGGCAGTGAAAACCAGCTACAGCTTTCCGTGCTGGCAGCTTTCCTGTGGGCGCAATCGCTGGACGTTTCTAATTTGGCAACCGGGCTCTGCGAGAGAGAAATACACAGTGTTGCCCCTGTACCAACGAAAGCTTTTGTAGAAAGCGAATGTCTGTCTATCAGCGAATGCAGTTCCAAGGGGCAGTGAAAACCAGCTACAGCTTTCCTTGCTGGCAGCTTTCCTGTGGGCGCAATCGCTGGACGTTTCGAATTTGGCAACCGGGCTCTGCGAGAGAGAAATACACAGTGTTGCCCCTGTACCAACGAAAGCTTTTGTAGAAAGCGAATGTCTGTCTAATAGCGAATGTAGTTCCAAGGGGCAGTGAAAACCAGCTACAGCTTTCCGTGCTGGCAGCTTTCCTGTGGGCGCAATCGCTGGACGTTTCGAATTTGGCAACCGGGCTCTGCGAGAGAGAAATACACAGTGTTGCCCCTGTACCAACGAAAGCTTTTGTAGAAAGCGAATGTCTGTCTATCAGCGAATGCAGTTCCAAGGGGCAGTGAAAACCAGCTACAGCTTTCCTTGCTGGCAGCTTTCCTGTGGGCGCAATCGCTGGACGTTTCGAATTTGGCAACCGGGCTCTGCGAGAGAGAAATACACAGTGTTGCCCCTGTACCAACGAAAGCTTTTGTAGAAAGCGAATGTCTGTCTAGCAGCGAATGTAGTTCCAAGGCGCAGTGAAAACCAGCTACAGCTTTCCGTGCTGCCAGCTTTCCTGTGGGCGCAATCGCTGGACGTTTCGAATTTGGCAACCGGGCTCTGCGAGAGAGAAATACACAGTGTTGCCCCTTTACGAAGGCAAGGTTTTGCAGAAAGCGAATGTCTGTCTAGCAGCGAATGTAGTTCCAAGAGACAGTGAAAACCAGCTACAGCTTTCCGTGCTGGCAGCTTTCCTGTGGGCGCAATCGCTGGACGTTTCGAATTTGGCAACCGGGCTCTGCGAGAGAGAAATACACAGTGTTGCCCCTGTACCAACGAAAGCTTTTGTAGAAAGCGAATGTCTGTCTATCAGCGAATGCAGTTCCAAGGGGCAGTGAAAACCAGCTACTGCTTTCCGTGCTGGCAGCTTTCCTGTGGGCGCAATCGCTGGACGTTTCGAATTTGGCAACCGGGCTCTGCGAGAGAGAAATACACAGTGTTGCCCCTGTACCAACGAAAGCTTTTGTAGAAAGCGAATGTCTGTCTATCAGCGAATGCAGTTCCAAGGGGCAGTGAAAACCAGCTACAGCTTTCCTTGCTGGCAGCTTTCCTGTGGGCGCAATCGCTGGACGTTTCGAATTTGGCAACCGGGCTCTGCGAGAGAGAAATACACAGTGTTGCCCCTGTACCAACGAAAGCTTTTGTAGAAAGCGAATGTCTGTCTAGCAGCGAATGTAGTTCCAAGGGGCAGTGAAAACCAGCTACAGCTTTCCGTGCTGGCAGCTTTCCTGTGGGCGCAATCGCTGGACGTTTCATATTTGGCAGCTGGGCTCTGCGAGAGAGAAATACACAGTGTTGCCCCTTTACGAAGGCAAGGTTTTACAGAAAGCGAATGTCTGTCTAGCAGCGAATGTAGTTCCAAGAGACAGTGAAAACCAGCTACAGCTTTCCGTGCTGGCAGCTTTCCTGTGGGCGCAATCGCTGGACGTTTCGAATTTGGCAACCGGGCTCTGCGAGAGAGAAATACACAGTGTTGCCCCTGTACCAACGAAAGCTTTTGTAGAAAGCGAATGTCTGTCTATCAGCGAATGCAGTTCCAAGGGGCAGTGAAAACCAGCTACAGCTTTCCGTGCTGGCAGCTTTCCTGTGGGCGCAATCGCTGGACGTTTCGAATTTGGCAGGCGGGCTCTGCGAGAGAGAAATACACAGTGTTGCCCCTGTACCAACGAAAGCTTTTGTAGAAAGCGAATGTCTGTCTATCAGCGAATGTAGTTCCAAGGGGCAGTGAAAACCAGCTACAGCTTTCCGTGCTGGCAGCTTTCCTGTGGGCGCAATCGCTGGACGTTTCCAATTTGGCAACCGGGCTCTGCGAGAGAGAAATACACAGTGTTGCCCCTGTACCAACGAAAGCTTTTGTAGAAAGCGAATGTCTGTCTAGCAGCGAATGCAGTTCCAAGGGGCAGTGAAAACCAGCTACAGCTTTCCGTGCTGGCAGCTTTCCTGTGGGCGCAATCGCTGGACGTTTCGAATTTGGCAACCGGGCTCTGCGAGAGAGAAATATACAGTGTTGCCCCTTTACGAACGAAAGCTTTTGTAGAAAGCGAATGTCTATCTATCAGCGAATGCAGTTCCAAGGGGCAGTGAAAACCAGCTACAGCTTTCCTTGCTGGCAGCTTTCCTGTGGGCACAATCGCTGGACGTTTCGAATTTGGCAACCAGGCTCTGCGAGAGAGAAATACACAGTGTTGCCCCTTTACGAAGGCAAGGTTTTGCAGAAAGCGAATGTCTGTCTAGCAGCGAATGTAGTTCCAAGGGGCAGTGAAAACCAGCTACAGCTTTCCGTGCTGGCAGCTTTCCTGTGGGCGCAATCGCTGGACGTTTCGAATTTGGCAACCGGGCTCTGCGAGAGAGAAATACACAGTGTTGCCCCTGTACCAACGAAAGCTTTTGTAGAAAGCGAATGTCTGTCTATCAGCGAATGCAGTTCCAAGGGGCAGTGAAAACCAGCTACAGCTTTCCTTGCTGGCAGCTTTCCTGTGGGCGCAATCGCTGGACGTTTCGAATTTGGCAACCGGGCTCTGCGAGAGAGAAATACACAGTGTTGCCCCTGTACCAACGAAAGCTTTTGTAGAAAGCGAATGTCTGTCTATCAGCGAATGTAGTTCCAAGGGGCAGTGAAAACCAGCTACAGCTTTCCGTGCTGGCAGCTTTCCTGTGGGCGCAATCGCTGGACTTTTCGAATTTGGCAACCGGGCTCTGCGAGAGAGAAATACACAGTGTTGCCCCTGTACCAACGAAAGCTTTTGTAGAAAGCGAATGTCTGTCTATCAGCGAATGCAGTTCCAAGGGGCAGTGAAAACCAGCTACAGCTTTCCTTGCTGGCAGCTTTCCTGTGGGCGCAATCGCTGGACGTTTCGAATTTGGCAACCGGGCTCTGCGAGAGAGAAATACACAGTGTTGCCCCTGTACCAACGAAAGCTTTTGTAGAAAGCGAATGTCTGTCTAGCAGCGAATGTAGTTCCAAGGCGCAGTGAAAACCAGCTACAGCTTTCCGTGCTGGCAGCTTTCCTGTGGGCGCAATCGCTGGACGTTTCGAATTTGGCAACCGGGCTCTGCGAGAGAGAAATACACAGTGTTGCCCCTGTACCAACGAAAGCTTTTGTAGAAAGCGAATGTCTGTCTAATAGCGAATGCAGTTCCAAGAGGCAGTGAAAACCAGCTACAGCTTTCCGCGCTGGCAGCTTTCCTGTGGGCGCAATCGCTGGACGTTTCGAATTTGGCAACCGGGCTCTGCGAGAGAGAAATACACAGTGTTGCCCCTTTACGAAGGCAAGGTTTTACAGAAAGCGAATGTCTGTCTAGCAGCGAATGTAGTTCCAAGAGACAGTGAAAACCAGCTACAGCTTTCCGTGCTGGCAGCTTTCCTGTGGGCGCAATCGCTGGACGTTTCGAATTTGGCAACCGGGCTCTGCGAGAGAGAAATACACAGTGTTGCCCCTGTACCAACGAAAGCTTTTGTAGAAAGCGAATGTCTGTCTATCAGCGAATGCAGTTCCAAGGGGCAGTGAAAACCAGCTACAGCTTTCCGTGCTGGCAGCTTTCCTGTGGGCGCAATCGCTGGACGTTTCGAATTTGGCAACCGGGCTCTGCGAGAGAGAAATACACAGTGTTGCCCCTTTACGAAGGCAAGGTTTTGCAGAAAGCGAATGTCTGTCTAGCAGCGAATGTAGTTCCAAGGGGCAGTGAAAACCACCTACAGCTTTCCGTGCTGGCAGCTTTCCTGTGGGCGCAATCGCTGGACGTTTCGAATTTGGCAGCCGGGCTCTGCGAGAGAGAAATACACAGTGTTGCCCCTGTACCAATGAAAGCTTTTGTAGAAAGCGAATGTCTGTCTATCAGCGAATGCAGTTCCAAGGGGCAGTGAAAACCAGCTACAGCTTTCCGTGCTGGCAGCTTTCCTGTGGGCGCAATCGCTGGACGTTTCGAATTTGGCAGCCGTGCTCTGCGAGAGAGAAATACACAGTGTTGCCCCTTTACGAAGGCAAGGTTTTGCAGAAAGCGAATGTCTGTCTAGCAGCGAATGTAGTTCCAAGAGACAGTGAAAACCAGCTACAGCTTTCCGTGCTGGCAGCTTTCCTGTGGGCGCAATCGCTGGACTTTTCGAATTTGGCAACCGGGCTCTGCGAGAGAGAAATACACAGTGTTGCCCCTGTACCAACGAAAGCTTTTGTAGAAAGCGAATGTCTGTCTATCAGCGAATGCAGTTCCAAGGGGCAGTGAAAACCAGCTACAGCTTTCCGTGCTGGCAGCTTTCCTGTGGGCGCAATTGCTGGACGTTTCGAATTTGGCAACCGGGCTCTGCGAGAGAGAAATACACAGTGTTGCCCCTGTTCCAACGAAAGCTTTTGTAGAAAGCGAATGTCTGTCTATCAGCAAATGCAGTTCCAAGAGACAGTGAAAACCAGCTACAGCTTTCCGTGCTGGCAGCTTTCCTGTGGGCGCAATCGCTGGACGTTTCGAATTTGGCAGCCGGGCTCTGCGAGAGAGAAATACACAGTGTTGCCCCTTTACGAAGGCAAGGTTTTGCAGAAAGCGAATGTCTGTCTATCAGCGAATGTAGTTCCAAGAGACAGTGAAAACCAGCTACAGCTTTCCGTGCTGGCAGCTTTCCTGTGGGCGCAATCGCTGGACGTTTCGAATTTGGCAGCCGGGCTCTGCGAGAGAGAAATACACAGTGTTGCCCCTTTACGAAGGCAAGGTTTTGCAGAAAGCGAATGTCTGTCTAGCAGCGAATGTAGTTCCAAGGGGCAGTGAAAACCAGCTACAGCTTTCCGTGCTGGCAGCTTTCCTGTGGGCGCAATCGCTGGACGTTTCGAATTTGGCAACCGGGCTCTGCGAGAGAGAAATACACAGTGTTGCCCCTGTACCAACGAAAGCTTTTGTAGAAAGCGAATGTCTGTCTATCAGCGAATGCAGTTCCAAGGGGCAGTGAAAACCAGCTACAGCTTTCCGTGCTGGCAGCTTTCCTGTGGGCGCAATCGCTGGACGTTTCGAATTTGGCAGCCGTGCTCTGCGAGAGAGAAATACACAGTGTTGCCCCTTTACGAAGGCAAGGTTTTGCAGAAAGCGAATGTCTGTCTAGCAGCGAATGTAGTTCCAAGAGACAGTGAAAACCAGCTACAGCTTTCCGTGCTGGCAGCTTTCCTGTGGGCGCAATCGCTGGACGTTTCGAATTTGGCAACCGGGCTCTGCGAGAGAGAAATACACAGTGTTGCCCCTGTACCAACGAAAGCTTTTGTAGAAAGCGAATGTCTGTCTATCAGCGAATGCAGTTCCAAGGGGCAGTGAAAACCAGCTACAGCTTTCCTTGCTGGCAGCTTTCCTGTGGGCGCAATCGCTGGACGTTTCGAATTTGGCAACCGGGCTCTGCGAGAGAGAAATACACAGTGTTGCCCCTGTACCAACGAAAGCTTTTGTAGAAAGCGAATGTCTGTCTAGCAGCGAATGCAGTTCCAAGGGGCAGTGAAAACCAGCTACAGCTTTCCGTGCTGGCAGCTTTCCTGTGGGCGCAATCGCTGGACGTTTCGAATTTGGCAGCCGGGCTCTGCGAGAGAGAAATATACAGTGTTGCCCCTTTACGAACGAAAGCTTTTGTAGAAAGCGAATGTCTATCTATCAGCGAATGCAGTTCCAAGGGGCAGTGAAAACCAGCTACAGCTTTCCTTGCTGGCAGCTTTCCTGTGGGCGCAATCGCTGGACGTTTCGAATTTGGCAACCAGGCTCTGCGAGAGAGAAATACACAGTGTTGCCCCTTTACGAAGGCAAGGTTTTGCAGAAAGCGAATGTCTGTCTAGCAGCGAATGTAGTTCCAAGGGGCAGTGAAAACCAGCTACAGCTTTCCGTGCTGGCAGCTTTCCTGTGGGCGCAATCGCTGGACGTTTCGAATTTGGCAACCGGGCTCTGCGAGAGAGAAATACACAGTGTTGCCCCTGTACCAACGAAAGCTTTTGTAGAAAGCGAATGTCTGTCTATCAGCGAATGCAGTTCCAAGGGGCAGTGAAAACCAGCTACAGCTTTCCTTGCTGGCAGCTTTCCTGTGGGCGCAATCGCTGGACGTTTCGAATTTGGCAACCGGGCTCTGCGAGAGAGAAATACACAGTGTTGCCCCTGTACCAACGAAAGCTTTTGTAGAAAGCGAATGTCTGTCTATCAGCGAATGCAGTTCCAAGGGGCAGTGAAAACCAGCTACAGCTTTCCGTGCTGGCAGCTTTCCTGTGGGCGCAATCGCTGGACGTTTCGAATTTGGCAACCGGGCTCTGCGAGAGAGAAATACACAGTGTTGCCCCTGTTCCAACGAAAGCTTTTGTAGAAAGCGAATGTCTGTCTAGCAGCGAATGCAGTTCCAAGGGGCAGTGAAAACCAGCTACAGCTTTCCTTGCTGGCAGCTTTCCTGTGGGCGCAATCGCTGGACGTTTCGAATTTGGAAACCGGGCTCTGCGAGAGAGAAATACACAGTGTTGCCCCTGTACCAACGAAAGCTTTTGTAGAAAGCGAATGTCTGTCTAGCAGCGAATGTAGTTCCAAGGGGCAGTGAAAACCAGCTACAGCTTTCCGTGCTGGCAGCTTTCCTGTGGGCGCAATCGCTGGACGTTTCGAATTTGGCAGGCGGGCTCTGCGAGAGAGAAATACACAGTGTTGCCGCTTTACGAAGGCAAGGTTTTGCAGAAAGCGAATGTCTTGTCTAGCAGCGAATGTAGTTCCAAGAGACAGTGAAAACCAGCTACAGCTTTCTGTGCTGGCAGCTTTCCTGTGGGCGCAATCGCTGGACTTTTCGAATTTGGCAACCGGGCTCTGCGAGAGAGAAATACACAGTGTTGCCCCTGGACCAACGAAAGCTTTTGTAGAAAGCGAATGTCTGTCTATCAGCGAATGCAGTTCCAAGGGGCAGTGAAAACCAGCTACAGCTTTCCGTGCTGGCAGCTTTCCTGTGGGCGCAATCGCTGGACGTTTCGAATTTGGCAACCAGGCTCTGCGAGAGAGAAATACAAAGTGTTGCCCCTTTACGAAGGCAAGGTTTTGCAGAAAGCGAATGTCTGTCTAGCAGCGAATGTAGTTCCAAGGGGCAGTGAAAACCAGCTACAGCTTTCCGTGCTGGCAGCTTTCCTGTGGGCGCAATCGCTGGACGTTTCTAATTTGGCAACCGGGCTCTGCGAGAGAGAAATACACAGTGTTGCCCCTGTACCAACGAAAGCTTTTGTAGAAAGCGAATGTCTGTCTATCAGCGAATGCAGTTCCAAGGGGCAGTGAAAACCAGCTACAGCTTTCCTTGCTGGCAGCTTTCCTGTGGGCGCAATCGCTGGACGTTTCGAATTTGGCAACCGGGCTCTGCGAGAGAGAAATACACAGTGTTGCCCCTGTACCAACGAAAGCTTTTGTAGAAAGCGAATGTCTGTCTATCAGCGAATGCAGTTCCAAGGGGCAGTGAAAACCAGCTACAGCTTTCCGTGCTGGCAGCTTTCCTGTGGGCGCAATCGCTGGACGTTTCGAATTTGGCAGCCGGGCTCTGCGAGAGAGAAATATACAGTGTTGCCCCTTTACGAACGAAAGCTTTTGTAGAAAGCGAATGTCTATCTATCAGCGAATGCAGTTCCAAGGGGCAGTGAAAACCAGCTACAGCTTTCCTTGCTGGCAGCTTTCCTGTGGGCGCAATCGCTGGACGTTTCGAATTTGGCAACCAGGCTCTGCGAGAGAGAAATACACAGTGTTGCCCCTTTACGAAGGCAAGGTTTTGCAGAAAGCGAATGTCTGTCTAGCAGCGAATGTAGTTCCAAGGGGCAGTGAAAACCAGCTACAGCTTTCCGTGCTGGCAGCTTTCCTGTGGGCGCAATCGCTGGACGTTTCTAATTTGGCAACCGGGTTCTGCGAGAGAGAAATACACAGTGTTGCCCCTGTACCAACGAAAGCTTTTGTAGAAAGCGAATGTCTGTCTATCAGCGAATGCAGTTCCAAGGGGCAGTGAAAACCAGCTACAGCTTTCCTTGCTGGCAGCTTTCCTGTGGGCGCAATCGCTGGACGTTTCGAATTTGGCAACCGGGCTCTGCGAGAGAGAAATACACAGTGTTGCCCCTGTACCAACGAAAGCTTTTGTAGAAAGCGAATGTCTGTCTATCAGCGAATGTAGTTCCAAGGGGCAGTGAAAACCAGCTACAGCTTTCCGTGCTGGCAGCTTTCCTGTGGGCGCAATCGCTGGACGTTTCGAATTTGGCAACCGGGCTCTGCGAGAGAGAAATACACAGTGTTGCCCCTGTACCAACGAAAGCTTTTGTAGAAAGCGAATGTCTGTCTATCAGCGAATGCAGTTCCAAGGGGCAGTGAAAACCAGCTACAGCTTTCCTTGCTGGCAGCTTTCCTGTGGGCGCAATCGCTGGACGTTTCGAATTTGGCAACCGGGCTCTGCGAGAGAGAAATACACAGTGTTGCCCCTGTACCAACGAAAGCTTTTGTAGAAAGCGAATGTCTGTCTAGCAGCGAATGTAGTTCCAAGGCGCAGTGAAAACCAGCTACAGCTTTCCTTGCTGGCAGCTTTCCTGTGGGCGCAATCGCTGGACGTTTCGAATTTGGCAACCGGGCTCTGCGAGAGAGAAATACACAGTGTTGCCCCTTTACGAAGGCAAGGTTTTGCAGAAAGCGAATGTCTGTCTAGCAGCGAATGTAGTTCCAAGAGACAGTGAAAACCAGCTACAGCTTTCCGTGCTGGCAGCTTTCCTGTGGGCGCAATCGCTGGACGTTTCGAATTTGGCAACCGGGCTCTGCGAGAGAGAAATACACAGTGTTGCCCCTGTACCAACGAAAGCTTTTGTAGAAAGCGAATGTCTGTCTATCAGCGAATGCAGTTCCAAGGGGCAGTGAAAACCAGCTACTGCTTTCCGTGCTGGCAGCTTTCCTGTGGGCGCAATCGCTGGACGTTTCGAATTTGGCAACCGGGCTCTGCGAGAGAGAAATACACAGTGTTGCCCCTGTACCAACGAAAGCTTTTGTAGAAAGCGAATGTCTGTCTATCAGCGAATGCAGTTCCAAGGGGCAGTGAAAACCAGCTACAGCTTTCCTTGCTGGCAGCTTTCCTGTGGGCGCAATCGCTGGACGTTTCGAATTTGGCAACCGGGCTCTGCGAGAGAGAAATACACAGTGTTGCCCCTGTACCAACGAAAGCTTTTGTAGAAAGCGAATGTCTGTCTATCAGCGAATGCAGTTCCAAGGGGCAGTGAAAACCAGCTACAGCTTTCCGTGCTGGCAGCTTTCCTGTGGGCGCAATCGCTGGACGTTTCGAATTTGGCAGCCGGGCTCTGCGAGAGAGAAATACACAGTGTTGCCCCTGTACCAATGAAAGCTTTTGTAGAAAGCGAATGTCTGTCTATCAGCGAATGCAGTTCCAAGGGGCAGTGAAAACCAGCTACAGCTTTCCGTGCTGGCAGCTTTCCTGTGGGCGCAATCGCTGGACGTTTCGAATTTGGCAGCCGTGCTCTGCGAGAGAGAAATACACAGTGTTGCCCCTTTACGAAGGCAAGGTTTTGCAGAAAGCGAATGTCTGTCTAGCAGCGAATGTAGTTCCAAGAGACAGTGAAAACCAGCTACAGCTTTCCGTGCTGGCAGCTTTCCTGTGGGCGCAATCGCTGGACGTTTCGAATTTGGCAACCGGGCTCTGCGAGAGAGAAATACACAGTGTTGCCCCTGTACCAACGAAAGCTTTTGTAGAAAGCGAATGTCTGTCTATCAGCGAATGCAGTTCCAAGGGGCAGTGAAAACCAGCTACAGCTTTCCTTGCTGGCAGCTTTCCTGTGGGCGCAATCGCTGGACGTTTCGAATTTGGCAACCGGGCTCTGCGAGAGAGAAATACACAGTGTTGCCCCTGTACCAACGAAAGCTTTTGTAGAAAGCGAATGTCTGTCTAGCAGCGAATGCAGTTCCAAGGGGCAGTGAAAACCAGCTACAGCTTTCCGTGCTGGCAGCTTTCCTGTGGGCGCAATCGCTGGACGTTTCGAATTTGGCAGCCGGGCTCTGCGAGAGAGAAATATACAGTGTTGCCCCTTTACGAACGAAAGCTTTTGTAGAAAGCGAATGTCTATCTATCAGCGAATGCAGTTCCAAGGGGCAGTGAAAACCAGCTACAGCTTTCCTTGCTGGCAGCTTTCCTGTGGGCGCAATCGCTGGACGTTTCGAATTTGGCAACCAGGCTCTGCGAGAGAGAAATACACAGTGTTGCCCCTTTACGAAGGCAAGGTTTTGCAGAAAGCGAATGTCTGTCTAGCAGCGAATGTAGTTCCAAGGGGCAGTGAAAACCAGCTACAGCTTTCCGTGCTGGCAGCTTTCCTGTGGGCGCAATCGCTGGACGTTTCGAATTTGGCAACCGGGCTCTGCGAGAGAGAAATACACAGTGTTGCCCCTGTACCAACGAAAGCTTTTGTAGAAAGCGAATGTCTGTCTATCAGCGAATGCAGTTCCAAGGGGCAGTGAAAACCAGCTACAGCTTTCCTTGCTGGCAGCTTTCCTGTGGGCGCAATCGCTGGACGTTTCGAATTTGGCAACCGGGCTCTGCGAGAGAGAAATACACAGTGTTGCCCCTGTACCAACGAAAGCTTTTGTAGAAAGCGAATGTCTGTCTATCAGCGAATGCAGTTCCAAGGGGCAGTGAAAACCAGCTACAGCTTTCCTTGCTGGCAGCTTTCCTGTGGGCGCAATCGCTGGACGTTTCGAATTTGGCAACCGGGCTCTGCGAGAGAGAAATACACAGTGTTGCCCCTGTTCCAACGAAAGCTTTTGTAGAAAGCGAATGTCTGTCTAGCAGCGAATGCAGTTCCAAGGGGCAGTGAAAACCAGCTACAGCTTTCCTTGCTGGCAGCTTTCCTGTGGGCGCAATCGCTGGACGTTTCGAATTTGGAAACCGGGCTCTGCGAGAGAGAAATACACAGTGTTGCCCCTGTACCAACGAAAGCTTTTGTAGAAAGCGAATGTCTGTCTAGCAGCGAATGTAGTTCCAAGGGGCAGTGAAAACCAGCTACAGCTTTCCGTGCTGGCAGCTTTCCTGTGGGCGCAATCGCTGGACGTTTCGAATTTGGCAGGCGGGCTCTGCGAGAGAGAAATACACAGTGTTGCCGCTTTACGAAGGCAAGGTTTTGCAGAAAGCGAATGTCTTGTCTAGCAGCGAATGTAGTTCCAAGAGACAGTGAAAACCAGCTACAGCTTTCTGTGCTGGCAGCTTTCCTGTGGGCGCAATCGCTGGACTTTTCGAATTTGGCAACCGGGCTCTGCGAGAGAGAAATACACAGTGTTGCCCCTGGACCAACGAAAGCTTTTGTAGAAAGCGAATGTCTGTCTATCAGCGAATGCAGTTCCAAGGGGCAGTGAAAACCAGCTACAGCTTTCCGTGCTGGCAGCTTTCCTGTGGGCGCAATCGCTGGACGTTTCGAATTTGGCAACCAGGCTCTGCGAGAGAGAAATACAAAGTGTTGCCCCTTTACGAAGGCAAGGTTTTGCAGAAAGCGAATGTCTGTCTAGCAGCGAATGTAGTTCCAAGGGGCAGTGAAAACCAGCTACAGCTTTCCGTGCTGGCAGCTTTCCTGTGGGCGCAATCGCTGGACGTTTCTAATTTGGCAACCGGGCTCTGCGAGAGAGAAATACACAGTGTTGCCCCTGTTCCAACGAAAGCTTTTGTAGAAAGCGAATGTCTGTCTATCAGCGAATGCAGTTCCAAGGGGCAGTGAAAACCAGCTACAGCTTTCCTTGCTGGCAGCTTTCCTGTGGGCGCAATCGCTGGACGTTTCGAATTTGGCAACCGGGCTCTGCGAGAGAGAAATACACAGTGTTGCCCCTGTACCAACGAAAGCTTTTGTAGAAAGCGAATGTCTGTCTATCAGCGAATGCAGTTCCAAGGGGCAGTGAAAACCAGCTACAGCTTTCCGTGCTGGCAGCTTTCCTGTGGGCGCAATCGCTGGACGTTTCGAATTTGGCAGCCGGGCTCTGCGAGAGAGAAATATACAGTGTTGCCCCTTTACGAACGAAAGCTTTTGTAGAAAGCGAATGTCTATCTATCAGCGAATGCAGTTCCAAGGGGCAGTGAAAACCAGCTACAGCTTTCCTTGCTGGCAGCTTTCCTGTGGGCGCAATCGCTGGACGTTTCGAATTTGGCAACCAGGCTCTGCGAGAGAGAAATACACAGTGTTGCCCCTTTACGAAGGCAAGGTTTTGCAGAAAGCGAATGTCTGTCTAGCAGCGAATGTAGTTCCAAGGGGCAGTGAAAACCAGCTACAGCTTTCCGTGCTGGCAGCTTTCCTGTGGGCGCAATCGCTGGACGTTTCTAATTTGGCAACCGGGTTCTGCGAGAGAGAAATACACAGTGTTGCCCCTGTACCAACGAAAGCTTTTGTAGAAAGCGAATGTCTGTCTATCAGCGAATGCAGTTCCAAGGGGCAGTGAAAACCAGCTACAGCTTTCCTTGCTGGCAGCTTTCCTGTGGGCGCAATCGCTGGACGTTTCGAATTTGGCAACCGGGCTCTGCGAGAGAGAAATACACAGTGTTGCCCCTGTACCAACGAAAGCTTTTGTAGAAAGCGAATGTCTGTCTATCAGCGAATGTAGTTCCAAGGGGCAGTGAAAACCAGCTACAGCTTTCCGTGCTGGCAGCTTTCCTGTGGGCGCAATCGCTGGACGTTTCGAATTTGGCAACCGGGCTCTGCGAGAGAGAAATACACAGTGTTGCCCCTGTACCAACGAAAGCTTTTGTAGAAAGCGAATGTCTGTCTATCAGCGAATGCAGTTCCAAGGGGCAGTGAAAACCAGCTACAGCTTTCCTTGCTGGCAGCTTTCCTGTGGGCGCAATCGCTGGACGTTTCGAATTTGGCAACCGGGCTCTGCGAGAGAGAAATACACAGTGTTGCCCCTGTACCAACGAAAGCTTTTGTAGAAAGCGAATGTCTGTCTAGCAGCGAATGTAGTTCCAAGGCGCAGTGAAAACCAGCTACAGCTTTCCTTGCTGGCAGCTTTCCTGTGGGCGCAATCGCTGGACGTTTCGAATTTGGCAACCGGGCTCTGCGAGAGAGAAATACACAGTGTTGCCCCTTTACGAAGGCAAGGTTTTGCAGAAAGCGAATGTCTGTCTAGCAGCGAATGTAGTTCCAAGAGACAGTGAAAACCAGCTACAGCTTTCCGTGCTGGCAGCTTTCCTGTGGGCGCAATCGCTGGACGTTTCGAATTTGGCAACCGGGCTCTGCGAGAGAGAAATACACAGTGTTGCCCCTGTACCAACGAAAGCTTTTGTAGAAAGCGAATGTCTGTCTATCAGCGAATGCAGTTCCAAGGGGCAGTGAAAACCAGCTACTGCTTTCCGTGCTGGCAGCTTTCCTGTGGGCGCAATCGCTGGACGTTTCGAATTTGGCAACCGGGCTCTGCGAGAGAGAAATACACAGTGTTGCCCCTGTACCAACGAAAGCTTTTGTAGAAAGCGAATGTCTGTCTATCAGCGAATGCAGTTCCAAGGGGCAGTGAAAACCAGCTACAGCTTTCCTTGCTGGCAGCTTTCCTGTGGGCGCAATCGCTGGACGTTTCGAATTTGGCAACCGGGCTCTGCGAGAGAGAAATACACAGTGTTGCCCCTGTACCAACGAAAGCTTTTGTAGAAAGCGAATGTCTGTCTAGCAGCGAATGCAGTTCCAAGGGGCAGTGAAAACCAGCTACAGCTTTCCTTGCTGGCAGCTTTCCTGTGGGCGCAATCGCTGGACGTTTCGAATTTGGCAACCGGGCTCTGCGAGAGAGAAATACACAGTGTTGCCCCTGTACCAACGAAAGCTTTTGTAGAAAGCGAATGTCTGTCTAGCAGCGAATGTAGTTCCAAGGGGCAGTGAAAACCAGCTACAGCTTTCCGTGCTGGCAGCTTTCCTGTGGGCGCAATCGCTGGACGTTTCGAATTTGGCAGGCGGGCTCTGCGAGAGAGAAATACACAGTGTTGCCCCTTTACGAAGGCAAGGTTTTACAGAAAGCGAATGTCTGTCTAGCAGCGAATGTAGTTCTAAGAGACAGTGAAAACCAGCTACAGCTTTCCGTGCTGGCAGCTTTCCTGTGGGCGCAATCGCTGGACTTTTCGAATTTGGCAACCGGGCTCTGCGAGAGAGAAATACACAGTGTTGCCCCTGGACCAACGAAAGCTTTTGTAGAAAGCGAATGTCTGTCTATCAGCGAATGCAGTTCCAAGGGGCAGTGAAAACCAGCTACAGCTTTCCGTGCTGGCAGCTTTCCTGTGGGCGCAATCGCTGGACGTTTCGAATTTGGCAACCAGGCTCTGCGAGAGAGAAATACACAGTGTTGCCCCTTTACGAAGGCAAGGTTTTGCAGAAAGCGAATGTCTGTCTAGCAGCGAATGTAGTTCCAAGGGGCAGTGAAAACCAGCTACAGCTTTCCGTGCTGGCAGCTTTCCTGTGGGCGCAATCGCTGGACGTTTCTAATTTGGCAACCGGGCTCTGCGAGAGAGAAATACACAGTGTTGCCCCTGTACCAACGAAAGCTTTTGTAGAAAGCGAATGTCTGTCTATCAGCGAATGCAGTTCCAAGGGGCAGTGAAAACCAGCTACAGCTTTCCTTGCTGGCAGCTTTCCTGTGGGCGCAATCGCTGGACGTTTCGAATTTGGCAACCGGGCTCTGCGAGAGAGAAATACACAGTGTTGCCCCTGTACCAACGAAAGCTTTTGTAGAAAGCGAATGTCTGTCTATCAGCGAATGTAGTTCCAAGGGGCAGTGAAAACCAGCTACAGCTTTCCGTGCTGGCAGCTTTCCTGTGGGCGCAATCGCTGGACGTTTCGAATTTGGCAACCGGGCTCTGCGAGAGAGAAATACACAGTGTTGCCCCTGTACCAACGAAAGCTTTTGTAGAAAGCGAATGTCTGTCTATCAGCGAATGCAGTTCCAAGGGGCAGTGAAAACCAGCTACAGCTTTCCTTGCTGGCAGCTTTCCTGTGGGCGCAATCGCTGGACGTTTCGAATTTGGCAACCGGGCTCTGCGAGAGAGAAATACACAGTGTTGCCCCTGTACCAACGAAAGCTTTTGTAGAAAGCGAATGTCTGTCTAGCAGCGAATGTAGTTCCAAGGCGCAGTGAAAACCAGCTACAGCTTTCCTTGCTGGCAGCTTTCCTGTGGGCGCAATCGCTGGACGTTTCGAATTTGGCAACCGGGCTCTGCGAGAGAGAAATACACAGTGTTGCCCCTTTACGAAGGCAAGGTTTTGCAGAAAGCGAATGTCTGTCTAGCAGCGAATGTAGTTCCAAGAGACAGTGAAAACCAGCTACAGCTTTCCGTGCTGGCAGCTTTCCTGTGGGCGCAATCGCTGGACGTTTCGAATTTGGCAACCGGGCTCTGCGAGAGAGAAATACACAGTGTTGCCCCTGTACCAACGAAAGCTTTTGTAGAAAGCGAATGTCTGTCTATCAGCGAATGCAGTTCCAAGGGGCAGTGAAAACCAGCTACTGCTTTCCGTGCTGGCAGCTTTCCTGTGGGCGCAATCGCTGGACGTTTCGAATTTGGCAACCGGGCTCTGCGAGAGAGAAATACACAGTGTTGCCCCTGTACCAACGAAAGCTTTTGTAGAAAGCGAATGTCTGTCTATCAGCGAATGCAGTTCCAAGGGGCAGTGAAAACCAGCTACAGCTTTCCTTGCTGGCAGCTTTCCTGTGGGCGCAATCGCTGGACGTTTCGAATTTGGCAACCGGGCTCTGCGAGAGAGAAATACACAGTGTTGCCCCTGTACCAACGAAAGCTTTTGTAGAAAGCGAATGTCTGTCTATCAGCGAATGCAGTTCCAAGGGGCAGTGAAAACCAGCTACAGCTTTCCTTACTGGCAGCTTTCCTGTGGGCGCAATCGCTGGACGTTTCGAATTTGGCAGGCGGGCTCTGCGAGAGAGAAATACACAGTGTTGCCCGTGTTCCAACGAAAGCTTTTGTAGAAAGCGAATGTCTGTCTAGCAGCGAATGTAGTTCCAAGGGGCAGTGAAAACCAGCTACAGCTTTCCGTGCTGGCAGCTTTCCTGTGGGCGCAATCGCTGGACGTTTCGAATTTGGCAACCGGGCTCTGCGAGAGAGAAATACACAGTGTTGCCCCTGTACCAACAAAAGCTTTTGTAGAAAGCGAATGTCTGTCTATCAGCAAATGCAGTTCCAAGAGACAGTGAAAACCAGCTACAGCTTTCCTTGCTGGCAGCTTTCCTGTGGGCGCAATCGCTGGACGTTTCGAATTTGGCAACCGGGCTCTGCGAGAGAGAAATACACAGTGTTGCCCCTGTACCAACGAAAGCTTTTGTAGAAAGCGAATGTCTGTCTAGCAGCGAATGTAGTTCCAAGGGGCAGTGAAAACCAGCTACAGCTTTCCGTGCTGGCAGCTTTCCTGTGGGCGCAATCGCTGGACGTTTCGAATTTGGCAGCCGGGCTCTGCGAGAGAGAAATACACAGTGTTGCCCCTTTACGAACGAAAGCTTTTGTAGAAAGCGAATGTCTATCTATCAGCGAATGCAGTTCCAAGGGGCAGTGAAAACCAGCTACAGCTTTCCTTGCTGGCAGCTTTCCTGTGGGCGCAATCGCTGGACGTTTCGAATTTGGCAACCGGGCTCTGCGAGAGAGAAATACACAGTGTTGCCCCTGTACCAACGAAAGCTTTTGTAGAAAGCGAATGTCTGTCTAGCAGCGAATGCAGTTCCAAGGGGCAGTGAAAACCAGCTACAGCTTTCCGTGCTGGCAGCTTTCCTGTGGGCGCAATCGCTGGACGTTTCGAATTTGGCAACCGGGCTCTGCGAGAGAGAAATACACAGTGTTGCCCCTTTACGAAGGCAAGGATTTGCAGAAAGCGAATGTCTGTCTAGCAGCGAATGTAGTTCCAAGGGGCAGTGAAAACCAGCTACAGCTTTCCGTGCTGGCAGCTTTCCTGTGGGCGCAATCGCTGGACGTTTCGAATTTGGCAACCGGGCTCTGCGAGAGAGAAATACACAGTGTTGCCCCTGTACCAACGAAAGCTTTTGTAGAAAGCGAATGTCTGTCTAGCAGAGAATGTAGTTCCAAGGGGCAGTGAAAACCAGCTACAGCTTTCCGTGCTGGCAGCTTTCCTGTGGGCGCAATCGCTGGACGTTTCGAATTTGGCAGCCGGGCTCTGCGAGAGAGAAATACACAGTGTTGCCCCTTTACGAAGGCAAGGTTTTGCAGAAAGCGAATGTCTGTCTAGCAGCGAATGTAGTTCCAAGGGGCAGTGAAAACCAGCTACAGCTTTCCGTGCTGGCAGCTTTCCTGTGGGCGCAATCGCTGGACGTTTCGAATTTGGCAACCGGGCTCTGCGAGAGAGAAATACACAGTGTTGCCCCTGTACCAACGAAAGCTTTTGTAGAAAGCGAATGTCTGTCTATCAGCGAATGCAGTTCCAAGGGGCAGTGAAAACCAGCTACAGCTTTCCTTGCTGGCAGCTTTCCTGTGGGCGCAATCGCTGGACGTTTCGAATTTGGCAACCGGGCTCTGCGAGAGAGAAATACACAGTGTTGCCCCTGGACCAACGAAAGCTTTTGTAGAAAGCGAATGTCTGTCTATCAGCGAATGCAGTTCCAAGGGGCAGTGAAAACCAGCTACAGCTTTCCGTGCTGGCAGCTTTCCTGTGGGCGCAATCGCTGGACGTTTCGAATTTGGCAGCCGGGCTCTGCGAGAGAGAAATACACAGTGTTGCCCCTGTACCAATGAAAGCTTTTGTAGAAAGCGAATGTCTGTCTATCAGCGAATGCAGTTCCAAGGGGCAGTGAAAACCAGCTACAGCTTTCCATGCTGGCAGCTTTCCTGTGGGCGCAATCGCTGGACGTTTCGAATTTGGCAGCCGTGCTCTGCGAGAGAGAAATACACAGTGTTGCCCCTTTACGAAGGCAAGGTTTTGCAGAAAGCGAATGTCTGTCTAGCAGCGAATGTAGTTCCAAGAGACAGTGAAAACCAGCTACAGCTTTCCTTGCTGGCAGCTTTCCTGTGGGCGCAATCGCTGGACGTTTCGAATTTGGCAACCAGGCTCTGCGAGAGAGAAATACACAGTGTTGCCCCTTTACGAAGGCAAGGTTTTGCAGAAAGCGAATGTCTGTCTAGCAGCGAATGTAGTTCCAAGGGGCAGTGAAAACCAGCTACAGCTTTCCGTGCTGGCAGCTTTCCTGTGGGCGCAATCGCTGGACGTTTCGAATTTGGCAGCCGGGCTCTGCGAGAGAGAAATACACAGTGTTGCCCCTTTACGAACGAAAGCTTTTGTAGAAAGCGAATGTCTATCTATCAGCGAATGCAGTTCCAAGGGGCAGTGAAAACCAGCTACAGCTTTCCTTGCTGGCAGCTTTCCTGTGGGCGCAATCGCTGGACGTTTCGAATTTGGCAACCGGGCTCTGCGAGAGAGAAATACACAGTGTTGCCCCTGTACCAACGAAAGCTTTTGTAGAAAGCGAATGTCTGTCTAGCAGCGAATGCAGTTCCAAGGGGCAGTGAAAACCAGCTACAGCTTTCCGTGCTGGCAGCTTTCCTGTGGGCGCAATCGCTGGACGTTTCGAATTTGGCAACCGGGCTCTGCGAGAGAGAAATACACAGTGTTGCCCCTTTACGAAGGCAAGGATTTGCAGAAAGCGAATGTCTGTCTAGCAGCGAATGTAGTTCCAAGGGGCAGTGAAAACCAGCTACAGCTTTCCGTGCTGGCAGCTTTCCTGTGGGCGCAATCGCTGGACGTTTCGAATTTGGCAACCGGGCTCTGCGAGAGAGAAATACACAGTGTTGCCCCTGTACCAACGAAAGCTTTTGTAGAAAGCGAATGTCTGTCTAGCAGCGAATGTAGTTCCAAGGGGCAGTGAAAACCAGCTACAGCTTTCCGTGCTGGCAGCTTTCCTGTGGGCGCAATCGCTGGACGTTTCGAATTTGGCAGCCGGGCTCTGCGAGAGAGAAATACACAGTGTTGCCCCTTTACGAAGGCAAGGTTTTGCAGAAAGCGAATGTCTGTCTAGCAGCGAATGTAGTTCCAAGGGGCAGTGAAAACCAGCTACAGCTTTCCGTGCTGGCAGCTTTCCTGTGGGCGCAATCGCTGGACGTTTCGAATTTGGCAACCGGGCTCTGCGAGAGAGAAATACACAGTGTTGCCCCTGTACCAACGAAAGCTTTTGTAGAAAGCGAATGTCTGTCTATCAGCGAATGCAGTTCCAAGGGGCAGTGAAAACCAGCTACAGCTTTCCTTGCTGGCAGCTTTCCTGTGGGCGCAATCGCTGGACGTTTCGAATTTGGCAACCGGGCTCTGCGAGAGAGAAATACACAGTGTTGCCCCTGGACCAACGAAAGCTTTTGTAGAAAGCGAATGTCTGTCTATCAGCGAATGCAGTTCCAAGGGGCAGTGAAAACCAGCTACAGCTTTCCGTGCTGGCAGCTTTCCTGTGGGCGCAATCGCTGGACGTTTCGAATTTGGCAGCCGGGCTCTGCGAGAGAGAAATACACAGTGTTGCCCCTGTACCAATGAAAGCTTTTGTAGAAAGCGAATGTCTGTCTATCAGCGAATGCAGTTCCAAGGGGCAGTGAAAACCAGCTACAGCTTTCCGTGCTGGCAGCTTTCCTGTGGGCGCAATCGCTGGACGTTTCGAATTTGGCAGCCGTGCTCTGCGAGAGAGAAATACACAGTGTTGCCCCTTTACGAAGGCAAGGTTTTGCAGAAAGCGAATGTCTGTCTAGCAGCGAATGTAGTTCCAAGAGACAGTGAAAACCAGCTACAGCTTTCCGTGCTGGCAGCTTTCCTGTGGGCGCAATCGCTGGACGTTTCGAATTTGGCAACCGGGCTCTGCGAGAGAGAAATACACAGTGTTGCCCCTGTACCAACGAAAGCTTTTGTAGAAAGCGAATGGCTGTCTATCAGCGAATGCAGTTCCAAGGGGCAGTGAAAACCAGCTACAGCTTTCCGTGCTGGCAGCTTTCCTGTGGGCGCAATCGCTGGACGTTTCGAATTTGGCAACCGGGCTCTGCGAGAGAGAAATACACAGTGTTGCCCCTGTACCAACGAAAGCTTTTGTAGAAAGCGAATGTCTGTCTATCAGCGAATGCAGTTCCAAGGGGCAGTGAAAACCAGCTACAGCTTTCCTTGCTGGCAGCTTTCCTGTGGGCGCAATCGCTGGACGTTTCGAATTTGGCAACCGGGCTCTGCGAGAGAGAAATACACAGTGTTGCCCCTGTACCAACGAAAGCTTTTGTAGAAAGCGAATGTCTGTCTATCAGCGAATGCAGTTCCAAGGGGCAGTGAAAACCAGCTACAGCTTTCCGTGCTGGCAGCTTTCCTGTGGGCGCAATCGCTGGACGTTTCGAATTTGGCAGCCGGGCTCTGCGAGAGAGAAATATACAGTGTTGCCCCTTTACGAACGAAAGCTTTTGTAGAAAGCGAATGTCTATCTATCAGCGAATGCAGTTCCAAGGGGCAGTGAAAACCAGCTACAGCTTTCCTTGCTGGCAGCTTTCCTGTGGGCGCAATCGCTGGACGTTTCGAATTTGGCAACCAGGCTCTGCGAGAGAGAAATACACAGTGTTGCCCCTTTACGAAGGCAAGGTTTTGCAGAAAGCGAATGTCTGTCTAGCAGCGAATGTAGTTCCAAGGGGCAGTGAAAACCAGCTACAGCTTTCCGTGCTGGCAGCTTTCCTGTGGGCGCAATCGCTGGACGTTTCGAATTTGGCAACCGGGCTCTGCGAGAGAGAAATACACAGTGTTGCCCCTGTACCAACGAAAGCTTTTGTAGAAAGCGAATGTCTGTCTAGCAGCGAATGCAGTTCCAAGGGGCAGTGAAAACCAGCTACAGCTTTCCTTGCTGGCAGCTTTCCTGTGGGCGCAATCGCTGGACGTTTCGAATTTGGCAACCGGGCTCTGCGAGAGAGAAATACACAGTGTTGCCCCTGTACCAACGAAAGCTTTTGTAGAAAGCGAATGTCTGTCTATCAGCGAATGTAGTTCCAAGGGGCAGTGAAAACCAGCTACAGCTTTCCGTGCTGGCAGCTTTCCTGTGGGCGCAATCGCTGGACGTTTCGAATTTGGCAACCGGGCTCTGCGAGAGAGAAATACACAGTGTTGCCCCTGTACCAACGAAAGCTTTTGTAGAAAGCGAATGTCTGTCTATCAGCGAATGCAGTTCCAAGGGGCAGTGAAAACCAGCTACAGCTTTCCTTGCTGGCAGCTTTCCTGTGGGCGCAATCGCTGGACGTTTCGAATTTGGCAACCGGGCTCTGCGAGAGAGAAATACACAGTGTTGCCCCTGTACCAACGAAAGCTTTTGTAGAAAGCGAATGTCTGTCTAGCAGCGAATGTAGTTCCAAGAGACAGTGAAAACCAGCTACAGCTTTCCGTGCTGGCAGCTTTCCTGTGGGCGCAATCGCTGGACGTTTCGAATTTGGCAACCGGGCTCTGCGAGAGAGAAATACACAGTGTTGCCCCTGTACCAACGAAAGCTTTTGTAGAAAGCGAATGTCTGTCTATCAGCGAATGCAGTTCCAAGGGGCAGTGAAAACCAGCTACTGCTTTCCGTGCTGGCAGCTTTCCTGTGGGCGCAATCGCTGGACGTTTCGAATTTGGCAACCGGGCTCTGCGAGAGAGAAATACACAGTGTTGCCCCTGTACCAACGAAAGCTTTTGTAGAAAGCGAATGTCTGTCTATCAGCGAATGCAGTTCCAAGGGGCAGTGAAAACCAGCTACAGCTTTCCTTGCTGGCAGCTTTCCTGTGGGCGCAATCGCTGGACGTTTCGAATTTGGCAACCGGGCTCTGCGAGAGAGAAATACACAGTGTTGCCCCTGTACCAACGAAAGCTTTTGTAGAAAGCGAATGTCTGTCTAGCAGCGAATGCAGTTCCAAGGGGCAGTGAAAACCAGCTACAGCTTTCCTTGCTGGCAGCTTTCCTGTGTGCGCAATCGCTGGACGTTTCGAATTTGGCAACCGGGCTCTGCGAGAGAGAAATACACAGTGTTGCCCCTGTACCAACGAAAGCTTTTGTAGAAAGCGAATGTCTGTCTAGCAGCGAATGTAGTTCCAAGGGGCAGTGAAAACCAGCTACAGCTTTCCGTGCTGGCAGCTTTCCTGTGGGCGCAATCGCTGGACGTTTCATATTTGGCAGCTGGGCTCTGCGAGAGAGAAATACACAGTGTTGCCCCTTTACGAAGGCAAGGTTTTACAGAAAGCGAATGTCTGTCTAGCAGCGAATGTAGTTCCAAGAGACAGTGAAAACCAGCTACAGCTTTCCGTGCTGGCAGCTTTCCTGTGGGCGCAATCGCTGGACTTTTCGAATTTGGCAACCGGGCTCTGCGAGAGAGAAATACACAGTGTTGCCCCTGTACCAACGAAAGCTTTTGTAGAAAGCAAATGTCTGTCTATCAGCGAATGCAGTTCCAAGGGGCAGTGAAAACCAGCTACAGCTTTCCGTGCTGGCAGCTTTCCTGTGGGCGCAATCGCTGGACGTTTCGAATTTGGCAACCGGGCTCTGCGAGAGAGAAATACACAGTGTTGCCCCTTTACGAAGGCAAGGTTTTGCAGAAAGCGAATGTCTGTCTAGCAGCGAATGTAGTTCCAAGGGGCAGTGAAAACCACCTACAGCTTTCCGTGCTGGCAGCTTTCCTGTGGGCGCAATCGCTGGACGTTTCGAATTTGGCAGCCGGGCTCTGCGAGAGAGAAATACACAGTGTTGCCCCTGTACCAATGAAAGCTTTTGTAGAAAGCGAATGTCTGTCTATCAGCGAATGCAGTTCCAAGGGGCAGTGAAAACCAGCTACAGCTTTCCGTGCTGGCAGCTTTCCTGTGGGCGCAATCGCTGGACGTTTCGAATTTGGCAGCCGTGCTCTGCGAGAGAGAAATACACAGTGTTGCCCCTTTACGAAGGCAAGGTTTTGCAGAAAGCGAATGTCTGTCTATCAGCGAATGTAGTTCCAAGAGACAGTGAAAACCAGCTACAGCTTTCCGTGCTGGCAGCTTTCCTGTGGGCGCAATCGCTGGACGTTTCGAATTTGGCAACCGGGCTCTGCGAGAGAGAAATACACAGTGTTGCCCCTGTACCAACGAAAGCTTTTGTAGAAAGCGAATGTCTGTCTATCAGCGAATGCAGTTCCAAGGGGCAGTGAAAACCAGCTACAGCTTTCCTTGCTGGCAGCTTTCCTGTGGGCGCAATCGCTGGACGTTTCGAATTTGGCAACCGGGCTCTGCGAGAGAGAAATACACAGTGTTGCCCCTGTACCAACGAAAGCTTTTGTAGAAAGCGAATGTCTGTCTATCAGCGAATGCAGTTCCAAGGGGCAGTGAAAACCAGCTACAGCTTTCCGTGCTGGCAGCTTTCCTGTGGGCGCAATCGCTGGACGTTTCGAATTTGGCAGCCGGGCTCTGCGAGAGAGAAATATACAGTGTTGCCCCTTTACGAACGAAAGCTTTTGTAGAAAGCGAATGTCTATCTATCAGCGAATGCAGTTCCAAGGGGCAGTGAAAACCAGCTACAGCTTTCCTTGCTGGCAGCTTTCCTGTGGGCGCAATCGCTGGACGTTTCGAATTTGGCAACCAGGCTCTGCGAGAGAGAAATACACAGTGTTGCCCCTTTACGAAGGCAAGGTTTTGCAGAAAGCGAATGTCTGTCTAGCAGCGAATGTAGTTCCAAGGGGCAGTGAAAACCAGCTACAGCTTTCCGTGCTGGCAGCTTTCCTGTGGGCGCAATCGCTGGACGTTTCTAATTTGGCAACCGGGCTCTGCGAGAGAGAAATACACAGTGTTGCCCCTGTACCAACGAAAGCTTTTGTAGAAAGCGAATGTCTGTCTATCAGCGAATGCAGTTCCAAGGGGCAGTGAAAACCAGCTACAGCTTTCCTTGCTGGCAGCTTTCCTGTGGGCGCAATCGCTGGACGTTTCGAATTTGGCAACCGGGCTCTGCGAGAGAGAAATACACAGTGTTGCCCCTGTACCAACGAAAGCTTTTGTAGAAAGCGAATGTCTGTCTATCAGCGAATGCAGTTCCAAGGGGCAGTGAAAACCAGCTACAGCTTTCCGTGCTGGCAGCTTTCCTGTGGGCGCAATCGCTGGACGTTTCGAATTTGGCAACCGGGCTCTGCGAGAGAGAAATACACAGTGTTGCCCCTGTACCAACGAAAGCTTTTGTAGAAAGCGAATGTCTGTCTATCAGCGAATGCAGTTCCAAGGGGCAGTGAAAACCAGCTACAGCTTTCCTTGCTGGCAGCTTTCCTGTGGGCGCAATCGCTGGACGTTTCGAATTTGGCAACCGGGCTCTGCGAGAGAGAAATACACAGTGTTGCCCCTGTACCAACGAAAGCTTTTGTAGAAAGCGAATGTCTGTCTAGCAGCGAATGTAGTTCCAAGGGGCAGTGAAAACCAGCTACAGCTTTCCGTGCTGGCAGCTTTCCTGTGGGCGCAATCGCTGGACGTTTCGAATTTGGCAACCGGGCTCTGCGAGAGAGAAATACACAGTGTTGCCCCTTTACGAAGGCAAGGTTTTGCAGAAAGCGAATGTCTGTCTAGCAGCGAATGTAGTTCCAAGAGACAGTGAAAACCAGCTACAGCTTTCCGTGCTGGCAGCTTTCCTGTGGGCGCAATCGCTGGACGTTTCGAATTTGGCAACCGGGCTCTGCGAGAGAGAAATACACAGTGTTGCCCCTGTACCAACGAAAGCTTTTGTAGAAAGCGAATGTCTGTCTATCAGCGAATGCAGTTCCAAGGGGCAGTGAAAACCAGCTACAGCTTTCCTTGCTGGCAGCTTTCCTGTGGGCGCAATCGCTGGACGTTTCGAATTTGGCAACCGGGCTCTGCGAGAGAGAAATACACAGTGTTGCCCCTGTACCAACGAAAGCTTTTGTAGAAAGCGAATGTCTGTCTAGCAGCGAATGCAGTTCCAAGGGGCAGTGAAAACCAGCTACAGCTTTCCTTGCTGGCAGCTTTCCTGTGGGCGCAATCGCTGGACGTTTCGAATTTGGCAACCGGGCTCTGCGAGAGAGAAATACACAGTGTTGCCCCTGTACCAACGAAAGCTTTTGTAGAAAGCGAATGTCTGTCTAGCAGCGAATGTAGTTCCAAGGGGCAGTGAAAACCAGCTACAGCTTTCCGTGCTGGCAGCTTTCCTGTGGGCGCAATCGCTGGACGTTTCATATTTGGCAGCTGGGCTCTGCGAGAGAGAAATACACAGTGTTGCCCCTTTACGAAGGCAAGGTTTTACAGAAAGCGAATGTCTGTCTAGCAGCGAATGTAGTTCCAAGAGACAGTGAAAACCAGCTACAGCTTTCCGTGCTGGCAGCTTTCCTGTGGGCGCAATCGCTGGACTTTTCGAATTTGGCAACCGGGCTCTGCGAGAGAGAAATACAGTGTTGCCCCTGTACCAACGAAAGCTTTTGTAGAAAGCGAATGTCTGTCTATCAGCGAATGCAGTTCCAAGGGGCAGTGAAAACCAGCTACAGCTTTCCGTGCTGGCAGCTTTCCTGTGGGCGCAATCGCTGGACGTTTCGAATTTGGCAACCGGGCTCTGCGAGAGAGAAATACACAGTGTTGCCCCTGTACCAACGAAAGCTTTTGTAGAAAGCGAATGTCTGTCTATCAGCGAATGTAGTTCCAAGGGGCAGTGAAAACCAGCTACAGCTTTCCGTGCTGGCAGCTTTCCTGTGGGCGCAATCGCTGGACGTTTCGAATTTGGCAACCGGGCTCTGCGAGAGAGAAATACACAGTGTTGCCCCTTTACGAAGGCAAGGTTTTGCAGAAAGCGAATGTCTGTCTAGCAGCGAATGTAGTTCCAAGAGACAGTGAAAACCAGCTACAGCTTTCCGTGCTGGCAGCTTTCCTGTGGGCGCAATCGCTGGACGTTTCGAATTTGGCAACCGGGCTCTGCGAGAGAGAAATACACAGTGTTGCCCCTGTACCAACGAAAGCTTTTGTAGAAAGCGAATGTCTGTCTATCAGCGAATGCAGTTCCAAGGGGCAGTGAAAACCAGCTACAGCTTTCCTTGCTGGCAGCTTTCCTGTGGGCGCAATCGCTGGACGTTTCGAATTTGGCAACCGGGCTCTGCGAGAGAGAAATACACAGTGTTGCCCGTGTTCCAACGAAAGCTTTTGTAGAAAGCGAATGTCTGTCTAGCAGCGAATGTAGTTCCAAGGGGCAGTGAAAACCAGCTACAGCTTTCCGTGCTGGCAGCTTTCCTGTGGGCGCAATCGCTGGACGTTTCGAATTTGGCAACCGGGCTCTGCGAGAGAGAAATACACAGTGTTGCCCCTGTACCAACGAAAGCTTTTGTAGAAAGCGAATGTCTGTCTAGCAGCGAATGCAGTTCCAAGGGGCAGTGAAAACCAGCTACAGCTTTCCTTGCTGGCAGCTTTCCTGTGGGCGCAATCGCTGGACGTCTCGAATTTGGCAACCGGGCTCTGCGAGAGAGAAATACACAGTGTTGCCCCTGTACCAACGAAAGCTTTTGTAGAAAGCGAATGTCTGTCTAGCAGCGAATGTAGTTCCAAGGGGCAGTGAAAACCAGCTACAGCTTTCCGTGCTGGCAGCTTTCCTGTGGGCGCAATCGCTGGACGTTTCGAATTTGGCAACCGGGCTCTGCGAGAGAGAAATACACAGTGTTGCCCCTTTACGAAGGCAAGGTTTTGCAGAAAGCGAATGTCTGTCTAGCAGCGAATGTAGTTCCAAGGGGCAGTGAAAACCACCTACAGCTTTCCGTGCTGGCAGCTTTCCTGTGGGCGCAATCGCTGGACGTTTCGAATTTGGCAGCCGGGCTCTGCGAGAGAGAAATACACAGTGTTGCCCCTGTACCAATGAAAGCTTTTGTAGAAAGCGAATGTCTGTCTATCAGCGAATGCAGTTCCAAGGGGCAGTGAAAACCAGCTACAGCTTTCCGTGCTGGCAGCTTTCCTGTGGGCGCAATCGCTGGACGTTTCGAATTTGGCAGCCGTGCTCTGCGAGAGAGAAATACACAGTGTTGCCCCTTTACGAAGGCAAGGTTTTGCAGAAAGCGAATGTCTGTCTAGCAGCGAATGTAGTTCCAAGAGACAGTGAAAACCAGCTACAGCTTTCCGTGCTGGCAGCTTTCCTGTGGGCGCAATCGCTGGACGTTTCGAATTTGGCAACCGGGCTCTGCGAGAGAGAAATACACAGTGTTGCCCCTGTACCAACGAAAGCTTTTGTAGAAAGCGAATGTCTGTCTATCAGCGAATGCAGTTCCAAGGGGCAGTGAAAACCAGCTACAGCTTTCCGTGCTGGCAGCTTTCCTGTGGGCGCAATCGCTGGACGTTTCGAATTTGGCAACCGGGCTCTGCGAGAGAGAAATACACAGTGTTGCCCCTGTACCAACGAAAGCTTTTGTAGAAAGCGAATGTCTGTCTATCAGCGAATGCAGTTCCAAGGGGCAGTGAAAACCAGCTACAGCTTTCCTTGCTGGCAGCTTTCCTGTGGGCGCAATCGCTGGACGTTTCGAATTTGGCAACCGGGCTCTGCGAGAGAGAAATACACAGTGTTGCCCCTGTACCAACGAAAGCTTTTGTAGAAAGCGAATGTCTGTCTATCAGCGAATGCAGTTCCAAGGGGCAGTGAAAACCAGCTACAGCTTTCCGTGCTGGCAGCTTTCCTGTGGGCGCAATCGCTGGACGTTTCGAATTTGGCAGCCGGGCTCTGCGAGAGAGAAATATACAGTGTTGCCCCTGTACCAACGAAAGCTTTTGTAGAAAGCGAATGTCTGTCTAGCAGCGAATGCAGTTCCAAGGGGCAGTGAAAACCAGCTACAGCTTTCCTTGCTGGCAGCTTTCCTGTGGGCGCAATCGCTGGACGTTTCGAATTTGGCAACCGGGCTCTGCGAGAGAGAAATACACAGTGTTGCCCCTGTACCAACGAAAGCTTTTGTAGAAAGCGAATGTCTGTCTAGCAGCGAATGTAGTTCCAAGGGGCAGTGAAAACCAGCTACAGCTTTCCGTGCTGGCAGCTTTCCTGTGGGCGCAATCGCTGGACGTTTCATATTTGGCAGCTGGGCTCTGCGAGAGAGAAATACACAGTGTTGCCCCTTTACGAAGGCAAGGTTTTACAGAAAGCGAATGTCTGTCTAGCAGCGAATGTAGTTCCAAGAGACAGTGAAAACCAGCTACAGCTTTCCGTGCTGGCAGCTTTCCTGTGGGCGCAATCGCTGGACTTTTCGAATTTGGCAACCGGGCTCTGCGAGAGAGAAATACAGTGTTGCCCCTGTACCAACGAAAGCTTTTGTAGAAAGCGAATGTCTGTCTATCAGCGAATGCAGTTCCAAGGGGCAGTGAAAACCAGCTACAGCTTTCCGTGCTGGCAGCTTTCCTGTGGGCGCAATCGCTGGACGTTTCGAATTTGGCAACCGGGCTCTGCGAGAGAGAAATACACAGTGTTGCCCCTGTACCAACGAAAGCTTTTGTAGAAAGCGAATGTCTGTCTATCAGCGAATGTAGTTCCAAGGGGCAGTGAAAACCAGCTACAGCTTTCCGTGCTGGCAGCTTTCCTGTGGGCGCAATCGCTGGACGTTTCGAATTTGGCAACCGGGCTCTGCGAGAGAGAAATACACAGTGTTGCCCCTTTACGAAGGCAAGGTTTTGCAGAAAGCGAATGTCTGTCTAGCAGCGAATGTAGTTCCAAGAGACAGTGAAAACCAGCTACAGCTTTCCGTGCTGGCAGCTTTCCTGTGGGCGCAATCGCTGGACGTTTCGAATTTGGCAACCGGGCTCTGCGAGAGAGAAATACACAGTGTTGCCCCTGTACCAACGAAAGCTTTTGTAGAAAGCGAATGTCTGTCTATCAGCGAATGCAGTTCCAAGGGGCAGTGAAAACCAGCTACAGCTTTCCTTGCTGGCAGCTTTCCTGTGGGCGCAATCGCTGGACGTTTCGAATTTGGCAACCGGGCTCTGCGAGAGAGAAATACACAGTGTTGCCCGTGTTCCAACGAAAGCTTTTGTAGAAAGCGAATGTCTGTCTAGCAGCGAATGTAGTTCCAAGGGGCAGTGAAAACCAGCTACAGCTTTCCGTGCTGGCAGCTTTCCTGTGGGCGCAATCGCTGGACGTTTCGAATTTGGCAACCGGGCTCTGCGAGAGAGAAATACACAGTGTTGCCCCTGTACCAACGAAAGCTTTTGTAGAAAGCGAATGTCTGTCTAGCAGCGAATGCAGTTCCAAGGGGCAGTGAAAACCAGCTACAGCTTTCCGTGCTGGCAGCTTTCCTGTGGGCGCAATCGCTGGACGTTTCGAATTTGGCAGCCGGGCTCTGCGAGAGAGAAATATACAGTGTTGCCCCTGTACCAACGAAAGCTTTTGTAGAAAGCGAATGTCTGTCTAGCAGCGAATGCAGTTCCAAGGGGCAGTGAAAACCAGCTACAGCTTTCCTTGCTGGCAGCTTTCCTGTGGGCGCAATCGCTGGACGTTTCGAATTTGGCAACCGGGCTCTGCGAGAGAGAAATACACAGTGTTGCCCCTGTACCAACGAAAGCTTTTGTAGAAAGCGAATGTCTGTCTATCAGCGAATGCAGTTCCAAGGGGCAGTGAAAACCAGCTACAGCTTTCCTTGCTGGCAGCTTTCCTGTGGGCGCAATCGCTGGACGTTTCGAATTTGGCAACCGGGCTCTGCGAGAGAGAAATACACAGTGTTGCCCCTGTACCAACGAAAGCTTTTGTAGAAAGCGAATGTCTGTCTATCAGCGAATGCAGTTCCAAGGGGCAGTGAAAACCAGCTACAGCTTTCCGTGCTGGCAGCTTTCCTGTGGGCGCAATCGCTGGACGTTTCGAATTTGGCAGCCGGGCTCTGCGAGAGAGAAATATACAGTGTTGCCCCTGTACCAACGAAAGCTTTTGTAGAAAGCGAATGTCTGTCTAGCAGCGAATGCAGTTCCAAGGGGCAGTGAAAACCAGCTACAGCTTTCCTTGCTGGCAGCTTTCCTGTGGGCGCAATCGCTGGACGTTTCGAATTTGGCAACCGGGCTCTGCGAGAGAGAAATACACAGTGTTGCCCCTGTACCAACGAAAGCTTTTGTAGAAAGCGAATGTCTGTCTAGCAGCGAATGTAGTTCCAAGGGGCAGTGAAAACCAGCTACAGCTTTCCGTGCTGGCAGCTTTCCTGTGGGCGCAATCGCTGGACGTTTCATATTTGGCAGCTGGGCTCTGCGAGAGAGAAATACACAGTGTTGCCCCTTTACGAAGGCAAGGTTTTACAGAAAGCGAATGTCTGTCTAGCAGCGAATGTAGTTCCAAGAGACAGTGAAAACCAGCTACAGCTTTCCGTGCTGGCAGCTTTCCTGTGGGCGCAATCGCTGGACTTTTCGAATTTGGCAACCGGGCTCTGCGAGAGAGAAATACAGTGTTGCCCCTGTACCAACGAAAGCTTTTGTAGAAAGCGAATGTCTGTCTATCAGCGAATGCAGTTCCAAGGGGCAGTGAAAACCAGCTACAGCTTTCCGTGCTGGCAGCTTTCCTGTGGGCGCAATCGCTGGACGTTTCGAATTTGGCAACCGGGCTCTGCGAGAGAGAAATACACAGTGTTGCCCCTGTACCAACGAAAGCTTTTGTAGAAAGCGAATGTCTGTCTATCAGCGAATGTAGTTCCAAGGGGCAGTGAAAACCAGCTACAGCTTTCCGTGCTGGCAGCTTTCCTGTGGGCGCAATCGCTGGACGTTTCGAATTTGGCAACCGGGCTCTGCGAGAGAGAAATACACAGTGTTGCCCCTTTACGAAGGCAAGGTTTTGCAGAAAGCGAATGTCTGTCTAGCAGCGAATGTAGTTCCAAGAGACAGTGAAAACCAGCTACAGCTTTCCGTGCTGGCAGCTTTCCTGTGGGCGCAATCGCTGGACGTTTCGAATTTGGCAACCGGGCTCTGCGAGAGAGAAATACACAGTGTTGCCCCTGTACCAACGAAAGCTTTTGTAGAAAGCGAATGTCTGTCTATCAGCGAATGCAGTTCCAAGGGGCAGTGAAAACCAGCTACAGCTTTCCTTGCTGGCAGCTTTCCTGTGGGCGCAATCGCTGGACGTTTCGAATTTGGCAACCGGGCTCTGCGAGAGAGAAATACACAGTGTTGCCCGTGTTCCAACGAAAGCTTTTGTAGAAAGCGAATGTCTGTCTAGCAGCGAATGCAGTTCCAAGGGGCAGTGAAAACCAGCTACAGCTTTCCGTGCTGGCAGCTTTCCTGTGGGCGCAATCGCTGGACGTTTCGAATTTGGCAACCGGGCTCTGCGAGAGAGAAATACACAGTGTTGCCCCTGTACCAACGAAAGCTTTTGTAGAAAGCGAATGTCTGTCTATCAGCGAATGCAGTTCCAAGGGGCAGTGAAAACCAGCTACAGCTTTCCGTGCTGGCAGCTTTCCTGTGGGCGCAATCGCTGGACGTTTCGAATTTGGCAGCCGTGCTCTGCGAGAGAGAAATACACAGTGTTGCCCCTTTACGAAGGCAAGGTTTTGCAGAAAGCGAATGTCTGTCTAGCAGCGAATGTAGTTCCAAGAGACAGTGAAAACCAGCTACAGCTTTCCGTGCTGGCAGCTTTCCTGTGGGCGCAATCGCTGGACGTTTCGAATTTGGCAACCGGGCTCTGCGAGAGAGAAATACACAGTGTTGCCCCTGTACCAACGAAAGCTTTTGTAGAAAGCGAATGTCTGTCTATCAGCGAATGCAGTTCCAAGGGGCAGTGAAAACCAGCTACAGCTTTCCGTGCTGGCAGCTTTCCTGTGGGCGCAATCGCTGGACGTTTCGAATTTGGCAACCGGGCTCTGCGAGAGAGAAATACACAGTGTTGCCCCTGTACCAACGAAAGCTTTTGTAGAAAGCGAATGTCTGTCTATCAGCGAATGCAGTTCCAAGGGGCAGTGAAAACCAGCTACAGCTTTCCTTGCTGGCAGCTTTCCTGTGGGCGCAATCGCTGGACGTTTCGAATTTGGCAACCGGGCTCTGCGAGAGAGAAATACACAGTGTTGCCCCTGTACCAACGAAAGCTTTTGTAGAAAGCGAATGTCTGTCTATCAGCGAATGCAGTTCCAAGGGGCAGTGAAAACCAGCTACAGCTTTCCGTGCTGGCAGCTTTCCTGTGGGCGCAATCGCTGGACGTTTCGAATTTGGCAGCCGGGCTCTGCGAGAGAGAAATATACAGTGTTGCCCCTGTACCAACGAAAGCTTTTGTAGAAAGCGAATGTCTGTCTAGCAGCGAATGCAGTTCCAAGGGGCAGTGAAAACCAGCTACAGCTTTCCGTGCTGGCAGCTTTCCTGTGGGCGCAATCGCTGGACGTTTCGAATTTGGCAGCCGTGCTCTGCGAGAGAGAAATACACAGTGTTGCCCCTTTACGAAGGCAAGGTTTTGCAGAAAGCGAATGTCTGTCTAGCAGCGAATGTAGTTCCAAGAGACAGTGAAAACCAGCTACAGCTTTCCGTGCTGGCAGCTTTCCTGTGGGCGCAATCGCTGGACGTTTCGAATTTGGCAGCCGGGCTCTGCGAGAGAGAAATACACAGTGTTGCCCCTGTACCAATGAAAGCTTTTGTAGAAAGCGAATGTCTGTCTATCAGCGAATGCAGTTCCAAGGGGCAGTGAAAACCAGCTACAGCTTTCCGTGCTGGCAGCTTTCCTGTGGGCGCAATCGCTGGACGTTTCGAATTTGGCAGCCGTGCTCTGCGAGAGAGAAATACACAGTGTTGCCCCTTTACGAAGGCAAGGTTTTGCAGAAAGCGAATGTCTGTCTAGCAGCGAATGTAGTTCCAAGAGACAGTGAAAACCAGCTACAGCTTTCCGTGCTGGCAGCTTTCCTGTGGGCGCAATCGCTGGACGTTTCGAATTTGGCAACCGGGCTCTGCGAGAGAGAAATACACAGTGTTGCCCCTGTACCAACGAAAGCTTTTGTAGAAAGCGAATGTCTGTCTATCAGCGAATGCAGTTCCAAGGGGCAGTGAAAACCAGCTACAGCTTTCCGTGCTGGCAGCTTTCCTGTGGGCGCAATCGCTGGACGTTTCGAATTTGGCAACCGGGCTCTGCGAGAGAGAAATACACAGTGTTGCCCCTGTACCAACGAAAGCTTTTGTAGAAAGCGAATGTCTGTCTATCAGCGAATGCAGTTCCAAGGGGCAGTGAAAACCAGCTACAGCTTTCCGTGCTGGCAGCTTTCCTGTGGGCGCAATCGCTGGACGTTTCGAATTTGGCAGCCGTGCTCTGCGAGAGAGAAATACACAGTGTTGCCCCTTTACGAAGGCAAGGTTTTGCAGAAAGCGAATGTCTGTCTAGCAGCGAATGTAGTTCCAAGAGACAGTGAAAACCAGCTACAGCTTTCCGTGCTGGCAGCTTTCCTGTGGGCGCAATCGCTGGACGTTTCGAATTTGGCAACCGGGCTCTGCGAGAGAGAAATACACAGTGTTGCCCCTGTACCAACGAAAGCTTTTGTAGAAAGCGAATGTCTGTCTATCAGCGAATGCAGTTCCAAGGGGCAGTGAAAACCAGCTACAGCTTTCCGTGCTGGCAGCTTTCCTGTGGGCGCAATCGCTGGACGTTTCGAATTTGGCAACCGGGCTCTGCGAGAGAGAAATACACAGTGTTGCCCCTTTACGAAGGCAAGGTTTTGCAGAAAGCGAATGTCTGTCTAGCAGCGAATGTAGTTCCAAGAGACAGTGAAAACCAGCTACAGCTTTCCGTGCTGGCAGCTTTCCTGTGGGCGCAATCGCTGGACGTTTCGAATTTGGCAACCGGGCTCTGCGAGAGAGAAATACACAGTGTTGCCCCTGTACCAACGAAAGCTTTTGTAGAAAGCGAATGTCTGTCTATCAGCGAATGCAGTTCCAAGGGGCAGTGAAAACCAGCTACAGCTTTCCTTGCTGGCAGCTTTCCTGTGGGCGCAATCGCTGGACGTTTCGAATTTGGCAACCGGGCTCTGCGAGAGAGAAATACACAGTGTTGCCCGTGTTCCAACGAAAGCTTTTGTAGAAAGCGAATGTCTGTCTAGCAGCGAATGCAGTTCCAAGGGGCAGTGAAAACCAGCTACAGCTTTCCGTGCTGGCAGCTTTCCTGTGGGCGCAATCGCTGGACGTTTCGAATTTGGCAACCGGGCTCTGCGAGAGAGAAATACACAGTGTTGCCCCTGTACCAACGAAAGCTTTTGTAGAAAGCGAATGTCTGTCTATCAGCGAATGCAGTTCCAAGGGGCAGTGAAAACCAGCTACAGCTTTCCGTGCTGGCAGCTTTCCTGTGGGCGCAATCGCTGGACGTTTCGAATTTGGCAGCCGTGCTCTGCGAGAGAGAAATACACAGTGTTGCCCCTTTACGAAGGCAAGGTTTTGCAGAAAGCGAATGTCTGTCTAGCAGCGAATGTAGTTCCAAGAGACAGTGAAAACCAGCTACAGCTTTCCGTGCTGGCAGCTTTCCTGTGGGCGCAATCGCTGGACGTTTCGAATTTGGCAACCGGGCTCTGCGAGAGAGAAATACACAGTGTTGCCCCTGTACCAACGAAAGCTTTTGTAGAAAGCGAATGTCTGTCTATCAGCGAATGCAGTTCCAAGGGGCAGTGAAAACCAGCTACAGCTTTCCGTGCTGGCAGCTTTCCTGTGGGCGCAATCGCTGGACGTTTCGAATTTGGCAACCGGGCTCTGCGAGAGAGAAATACACAGTGTTGCCCCTGTACCAACGAAAGCTTTTGTAGAAAGCGAATGTCTGTCTATCAGCGAATGCAGTTCCAAGGGGCAGTGAAAACCAGCTACAGCTTTCCTTGCTGGCAGCTTTCCTGTGGGCGCAATCGCTGGACGTTTCGAATTTGGCAACCGGGCTCTGCGAGAGAGAAATACACAGTGTTGCCCCTGTACCAACGAAAGCTTTTGTAGAAAGCGAATGTCTGTCTATCAGCGAATGCAGTTCCAAGGGGCAGTGAAAACCAGCTACAGCTTTCCGTGCTGGCAGCTTTCCTGTGGGCGCAATCGCTGGACGTTTCGAATTTGGCAGCCGGGCTCTGCGAGAGAGAAATATACAGTGTTGCCCCTGTACCAACGAAAGCTTTTGTAGAAAGCGAATGTCTGTCTAGCAGCGAATGCAGTTCCAAGGGGCAGTGAAAACCAGCTACAGCTTTCCGTGCTGGCAGCTTTCCTGTGGGCGCAATCGCTGGACGTTTCGAATTTGGCAGCCGTGCTCTGCGAGAGAGAAATACACAGTGTTGCCCCTTTACGAAGGCAAGGTTTTGCAGAAAGCGAATGTCTGTCTAGCAGCGAATGTAGTTCCAAGAGACAGTGAAAACCAGCTACAGCTTTCCGTGCTGGCAGCTTTCCTGTGGGCGCAATCGCTGGACGTTTCGAATTTGGCAACCGGGCTCTGCGAGAGAGAAATACACAGTGTTGCCCCTGTACCAACGAAAGCTTTTGTAGAAAGCGAATGTCTGTCTATCAGCGAATGCAGTTCCAAGGGGCAGTGAAAACCAGCTACAGCTTTCCGTGCTGGCAGCTTTCCTGTGGGCGCAATCGCTGGACGTTTCGAATTTGGCAACCGGGCTCTGCGAGAGAGAAATACACAGTGTTGCCCCTGTACCAACGAAAGCTTTTGTAGAAAGCGAATGTCTGTCTATCAGCGAATGCAGTTCCAAGGGGCAGTGAAAACCAGCTACAGCTTTCCTTGCTGGCAGCTTTCCTGTGGGCGCAATCGCTGGACGTTTCGAATTTGGCAACCGGGCTCTGCGAGAGAGAAATACACAGTGTTGCCCCTGTACCAACGAAAGCTTTTGTAGAAAGCGAATGTCTGTCTATCAGCGAATGCAGTTCCAAGGGGCAGTGAAAACCAGCTACAGCTTTCCGTGCTGGCAGCTTTCCTGTGGGCGCAATCGCTGGACGTTTCGAATTTGGCAGCCGGGCTCTGCGAGAGAGAAATATACAGTGTTGCCCCTGTACCAACGAAAGCTTTTGTAGAAAGCGAATGTCTGTCTAGCAGCGAATGCAGTTCCAAGGGGCAGTGAAAACCAGCTACAGCTTTCCTTGCTGGCAGCTTTCCTGTGGGCGCAATCGCTGGACGTTTCGAATTTGGCAACCGGGCTCTGCGAGAGAGAAATACACAGTGTTGCCCCTGTACCAACGAAAGCTTTTGTAGAAAGCGAATGTCTGTCTAGCAGCGAATGTAGTTCCAAGGGGCAGTGAAAACCAGCTACAGCTTTCCGTGCTGGCAGCTTTCCTGTGGGCGCAATCGCTGGACGTTTCATATTTGGCAGCTGGGCTCTGCGAGAGAGAAATACACAGTGTTGCCCCTTTACGAAGGCAAGGTTTTACAGAAAGCGAATGTCTGTCTAGCAGCGAATGTAGTTCCAAGAGACAGTGAAAACCAGCTACAGCTTTCCGTGCTGGCAGCTTTCCTGTGGGCGCAATCGCTGGACTTTTCGAATTTGGCAACCGGGCTCTGCGAGAGAGAAATACAGTGTTGCCCCTGTACCAACGAAAGCTTTTGTAGAAAGCGAATGTCTGTCTATCAGCGAATGCAGTTCCAAGGGGCAGTGAAAACCAGCTACAGCTTTCCGTGCTGGCAGCTTTCCTGTGGGCGCAATCGCTGGACGTTTCGAATTTGGCAACCGGGCTCTGCGAGAGAGAAATACACAGTGTTGCCCCTGTACCAACGAAAGCTTTTGTAGAAAGCGAATGTCTGTCTATCAGCGAATGTAGTTCCAAGGGGCAGTGAAAACCAGCTACAGCTTTCCGTGCTGGCAGCTTTCCTGTGGGCGCAATCGCTGGACGTTTCGAATTTGGCAACCGGGCTCTGCGAGAGAGAAATACACAGTGTTGCCCCTTTACGAAGGCAAGGTTTTGCAGAAAGCGAATGTCTGTCTAGCAGCGAATGTAGTTCCAAGAGACAGTGAAAACCAGCTACAGCTTTCCGTGCTGGCAGCTTTCCTGTGGGCGCAATCGCTGGACGTTTCGAATTTGGCAACCGGGCTCTGCGAGAGAGAAATACACAGTGTTGCCCCTGTACCAACGAAAGCTTTTGTAGAAAGCGAATGTCTGTCTATCAGCGAATGCAGTTCCAAGGGGCAGTGAAAACCAGCTACAGCTTTCCTTGCTGGCAGCTTTCCTGTGGGCGCAATCGCTGGACGTTTCGAATTTGGCAACCGGGCTCTGCGAGAGAGAAATACACAGTGTTGCCCGTGTTCCAACGAAAGCTTTTGTAGAAAGCGAATGTCTGTCTAGCAGCGAATGTAGTTCCAAGGGGCAGTGAAAACCAGCTACAGCTTTCCGTGCTGGCAGCTTTCCTGTGGGCGCAATCGCTGGACGTTTCGAATTTGGCAACCGGGCTCTGCGAGAGAGAAATACACAGTGTTGCCCCTGTACCAACGAAAGCTTTTGTAGAAAGCGAATGTCTGTCTAGCAGCGAATGCAGTTCCAAGGGGCAGTGAAAACCAGCTACAGCTTTCCGTGCTGGCAGCTTTCCTGTGGGCGCAATCGCTGGACGTTTCGAATTTGGCAGCCGGGCTCTGCGAGAGAGAAATATACAGTGTTGCCCCTGTACCAACGAAAGCTTTTGTAGAAAGCGAATGTCTGTCTAGCAGCGAATGCAGTTCCAAGGGGCAGTGAAAACCAGCTACAGCTTTCCTTGCTGGCAGCTTTCCTGTGGGCGCAATCGCTGGACGTTTCGAATTTGGCAACCGGGCTCTGCGAGAGAGAAATACACAGTGTTGCCCCTGTACCAACGAAAGCTTTTGTAGAAAGCGAATGTCTGTCTATCAGCGAATGCAGTTCCAAGGGGCAGTGAAAACCAGCTACAGCTTTCCTTGCTGGCAGCTTTCCTGTGGGCGCAATCGCTGGACGTTTCGAATTTGGCAACCGGGCTCTGCGAGAGAGAAATACACAGTGTTGCCCCTGTACCAACGAAAGCTTTTGTAGAAAGCGAATGTCTGTCTATCAGCGAATGCAGTTCCAAGGGGCAGTGAAAACCAGCTACAGCTTTCCGTGCTGGCAGCTTTCCTGTGGGCGCAATCGCTGGACGTTTCGAATTTGGCAGCCGGGCTCTGCGAGAGAGAAATATACAGTGTTGCCCCTGTACCAACGAAAGCTTTTGTAGAAAGCGAATGTCTGTCTAGCAGCGAATGCAGTTCCAAGGGGCAGTGAAAACCAGCTACAGCTTTCCTTGCTGGCAGCTTTCCTGTGGGCGCAATCGCTGGACGTTTCGAATTTGGCAACCGGGCTCTGCGAGAGAGAAATACACAGTGTTGCCCCTGTACCAACGAAAGCTTTTGTAGAAAGCGAATGTCTGTCTAGCAGCGAATGTAGTTCCAAGGGGCAGTGAAAACCAGCTACAGCTTTCCGTGCTGGCAGCTTTCCTGTGGGCGCAATCGCTGGACGTTTCATATTTGGCAGCTGGGCTCTGCGAGAGAGAAATACACAGTGTTGCCCCTTTACGAAGGCAAGGTTTTACAGAAAGCGAATGTCTGTCTAGCAGCGAATGTAGTTCCAAGAGACAGTGAAAACCAGCTACAGCTTTCCGTGCTGGCAGCTTTCCTGTGGGCGCAATCGCTGGACTTTTCGAATTTGGCAACCGGGCTCTGCGAGAGAGAAATACAGTGTTGCCCCTGTACCAACGAAAGCTTTTGTAGAAAGCGAATGTCTGTCTATCAGCGAATGCAGTTCCAAGGGGCAGTGAAAACCAGCTACAGCTTTCCGTGCTGGCAGCTTTCCTGTGGGCGCAATCGCTGGACGTTTCGAATTTGGCAACCGGGCTCTGCGAGAGAGAAATACACAGTGTTGCCCCTGTACCAACGAAAGCTTTTGTAGAAAGCGAATGTCTGTCTATCAGCGAATGTAGTTCCAAGGGGCAGTGAAAACCAGCTACAGCTTTCCGTGCTGGCAGCTTTCCTGTGGGCGCAATCGCTGGACGTTTCGAATTTGGCAACCGGGCTCTGCGAGAGAGAAATACACAGTATTGCCCCTTTACGAAGGCAAGGTTTTGCAGAAAGCGAATGTCTGTCTAGCAGCGAATGTAGTTCCAAGAGACAGTGAAAACCAGCTACAGCTTTCCGTGCTGGCAGCTTTCCTGTGGGCGCAATCGCTGGACGTTTCGAATTTGGCAACCGGGCTCTGCGAGAGAGAAATACACAGTGTTGCCCCTGTACCAACGAAAGCTTTTGTAGAAAGCGAATGTCTGTCTATCAGCGAATGCAGTTCCAAGGGGCAGTGAAAACCAGCTACAGCTTTCCTTGCTGGCAGCTTTCCTGTGGGCGCAATCGCTGGACGTTTCGAATTTGGCAACCGGGCTCTGCGAGAGAGAAATACACAGTGTTGCCCGTGTTCCAACGAAAGCTTTTGTAGAAAGCGAATGTCTGTCTAGCAGCGAATGTAGTTCCAAGGGGCAGTGAAAACCAGCTACAGCTTTCCGTGCTGGCAGCTTTCCTGTGGGCGCAATCGCTGGACGTTTCGAATTTGGCAACCGGGCTCTGCGAGAGAGAAATACACAGTGTTGCCCCTGTACCAACGAAAGCTTTTGTAGAAAGCGAATGTCTGTCTAGCAGCGAATGCAGTTCCAAGGGGCAGTGAAAACCAGCTACAGCTTTCCTTGCTGGCAGCTTTCCTGTGGGCGCAATCGCTGGACGTCTCGAATTTGGCAACCGGGCTCTGCGAGAGAGAAATACACAGTGTTGCCCCTGTACCAACGAAAGCTTTTGTAGAAAGCGAATGTCTGTCTAGCAGCGAATGTAGTTCCAAGGGGCAGTGAAAACCAGCTACAGCTTTCCGTGCTGGCAGCTTTCCTGTGGGCGCAATCGCTGGACGTTTCGAATTTGGCAGCCGGGCTCTGCGAGAGAGAAATACACAGTGTTGCCCCTTTACGAACGAAAGCTTTTGTAGAAAGCGAATGTCTATCTATCAGCGAATGCAGTTCCAAGGGGCAGTGAAAACCAGCTACAGCTTTCCTTGCTGGCAGCTTTCCTGTGGGCGCAATCGCTGGACGTTTCGAATTTGGCAACCGGGCTCTGCGAGAGAGAAATACACAGTGTTGCCCCTGTACCAACGAAAGCTTTTGTAGAAAGCGAATGTCTGTCTAGCAGCGAATGTAGTTCCAAGGGGCAGTGAAAACCAGCTACAGCTTTCCGTGCTGGCAGCTTTCCTGTGGGCGCAATCGCTGGACGTTTCATATTTGGCAGCTGGGCTCTGCGAGAGAGAAATACACAGTGTTGCCCCTTTACGAAGGCAAGGTTTTACAGAAAGCGAATGTCTGTCTAGCAGCGAATGTAGTTCCAAGAGACAGTGAAAACCAGCTACAGCTTTCCGTGCTGGCAGCTTTCCTGTGGGCGCAATCGCTGGACTTTTCGAATTTGGCAACCGGGCTCTGCGAGAGAGAAATACAGTGTTGCCCCTGTACCAACGAAAGCTTTTGTAGAAAGCGAATGTCTGTCTATCAGCGAATGCAGTTCCAAGGGGCAGTGAAAACCAGCTACAGCTTTCCGTGCTGGCAGCTTTCCTGTGGGCGCAATCGCTGGACGTTTCGAATTTGGCAACCGGGCTCTGCGAGAGAGAAATACACAGTGTTGCCCCTGTACCAACGAAAGCTTTTGTAGAAAGCGAATGTCTGTCTATCAGCGAATGTAGTTCCAAGGGGCAGTGAAAACCAGCTACAGCTTTCCGTGCTGGCAGCTTTCCTGTGGGCGCAATCGCTGGACGTTTCGAATTTGGCAACCGGGCTCTGCGAGAGAGAAATACACAGTATTGCCCCTTTACGAAGGCAAGGTTTTGCAGAAAGCGAATGTCTGTCTAGCAGCGAATGTAGTTCCAAGAGACAGTGAAAACCAGCTACAGCTTTCCGTGCTGGCAGCTTTCCTGTGGGCGCAATCGCTGGACGTTTCGAATTTGGCAACCGGGCTCTGCGAGAGAGAAATACACAGTGTTGCCCCTGTACCAACGAAAGCTTTTGTAGAAAGCGAATGTCTGTCTATCAGCGAATGCAGTTCCAAGGGGCAGTGAAAACCAGCTACAGCTTTCCTTGCTGGCAGCTTTCCTGTGGGCGCAATCGCTGGACGTTTCGAATTTGGCAACCGGGCTCTGCGAGAGAGAAATACACAGTGTTGCCCGTGTTCCAACGAAAGCTTTTGTAGAAAGCGAATGTCTGTCTAGCAGCGAATGTAGTTCCAAGGGGCAGTGAAAACCAGCTACAGCTTTCCGTGCTGGCAGCTTTCCTGTGGGCGCAATCGCTGGACGTTTCGAATTTGGCAACCGGGCTCTGCGAGAGAGAAATACACAGTGTTGCCCCTGTACCAACGAAAGCTTTTGTAGAAAGCGAATGTCTGTCTAGCAGCGAATGCAGTTCCAAGGGGCAGTGAAAACCAGCTACAGCTTTCCTTGCTGGCAGCTTTCCTGTGGGCGCAATCGCTGGACGTCTCGAATTTGGCAACCGGGCTCTGCGAGAGAGAAATACACAGTGTTGCCCCTGTACCAACGAAAGCTTTTGTAGAAAGCGAATGTCTGTCTAGCAGCGAATGTAGTTCCAAGGGGCAGTGAAAACCAGCTACAGCTTTCCGTGCTGGCAGCTTTCCTGTGGGCGCAATCGCTGGACGTTTCGAATTTGGCAGCCGGGCTCTGCGAGAGAGAAATACACAGTGTTGCCCCTTTACGAACGAAAGCTTTTGTAGAAAGCGAATGTCTATCTATCAGCGAATGCAGTTCCAAGGGGCAGTGAAAACCAGCTACAGCTTTCCTTGCTGGCAGCTTTCCTGTGGGCGCAATCGCTGGACGTTTCGAATTTGGCAACCGGGCTCTGCGAGAGAGAAATACACAGTGTTGCCCCTTTACGAAGGCAAGGTTTTGCAGAAAGCGAATGTCTGTCTAGCAGCGAATGCAGTTCCAAGGGGCAGTGAAAACCAGCTACAGCTTTCCGTGCTGGCAGCTTTCCTGTGGGCGCAATCGCTGGACGTTTCGAATTTGGCAGCCGGGCTCTGCGAGAGAGAAATACACAGTGTTGCCCCTGTACCAACGAAAGCTTTTGTAGAAAGCGAATGTCTGTCTATCAGCGAATGCAGTTCCAAGGGGCAGTGAAAACCAGCTACAGCTTTCCGTGCTGGCAGCTTTCCTGTGGGCGCAATCGCTGGACGTTTCGAATTTGGCAACCGGGCTCTGCGAATGAGAAATACACAGTGTTGCCCCTGTACCAATGAAAGCTTTTGTAGAAAGCGAATGTCTGTCTATCAGCGAATGCAGTTCCAAGGGGCAGTGAAAACCAGCTACAGCTTTCCGTGCTGGCAGCTTTCCTGTGGGCGCAATCGCTGGACGTTTCGAATTTGGCAGCCGTGCTCTGCGAGAGAGAAATACACAGTGTTGCCCCTTTACGAAGACAAGGTTTTGCAGAAAGCGAATGTCTGTCTAGCAGCGAATGTAGTTCCAAGAGACAGTGAAAACCAGCTACAGCTTTCCGTGCTGGCAGCTTTCCTGTGGGCGCAATCGCTGGACGTTTCGAATTTGGCAACCGGGCTCTGCGAGAGAGAAATACACAGTGTTGCCCCTGTACCAACGAAAGCTTTTGTAGAAAGCGAATGTCTGTCTAGCAGCGAATGCAGTTCCAAGGGGCAGTGAAAACCAGCTACAGCTTTCCTTGCTGGCAGCTTTCCTGTGGGCGCAATCGCTGGACGTTTCGAATTTGGCAACCGGGCTCTGCGAGAGAGAAATACACAGTGTTGCCCCTGTACCAACGAAAGCTTTTGTAGAAAGCGAATGTCTGTCTATCAGCGAATGCAGTTCCAAGGGGCAGTGAAAACCAGCTACAGCTTTCCGTGCTGGCAGCTTTCCTGTGGGCGCAATCGCTGGACGTTTCGAATTTGGCAGCCGGGCTCTGCGAGAGAGAAATATACAGTGTTGCCCCTTTACGAACGAAAGCTTTTGTAGAAAGCGAATGTCTATCTATCAGCGAATGCAGTTCCAAGGGGCAGTGAAAACCAGCTACAGCTTTCCTTGCTGGCAGCTTTCCTGTGGGCGCAATCGCTGGACGTTTCGAATTTGGCAACCAGGCTCTGCGAGAGAGAAATACACAGTGTTGCCCCTTTACGAAGGCAAGGTTTTGCAGAAAGCGAATGTCTGTCTAGCAGCGAATGTAGTTCCAAGGGGCAGTGAAAACCAGCTACAGCTTTCCGTGCTGGCAGCTTTCCTGTGGGCGCAATCGCTGGACGTTTCTAATTTGGCAACCGGGCTCTGCGAGAGAGAAATACACAGTGTTGCCCCTGTACCAACGAAAGCTTTTGTAGAAAGCGAATGTCTGTCTATCAGCGAATGCAGTTCCAAGGGGCAGTGAAAACCAGCTACAGCTTTCCTTGCTGGCAGCTTTCCTGTGGGCGCAATCGCTGGACGTTTCGAATTTGGCAACCGGGCTCTGCGAGAGAGAAATACACAGTGTTGCCCCTGTACCAACGAAAGCTTTTGTAGAAAGCGAATGTCTGTCTATCAGCGAATGCAGTTCCAAGGGGCAGTGAAAACCAGCTACAGCTTTCCGTGCTGGCAGCTTTCCTGTGGGCGCAATCGCTGGACGTTTCGAATTTGGCAACCGGGCTCTGCGAGAGAGAAATACACAGTGTTGCCCCTGTACCAACGAAAGCTTTTGTAGAAAGCGAATGTCTGTCTATCAGCGAATGCAGTTCCAAGGGGCAGTGAAAACCAGCTACAGCTTTCCTTGCTGGCAGCTTTCCTGTGGGCGCAATCGCTGGACGTTTCGAATTTGGCAACCGGGCTCTGCGAGAGAGAAATACACAGTGTTGCCCCTGTACCAACGAAAGCTTTTGTAGAAAGCGAATGTCTGTCTAGCAGCGAATGTAGTTCCAAGGGGCAGTGAAAACCAGCTACAGCTTTCCGTGCTGGCAGCTTTCCTGTGGGCGCAATCGCTGGACGTTTCGAATTTGGCAACCGGGCTCTGCGAGAGAGAAATACACAGTGTTGCCCCTTTACGAAGGCAAGGTTTTGCAGAAAGCGAATGTCTGTCTAGCAGCGAATGTAGTTCCAAGAGACAGTGAAAACCAGCTACAGCTTTCCGTGCTGGCAGCTTTCCTGTGGGCGCAATCGCTGGACGTTTCGAATTTGGCAACCGGGCTCTGCGAGAGAGAAATACACAGTGTTGCCCCTGTACCAACGAAAGCTTTTGTAGAAAGCGAATGTCTGTCTATCAGCGAATGCAGTTCCAAGGGGCAGTGAAAACCAGCTACTGCTTTCCGTGCTGGCAGCTTTCCTGTGGGCGCAATCGCTGGACGTTTCGAATTTGGCAACCGGGCTCTGCGAGAGAGAAATACACAGTGTTGCCCCTGTACCAACGAAAGCTTTTGTAGAAAGCGAATGTCTGTCTATCAGCGAATGCAGTTCCAAGGGGCAGTGAAAACCAGCTACAGCTTTCCTTGCTGGCAGCTTTCCTGTGGGCGCAATCGCTGGACGTTTCGAATTTGGCAACCGGGCTCTGCGAGAGAGAAATACACAGTGTTGCCCCTGTACCAACGAAAGCTTTTGTAGAAAGCGAATGTCTGTCTAGCAGCGAATGCAGTTCCAAGGGGCAGTGAAAACCAGCTACAGCTTTCCTTGCTGGCAGCTTTCCTGTGGGCGCAATCGCTGGACGTTTCGAATTTGGCAACCGGGCTCTGCGAGAGAGAAATACACAGTGTTGCCCCTGTACCAACGAAAGCTTTTGTAGAAAGCGAATGTCTGTCTAGCAGCGAATGTAGTTCCAAGGGGCAGTGAAAACCAGCTACAGCTTTCCGTGCTGGCAGCTTTCCTGTGGGCGCAATCGCTGGACGTTTCATATTTGGCAGCTGGGCTCTGCGAGAGAGAAATACACAGTGTTGCCCCTTTACGAAGGCAAGGTTTTACAGAAAGCGAATGTCTGTCTAGCAGCGAATGTAGTTCCAAGAGACAGTGAAAACCAGCTACAGCTTTCCGTGCTGGCAGCTTTCCTGTGGGCGCAATCGCTGGACTTTTCGAATTTGGCAACCGGGCTCTGCGAGAGAGAAATACAGTGTTGCCCCTGTACCAATGAAAGCTTTTGTAGAAAGCGAATGTCTGTCTATCAGCGAATGCAGTTCCAAGGGGCAGTGAAAACCAGCTACAGCTTTCCGTGCTGGCAGCTTTCCTGTGGGCGCAATCGCTGGACGTTTCGAATTTGGCAACCGGGCTCTGCGAGAGAGAAATACACAGTGTTGCCCCTGTACCAACGAAAGCTTTTGTAGAAAGCGAATGTCTGTCTATCAGCGAATGTAGTTCCAAGGGGCAGTGAAAACCAGCTACAGCTTTCCGTGCTGGCAGCTTTCCTGTGGGCGCAATCGCTGGACGTTTCGAATTTGGCAACCGGGCTCTGCGAGAGAGAAATACACAGTGTTGCCCCTTTACGAAGGCAAGGTTTTGCAGAAAGCGAATGTCTGTCTAGCAGCGAATGTAGTTCCAAGAGACAGTGAAAACCAGCTACAGCTTTCCGTGCTGGCAGCTTTCCTGTGGGCGCAATCGCTGGACGTTTCGAATTTGGCAACCGGGCTCTGCGAGAGAGAAATACACAGTGTTGCCCCTGTACCAACGAAAGCTTTTGTAGAAAGCGAATGTCTGTCTATCAGCGAATGCAGTTCCAAGGGGCAGTGAAAACCAGCTACAGCTTTCCTTGCTGGCAGCTTTCCTGTGGGCGCAATCGCTGGACGTTTCGAATTTGGCAACCGGGCTCTGCGAGAGAGAAATACACAGTGTTGCCCGTGTTCCAACGAAAGCTTTTGTAGAAAGCGAATGTCTGTCTAGCAGCGAATGTAGTTCCAAGGGGCAGTGAAAACCAGCTACAGCTTTCCGTGCTGGCAGCTTTCCTGTGGGCGCAATCGCTGGACGTTTCGAATTTGGCAGCCGGGCTCTGCGAGAGAGAAATACACAGTGTTGCCCCTTTACGAACGAAAGCTTTTGTAGAAAGCGAATGTCTATCTATCAGCGAATGCAGTTCCAAGGGGCAGTGAAAACCAGCTACAGCTTTCCTTGCTGGCAGCTTTCCTGTGGGCGCAATCGCTGGACGTTTCGAATTTGGCAACCGGGCTCTGCGAGAGAGAAATACACAGTGTTGCCCCTTTACGAAGGCAAGGTTTTGCAGAAAGCGAATGTCTGTCTAGCAGCGAATGCAGTTCCAAGGGGCAGTGAAAACCAGCTACAGCTTTCCGTGCTGGCAGCTTTCCTGTGGGCGCAATCGCTGGACGTTTCGAATTTGGCAGCCGGGCTCTGCGAGAGAGAAATACACAGTGTTGCCCCTGTACCAACGAAAGCTTTTGTAGAAAGCGAATGTCTGTCTATCAGCGAATGCAGTTCCAAGGGGCAGTGAAAACCAGCTACAGCTTTCCGTGCTGGCAGCTTTCCTGTGGGCGCAATCGCTGGACGTTTCGAATTTGGCAACCGGGCTCTGCGAATGAGAAATACACAGTGTTGCCCCTGTACCAACGAAAGCTTTTGTAGAAAGCGAATGTCTGTCTATCAGCGAATGTAGTTCCAAGGGGCAGTGAAAACCAGCTACAGCTTTCCGTCCTGGCAGCTTTCCTGTGGGCGCAATCGCTGGACGTTTCGAATTTGGCAACCGGGCTCTGCGAGAGAGAAATACACAGTGTTGCCCCTTTACGAAGGCAAGGTTTTGCAGAAAGCGAATGTCTGTCTAGCAGCGAATGTAGTTCCAAGAGACAGTGAAAACCAGCTACAGCTTTCCGTGCTGGCAGCTTTCCTGTGGGCGCAATCGCTGGACGTTTCTAATTTGGCAACCGGGCTCTGCGAGAGAGAAATACACAGTGTTGCCCCTGTACCAACGAAAGCTTTTGTAGAAAGCGAATGTCTGTCTATCAGCGAATGCAGTTCCAAGGGGCAGTGAAAACCAGCTACAGCTTTCCGTGCTGGCAGCTTTCCTGTGGGCGCAATCGCTGGACGTTTCGAATTTGGCAACCGGGCTCTGCGAGAGAGAAATACACAGTGTTGCCCCTGTACCAACGAAAGCTTTTGTAGAAAGCGAATGTCTGTCTAGCAGCGAATGCAGTTCCAAGGGGCAGTGAAAACCAGCTACAGCTTTCCTTGCTGGCAGCTTTCCTGTGGGCGCAATCGCTGGACGTTTCGAATTTGGCAACCGGGCTCTGCGAGAGAGAAATACACAGTGTTGCCCCTGTACCAACGAAAGCTTTTGTAGAAAGCGAATGTCTGTCTAGCAGCGAATGCAGTTCCAAGGGGCAGTGAAAACCAGCTACAGCTTTCCTTGCTGGCAGCTTTCCTGTGGGCGCAATCGCTGGACGTTTCGAATTTGGCAACCAGGCTCTGCGAGAGAGAAATACACAGTGTTGCCCCTTTACGAAGGCAAGGTTTTGCAGAAAGCGAATGTCTGTCTATCAGCGAATGTAGTTCCAAGAGACAGTGAAAACCAGCTACAGCTTTCCGTGCTGGCAGCTTTCCTGTGGGCGCAATCGCTGGACGTTTCGAATTTGGCAGCCGGGCTCTGCGAGAGAGAAATACACAGTGTTGCCCCTTTACGAAGGCAAGGTTTTGCAGAAAGCGAATGTCTGTCTAGCAGCGAATGTAGTTCCAAGGGGCAGTGAAAACCAGCTACAGCTTTCCGTGCTGGCAGCTTTCCTGTGGGCGCAATCGCTGGACGTTTCTAATTTGGCAACCGGGCTCTGCGAGAGAGAAATACACAGTGTTGCCCCTGTACCAACGAAAGCTTTTGTAGAAAGCGAATGTCTGTCTATCAGCGAATGCAGTTCCAAGGGGCAGTGAAAACCAGCTACAGCTTTCCTTGCTGGCAGCTTTCCTGTGGGCGCAATCGCTGGACGTTTCGAATTTGGCAACCGGGCTCTGCGAGAGAGAAATACACAGTGTTGCCCCTGTACCAACGAAAGCTTTTGTAGAAAGCGAATGTCTGTCTAGCAGCGAATGTAGTTCCAAGGGGCAGTGAAAACCAGCTACAGCTTTCCGTGCTGGCAGCTTTCCTGTGGGCGCAATCGCTGGACGTTTCGAATTTGGCAACCGGGCTCTGCGAGAGAGAAATACACAGTGTTGCCCCTTTACGAACGAAAGCTTTTGTAGAAAGCGAATGTCTATCTATCAGCGAATGCAGTTCCAAGGGGCAGTGAAAACCAGCTACAGCTTTCCTTGCTGGCAGCTTTCCTGTGGGCGCAATCGCTGGACGTTTCGAATTTGGCAACCGGGCTCTGCGAGAGAGAAATACACAGTGTTGCCCCTGTACCAACGAAAGCTTTTGTAGAAAGCGAATGTCTGTCTAGCAGCGAATGTAGTTCCAAGGGGCAGTGAAAACCAGCTACTGCTTTCCGTGCTGGCAGCTTTCCTGTGGGCGCAATCGCTGGACGTTTCATATTTGGCAGCTGGGCTCTGCGAGAGAGAAATACACAGTGTTGCCCCTTTACGAAGGCAAGGTTTTACAGAAAGCGAATGTCTCTCTAGCAGCGAATGTAGTTGCAAGGGGCAGTGAAAACCAGCTACAGCTTTCCGTGCTGGCAGCTTTCCTGTGGGTGCAATCGCTGGACGTTTCGAATTTGGCAACCGGGCTCTGCGAGAGAGAAATACACAGTGTTGCCCCTGTACCAACGAAAGCTTTTGTAGAAAGCGAATGTCTGTCTAGCAGCGAATGCATTTCCAAGGGGCAGTGAAAACCAGCTACAGCTTTCCGTGCTGGCAGCTTTCCTGTGGGCGCAATCGCTGGACGTTTCGAATTTGGCAACCGGGCTCTGCGAGAGAGAAATACACAGTGTTGCCCCTGTACCAACGAAAGCTTTTGTAGAAAGCGAATGTCTGTCTAGCAGCGAATGCAGTTCCAAGGGGCAGTGAAAACCAGCTACAGCTTTCCTTGCTGGCAGCTTTCCTGTGGGCGCAATCGCTGGACGTTTCGAATTTGGCAACCGGGCTCTGCGAGAGAGAAATACACAGTGTTGCCCCTGTACCAACGAAAGCTTTTGTAGAAAGCGAATGTCTGTCTATCAGCGAATGCAGTTCCAAGGGGCAGTGAAAACCAGCTACAGCTTTCCGTGCTGGCAGCTTTCCTGTGGGCGCAATCGCTGGACGTTTCGAATTTGGCAGCCGGGCTCTGCGAGAGAGAAATACACAGTGTTGCCCCTTTACGAAGGCAAGGTTTTGCAGAAAGCGAATGTCTGTCTATCAGCGAATGTAGTTCCAAGAGACAGTGAAAACCAGCTACAGCTTTCCGTGCTGGCAGCTTTCCTGTGGGCGCAATCGCTGGACGTTTCGAATTTGGCAGCCGGGCTCTGCGAGAGAGAAATACACAGTGTTGCCCCTTTACGAAGGCAAGGTTTTGCAGAAAGCGAATGTCTGTCTATCAGCGAATGTAGTTCCAAGGGGCAGTGAAAACCAGCTACAGCTTTCCGTGCTGGCAGCTTTCCTGTGGGCGCAATCGCTGGACGTTTCGAATTTGGCAACCGGGCTCTGCGAGAGAGAAATACACAGTGTTGCCCCTGTACCAACGAAAGCTTTTGTAGAAAGCGAATGTCTGTCTATCAGCGAATGCAGTTCCAAGGGGCAGTGAAAACCAGCTACAGCTTTCCTTGCTGGCAGCTTTCCTGTGGGCGCAATCGCTGGACGTTTCGAATTTGGCAACCGGGCTCTGCGAGAGAGAAATACACAGTGTTGCCCCTGTACCAACGAAAGCTTTTGTAGAAAGCGAATGTCTGTCTATCAGCGAATGTAGTTCCAAGGGGCAGTGAAAACCAGCTACAGCTTTCCGTGCTGGCAGCTTTCCTGTGGGCGCAATCGCTGGACGTTTCGAATTTGGCAACCGGGCTCTGCGAGAGAGAAATACACAGTGTTGCCCCTGTACCAACGAAAGCTTTTGTAGAAAGCGAATGTCTGTCTATCAGCGAATGCAGTTCCAAGGGGCAGTGAAAACCAGCTACAGCTTTCCTTGCTGGCAGCTTTCCTGTGGGCGCAATCGCTGGACGTTTCGAATTTGGCAACCAGGCTCTGCGAGAGAGAAATACACAGTGTTGCCCCTTTACGAAGGCAAGGTTTTGCAGAAAGCGAATGTCTGTCTATCAGCGAATGTAGTTCCAAGAGACAGTGAAAACCAGCTACAGCTTTCCGTGCTGGCAGCTTTCCTGTGGGCGCAATCGCTGGACGTTTCGAATTTGGCAGCCGGGCTCTGCGAGAGAGAAATACACAGTGTTGCCCCTTTACGAAGGCAAGGTTTTGCAGAAAGCGAATGTCTGTCTAGCAGCGAATGTAGTTCCAAGGGGCAGTGAAAACCAGCTACAGCTTTCCGTGCTGGCAGCTTTCCTGTGGGCGCAATCGCTGGACGTTTCTAATTTGGCAACCGGGCTCTGCGAGAGAGAAATACACAGTGTTGCCCCTGTACCAACGAAAGCTTTTGTAGAAAGCGAATGTCTGTCTATCAGCGAATGCAGTTCCAAGGGGCAGTGAAAACCAGCTACAGCTTTCCTTGCTGGCAGCTTTCCTGTGGGCGCAATCGCTGGACGTTTCGAATTTGGCAACCGGGCTCTGCGAGAGAGAAATACACAGTGTTGCCCCTGTACCAACGAAAGCTTTTGTAGAAAGCGAATGTCTGTCTAGCAGCGAATGTAGTTCCAAGGGGCAGTGAAAACCAGCTACAGCTTTCCGTGCTGGCAGCTTTCCTGTGGGCGCAATCGCTGGACGTTTCGAATTTGGCAACCGGGCTCTGCGAGAGAGAAATACACAGTGTTGCCCCTTTACGAACGAAAGCTTTTGTAGAAAGCGAATGTCTATCTATCAGCGAATGCAGTTCCAAGGGGCAGTGAAAACCAGCTACAGCTTTCCTTGCTGGCAGCTTTCCTGTGGGCGCAATCGCTGGACGTTTCGAATTTGGCAACCGGGCTCTGCGAGAGAGAAATACACAGTGTTGCCCCTGTACCAACGAAAGCTTTTGTAGAAAGCGAATGTCTGTCTAGCAGCGAATGTAGTTCCAAGGGGCAGTGAAAACCAGCTACTGCTTTCCGTGCTGGCAGCTTTCCTGTGGGCGCAATCGCTGGACGTTTCATATTTGGCAGCTGGGCTCTGCGAGAGAGAAATACACAGTGTTGCCCCTTTACGAAGGCAAGGTTTTACAGAAAGCGAATGTCTCTCTAGCAGCGAATGTAGTTGCAAGGGGCAGTGAAAACCAGCTACAGCTTTCCGTGCTGGCAGCTTTCCTGTGGGTGCAATCGCTGGACGTTTCGAATTTGGCAACCGGGCTCTGCGAGAGAGAAATACACAGTGTTGCCCCTGTACCAACGAAAGCTTTTGTAGAAAGCGAATGTCTGTCTAGCAGCGAATGCATTTCCAAGGGGCAGTGAAAACCAGCTACAGCTTTCCGTGCTGGCAGCTTTCCTGTGGGCGCAATCGCTGGACGTTTCGAATTTGGCAACCGGGCTCTGCGAGAGAGAAATACACAGTGTTGCCCCTGTACCAACGAAAGCTTTTGTAGAAAGCGAATGTCTGTCTAGCAGCGAATGCAGTTCCAAGGGGCAGTGAAAACCAGCTACAGCTTTCCTTGCTGGCAGCTTTCCTGTGGGCGCAATCGCTGGACGTTTCGAATTTGGCAACCGGGCTCTGCGAGAGAGAAATACACAGTGTTGCCCCTGTACCAACGAAAGCTTTTGTAGAAAGCGAATGTCTGTCTATCAGCGAATGCAGTTCCAAGGGGCAGTGAAAACCAGCTACAGCTTTCCGTGCTGGCAGCTTTCCTGTGGGCGCAATCGCTGGACGTTTCGAATTTGGCAGCCGGGCTCTGCGAGAGAGAAATACACAGTGTTGCCCCTTTACGAAGGCAAGGTTTTGCAGAAAGCGAATGTCTGTCTATCAGCGAATGTAGTTCCAAGAGACAGTGAAAACCAGCTACAGCTTTCCGTGCTGGCAGCTTTCCTGTGGGCGCAATCGCTGGACGTTTCGAATTTGGCAGCCGGGCTCTGCGAGAGAGAAATACACAGTGTTGCCCCTTTACGAAGGCAAGGTTTTGCAGAAAGCGAATGTCTGTCTATCAGCGAATGTAGTTCCAAGGGGCAGTGAAAACCAGCTACAGCTTTCCGTGCTGGCAGCTTTCCTGTGGGCGCAATCGCTGGACGTTTCGAATTTGGCAACCGGGCTCTGCGAGAGAGAAATACACAGTGTTGCCCCTGTACCAACGAAAGCTTTTGTAGAAAGCGAATGTCTGTCTATCAGCGAATGCAGTTCCAAGGGGCAGTGAAAACCAGCTACAGCTTTCCTTGCTGGCAGCTTTCCTGTGGGCGCAATCGCTGGACGTTTCGAATTTGGCAACCGGGCTCTGCGAGAGAGAAATACACAGTGTTGCCCCTGTACCAACGAAAGCTTTTGTAGAAAGCGAATGTCTGTCTATCAGCGAATGTAGTTCCAAGGGGCAGTGAAAACCAGCTACAGCTTTCCGTGCTGGCAGCTTTCCTGTGGGCGCAATCGCTGGACGTTTCGAATTTGGCAACCGGGCTCTGCGAGAGAGAAATACACAGTGTTGCCCCTGTACCAACGAAAGCTTTTGTAGAAAGCGAATGTCTGTCTATCAGCGAATGCAGTTCCAAGGGGCAGTGAAAACCAGCTACAGCTTTCCTTGCTGGCAGCTTTCCTGTGGGCGCAATCGCTGGACGTTTCGAATTTGGCAACCGGGCTCTGCGAGAGAGAAATACACAGTGTTGCCCCTGTACCAACGAAAGCTTTTGTAGAAAGCGAATGTCTGTCTAGCAGCGAATGTAGTTCCAAGGCGCAGTGAAAACCAGCTACAGCTTTCCGTGCTGGCAGCTTTCCTGTGGGCGCAATCGCTGGACGTTTCGAATTTGGCAACCGGGCTCTGCGAGAGAGAAATACACAGTGTTGCCCCTTTACGAAGGCAAGGTTTTGCAGAAAGCGAATGTCTGTCTAGCAGCGAATGTAGTTCCAAGAGACAGTGAAAACCAGCTACAGCTTTCCGTGCTGGCAGCTTTCCTGTGGGCGCAATCGCTGGACATTTCGAATTTGGCAACCGGGCTCTGCGAGAGAGAAATACACAGTGTTGCCCCTGTACCAACGAAAGCTTTTGTAGAAAGCGAATGTCTGTCTATCAGCGAATGCAGTTCCAAGGGGCAGTGAAAACCAGCTACTGCTTTCCGTGCTGGCAGCTTTCCTGTGGGCGCAATCGCTGGACGTTTCGAATTTGGCAACCGGGCTCTGCGAGAGAGAAATACACAGTGTTGCCCCTGTACCAACGAAAGCTTTTGTAGAAAGCGAATGTCTGTCTATCAGCGAATGCAGTTCCAAGGGGCAGTGAAAACCAGCTACAGCTTTCCTTGCTGGCAGCTTTCCTGTGGGCGCAATCGCTGGACGTTTCGAATTTGGCAACCGGGCTCTGCGAGAGAGAAATACACAGTGTTGCCCCTGTACCAACGAAAGCTTTTGTAGAAAGCGAATGTCTGTCTAGCAGCGAATGCAGTTCCAAGGGGCAGTGAAAACCAGCTACAGCTTTCCTTGCTGGCAGCTTTCCTGTGGGCGCAATCGCTGGACGTTTCGAATTTGGCAACCGGGCTCTGCGAGAGAGAAATACACAGTGTTGCCCCTGTACCAACGAAAGCTTTTGTAGAAAGCGAATGTCTGTCTAGCAGCGAATGTAGTTCCAAGGGGCAGTGAAAGCCAGCTACAGCTTTCCGTGCTGGCAGCTTTCCTGTGGGCGCAATCGCTGGACGTTTCATATTTGGCAGCTGGGCTCTGCGAGAGAGAAATACACAGTGTTGCCCCTTTACGAAGGCAAGGTTTTACAGAAAGCGAATGTCTGTCTAGCAGCGAATGTAGTTCCAAGAGACAGTGAAAACCAGCTACAGCTTTCCGTGCTGGCAGCTTTCCTGTGGGCGCAATCGCTGGACTTTTCGAATTTGGCAACCGGGCTCTGCGAGAGAGAAATACACAGTGTTGCCCCTGTACCAACGAAAGCTTTTGTAGAAAGCGAATGTCTGTCTATCAGCGAATGCATTTCCAAGGGGCAGTGAAAACCAGCTACAGCTTTCCGTGCTGGCAGCTTTCCTGTGGGCGCAATCGCTGGACGTTTCGAATTTGGCAACCGGGCTCTGCGAGAGAGAAATACACAGTGTTGCCCCTGTACCAACGAAAGCTTTTGTAGAAAGCGAATGTCTGTCTATCAGCGAATGCAGTTCCAAGGGGCAGTGAAAACCAGCTACAGCTTTCCGTGCTGGCAGCTTTCCTGTGGGCGCAATTGCTGGACGTTTCGAATTTGGCAACCGGGCTCTGCGAGAGAGAAATACACAGTGTTGCCCCTGTTCCAACGTAAGCTTTTGTAGAAAGCGAATGTCTGTCTATCAGCAAATGCAGTTCCAAGAGACAGTGAAAACCAGCTACAGCTTTCCGTGCTGGCAGCTTTCCTGTGGGCGCAATCGCTGGACGTTTCGAATTTGGCAGCCGGGCTCTGCGAGAGAGAAATACACAGTGTTGCCCCTTTACGAAGGCAAGGTTTTGCAGAAAGCGAATGTCTGTCTATCAGCGAATGTAGTTCCAAGAGACAGTGAAAACCAGCTACAGCTTTCCGTGCTGGCAGCTTTCCTGTGGGCGCAATCGCTGGACGTTTCGAATTTGGCAGCCGGGCTCTGCGAGAGAGAAATACACAGTGTTGCCCCTTTACGAAGGCAAGGTTTTGCAGAAAGCGAATGTCTGTCTAGCAGCGAATGTAGTTCCAAGGGGCAGTGAAAACCAGCTACAGCTTTCCGTGCTGGCAGCTTTCCTGTGGGCGCAATCGCTGGACGTTTCGAATTTGGCAACCGGGCTCTGCGAGAGAGAAATACACAGCGTTGCCCCTGTACCAACGAAAGCTTTTGTAGAAAGCGAATGTCTGTCTATCAGCGAATGCAGTTCCAAGGGGCAGTGAAAACCAGCTACAGCTTTCCTTGCTGGCAGCTTTCCTGTGGGCGCAATCGCTGGACGTTTCGAATTTGGCAACCGGGCTCTGCGAGAGAGAAATACACAGTGTTGCCCCTGTACCAACGAAAGCTTTTGTAGAAAGCGAATGTCTGTCTATCAGCGAATGCAGTTCCAAGGGGCAGTGAAAACCAGCTACAGCTTTCCGTGCTGGCAGCTTTCCTGTGGGCGCAATCGCTGGACGTTTCGAATTTGGCAGCCGGGCTCTGCGAGAGAGAAATACACAGTGTTGCCCCTGTACCAATGAAAGGTTTTATAGAAAGCGAATGTCTGTCTATCAGCGAATGCAGTTCCAAGGGGCAGTGAAAACCAGCTACAGCTTTCCGTGCTGGCAGCTTTCCTGTGGGCGCAATCGCTGGACGTTTCGAATTTGGCAGCCGGGCTCTGCGAGAGAGAAATACACAGTGTTGCCCCTTTACGAAGGCAAGGTTTTGCAGAAAGCGAATGTCTGTCTATCAGCGAATGTAGTTCCAAGAGACAGTGAAAACCAGCTACAGCTTTCCGTGCTGGCAGCTTTCCTGTGGGCGCAATCGCTGGACGTTTCGAATTTGGCAGCCGGGCTCTGCGAGAGAGAAATACACAGTGTTGCCCCTTTACGAAGGCAAGGTTTTGCAGAAAGCGAATGCCTGTCTAGCAGCGAATGTAGTTCCAAGGGGCAGTGAAAACCAGCTACAGCTTTCCGTGCTGGCAGCTTTCCTGTGGGCGCAATCGCTGGACGTTTCGAATTTGGCAACCGGGCTCTGCGAGAGAGAAATACACAGTGTTGCCCCTGTACCAACGAAAGCTTTTGTAGAAAGCGAATGTCTGTCTATCAGCGAATGCAGTTCCAAGGGGCAGTGAAAACCAGCTACAGCTTTCCTTGCTGGCAGCTTTCCTGTGGGCGCAATCGCTGGACGTTTCGAATTTGGCAACCGGGCTCTGCGAGAGAGAAATACACAGTGTTGCCCCTGTACCAATGAAAGCTTTTGTAGAAAGCGAATGTCTGTCTATCAGCGAATGCAGTTCCAAGGGGCAGTGAAAACCAGCTACAGCTTTCCGTGCTGGCAGCTTTCCTGTGGGCGCAATCGCTGGACGTTTCGAATTTGGCAGCCGTGCTCTGCGAGAGAGAAATACACAGTGTTGCCCCTTTACGAAGGCAAGGTTTTGCAGAAAGCGAATGTCTGTCTATCAGCGAATGTAGTTCCAAGAGACAGTGAAAACCAGCTACAGCTTTCCGTGCTGGCAGCTTTCCTGTGGGCGCAATCGCTGGACGTTTCGAATTTGGCAACCGGGCTCTGCGAGAGAGAAATACACAGTGTTGCCCCTGTACCAACGAAAGCTTTTGTAGAAAGCGAATGTCTGTCTATCAGCGAATGCAGTTCCAAGGGGCAGTGAAAACCAGCTACAGCTTTCCGTGCTGGCAGCTTTCCTGTGGGCGCAATTGCTGGACGTTTCGAATTTGGCAACCGGGCTCTGCGAGAGAGAAATACACAGTGTTGCCCCTGTTCCAACGAAAGCTTTTGTAGAAAGCGAATGTCTGTCTATCAGCAAATGCAGTTCCAAGAGACAGTGAAAACCAGCTACAGCTTTCCGTGCTGGCAGCTTTCCTGTGGGCGCAATCGCTGGACGTTTCGAATTTGGCAGCCGGGCTCTGCGAGAGAGAAATACACAGTGTTGCCCCTTTACGAAGGCAAGGTTTTGCAGAAAGCGAATGTCTGTCTATCAGCGAATGTAGTTCCAAGAGACAGTGAAAACCAGCTACAGCTTTCCGTGCTGGCAGCTTTCCTGTGGGCGCAATCGCTGGACGTTTCGAATTTGGCAGCCGGGCTCTGCGAGAGAGAAATACACAGTGTTGCCCCTTTACGAAGGCAAGGTTTTGCAGAAAGCGAATGTCTGTCTAGCAGCGAATGTAGTTCCAAGGGGCAGTGAAAACCAGCTACAGCTTTCCGTGCTGGCAGCTTTCCTGTGGGCGCAATCGCTGGACGTTTCGAATTTGGCAACCGGGCTCTGCGAGAGAGAAATACACAGTGTTGCCCCTGTACCAACGAAAGCTTTTGTAGAAAGCGAATGTCTGTCTATCAGCGAATGCAGTTCCAAGGGGCAGTGAAAACCAGCTACAGCTTTCCTTGCTGGCAGCTTTCCTGTGGGCGCAATCGCTGGACGTTTCGAATTTGGCAACCGGGCTCTGCGAGAGAGAAATACACAGTGTTGCCCCTGTACCAACGAAAGCTTTTGTAGAAAGCGAATGTCTGTCTATCAGCGAATGCAGTTCCAAGGGGCAGTGAAAACCAGCTACAGCTTTCCGTGCTGGCAGCTTTCCTGTGGGCGCAATCGCTGGACGTTTCGAATTTGGCAGCCGGGCTCTGCGAGAGAGAAATACACAGTGTTGCCCCTGTACCAACGAAAGCTTTTGTAGAAAGCGAATGTCTGTCTAGCAGCGAATGCATTTCCAAGGGGCAGTGAAAACCAGCTACAGCTTTCCGTGCTGGCAGCTTTCCTGTGGGCGCAATCGCTGGACGTTTCGAATTTGGCAACCGGGCTCTGCGAGAGAGAAATACACAGTGTTGCCCCTGTACCAACGAAAGCTTTTGTAGAAAGCGAATGTCTGTCTATCAGCGAATGCAGTTCCAAGGGGCAGTGAAAACCAGCTACAGCTTTCCGTGCTGGCAGCTTTCCTGTGGGCGCAATTGCTGGACGTTTCGAATTTGGCAACCGGGCTCTGCGAGAGAGAAATACACAGTGTTGCCCCTGTTCCAACGAAAGCTTTTGTAGAAAGCGAATGTCTGTCTATCAGCAAATGCAGTTCCAAGAGACAGTGAAAACCAGCTACAGCTTTCCGTGCTGGCAGCTTTCCTGTGGGCGCAATCGCTGGACGTTTCGAATTTGGCAGCCGGGCTCTGCGAGAGAGAAATACACAGTGTTGCCCCTTTACGAAGGCAAGGTTTTGCAGAAAGCGAATGTCTGTCTATCAGCGAATGTAGTTCCAAGAGACAGTGAAAACCAGCTACAGCTTTCCGTGCTGGCAGCTTTCCTGTGGGCGCAATCGCTGGACGTTTCGAATTTGGCAGCCGGGCTCTGCGAGAGAGAAATACACAGTGTTGCCCCTTTACGAAGGCAAGGTTTTGCAGAAAGCGAATGTCTGTCTAGCAGCGAATGTAGTTCCAAGGGGCAGTGAAAACCAGCTACAGCTTTCCGTGCTGGCAGCTTTCCTGTGGGCGCAATCGCTGGACGTTTCGAATTTGGCAACCGGGCTCTGCGAGAGAGAAATACACAGTGTTGCCCCTGTACCAACGAAAGCTTTTGTAGAAAGCGAATGTCTGTCTATCAGCGAATGCAGTTCCAAGGGGCAGTGAAAACCAGCTACAGCTTTCCTTGCTGGCAGCTTTCCTGTGGGCGCAATCGCTGGACGTTTCGAATTTGGCAACCGGGCTCTGCGAGAGAGAAATACACAGTGTTGCCCCTGTACCAACGAAAGCTTTTGTAGAAAGCGAATGTCTGTCTATCAGCGAATGCAGTTCCAAGGGGCAGTGAAAACCAGCTACAGCTTTCCGTGCTGGCAGCTTTCCTGTGGGCGCAATCGCTGGACGTTTCGAATTTGGCAGCCGGGCTCTGCGAGAGAGAAATACACAGTGTTGCCCCTGTACCAATGAAAGCTTTTGTAGAAAGCGAATGTCTGTCTATCAGCGAATGCAGTTCCAAGGGGCAGTGAAAACCAGCTACAGCTTTCCGTGCTGGCAGCTTTCCTGTGGGCGCAATCGCTGGACGTTTCGAATTTGGCAGCCGGGCTCTGCGAGAGAGAAATACACAGTGTTGCCCCTTTACGAAGGCAAGGTTTTGCAGAAAGCGAATGTCTGTCTATCAGCGAATGTAGTTCCAAGAGACAGTGAAAACCAGCTACAGCTTTCCGTGCTGGCAGCTTTCCTGTGGGCGCAATCGCTGGACGTTTCGAATTTGGCAGCCGGGCTCTGCGAGAGAGAAATACACAGTGTTGCCCCTTTACGAAGGCAAGGTTTTGCAGAAAGCGAATGTCTGTCTAGCAGCGAATGTAGTTCCAAGGGGCAGTGAAAACCAGCTACAGCTTTCCGTGCTGGCAGCTTTCCTGTGGGCGCAATCGCTGGACGTTTCGAATTTGGCAACCGGGCTCTGCGAGAGAGAAATACACAGTGTTGCCCCTGTACCAACGAAAGCTTTTGTAGAAAGCGAATGTCTGTCTATCAGCGAATGCAGTTCCAAGGGGCAGTGAAAACCAGCTACAGCTTTCCTTGCTGGCAGCTTTCCTGTGGGCGCAATCGCTGGACGTTTCGAATTTGGCAACCGGGCTCTGCGAGAGAGAAATACACAGTGTTGCCCCTGTACCAATGAAAGCTTTTGTAGAAAGCGAATGTCTGTCTATCAGCGAATGCAGTTCCAAGGGGCAGTGAAAACCAGCTACAGCTTTCCGTGCTGGCAGCTTTCCTGTGGGCGCAATCGCTGGACGTTTCGAATTTGGCAGCCGTGCTCTGCGAGAGAGAAATACACAGTGTTGCCCCTTTACGAAGGCAAGGTTTTGCAGAAAGCGAATGTCTGTCTATCAGCGAATGTAGTTCCAAGAGACAGTGAAAACCAGCTACAGCTTTCCGTGCTGGCAGCTTTCCTGTGGGCGCAATCGCTGGACGTTTCGAATTTGGCAACCGGGCTCTGCGAGAGAGAAATACACAGTGTTGCCCCTGTACCAACGAAAGCTTTTGTAGAAAGCGAATGTCTGTCTATCAGCGAATGCAGTTCCAAGGGGCAGTGAAAACCAGCTACAGCTTTCCGTGCTGGCAGCTTTCCTGTGGGCGCAATCGCTGGACGTTTCGAATTTGGCAACCGGGCTCTGCGAGAGAGAAATACACAGTGTTGCCCCTGTACCAACGAAAGCTTTTGTAGAAAGCGAATGTCTGTCTATCAGCGAATGCAGTTCCAAGGGGCAGTGAAAACCAGCTACAGCTTTCCGTGCTGGCAGCTTTCCTGTGGGCGCAATCGCTGGACGTTTCGAATTTGGCAGCCGGGCTCTGCGAGAGAGAAATATACAGTGTTGCCCCTTTACGAACGAAAGCTTTTGTAGAAAGCGAATGTCTATCTATCAGCGAATGCAGTTCCAAGGGGCAGTGAAAACCAGCTACAGCTTTCCTTGCTGGCAGCTTTCCTGTGGGCGCAATCGCTGGACGTTTCGAATTTGGCAACCAGGCTCTGCGAGAGAGAAATACACAGTGTTGCCCCTTTACGAAGGCAAGGTTTTGCAGAAAGCGAATGTCTGTCTAGCAGCGAATGTAGTTCCAAGGGGCAGTGAAAACCAGCTACAGCTTTCCGTGCTGGCAGCTTTCCTGTGGGCGCAATCGCTGGACGTTTCTAATTTGGCAACCGGGCTCTGCGAGAGAGAAATACACAGTGTTGCCCCTGTACCAACGAAAGCTTTTGTAGAAAGCGAATGTCTGTCTATCAGCGAATGCAGTTCCAAGGGGCAGTGAAAACCAGCTACAGCTTTCCTTGCTGGCAGCTTTCCTGTGGGCGCAATCGCTGGACGTTTCGAATTTGGCAACCGGGCTCTGCGAGAGAGAAATACACAGTGTTGCCCCTGTACCAACGAAAGCTTTTGTAGAAAGCGAATGTCTGTCTATCAGCGAATGCAGTTCCAAGGGGCAGTGAAAACCAGCTACAGCTTTCCTTGCTGGCAGCTTTCCTGTGGGCGCAATCGCTGGACGTTTCGAATTTGGCAACCGGGCTCTGCGAGAGAGAAATACACAGTGTTGCCCCTGTACCAACGAAAGCTTTTGTAGAAAGCGAATGTCTGTCTAGCAGCGAATGCAGTTCCAAGGGGCAGTGAAAACCAGCTACAGCTTTCCTTGCTGGCAGCTTTCCTGTGGGCGCAATCGCTGGACGTTTCGAATTTGGCAACCAGGCTCTGCGAGAGAGAAATACACAGTGTTGCCCCTTTACGAAGGCAAGGTTTTGCAGAAAGCGAATGTCTGTCTAGCAGCGAATGTAGTTCCAAGGGGCAGTGAAAACCAGCTACAGCTTTCCGTGCTGGCAGCTTTCCTGTGGGCGCAATCGCTGGACGTTTCTAATTTGGCAACCGGGCTCTGCGAGAGAGAAATACACAGTGTTGCCCCTGTACCAACGAAAGCTTTTGTAGAAAGCGAATGTCTGTCTATCAGCGAATGCAGTTCCAAGGGGCAGTGAAAACCAGCTACAGCTTTCCTTGCTGGCAGCTTTCCTGTGGGCGCAATCGCTGGACGTTTCGAATTTGGCAACCGGGCTCTGCGAGAGAGAAATACACAGTGTTGCCCCTGTACCAAGGAAAGCTTTTGTAGAAAGCGAATGTCTGTCTATTAGCGAATGTAGTTCCAAGGGGCAGTGAAAACCAGCTACAGCTTTCCGTGCTGGCAGCTTTCCTGTGGGCGCAATCGCTGGACGTTTCGAATTTGGCAACCGGGCTCTGCGAGAGAGAAATACACAGTGTTGCCCCTGTACCAACGAAAGCTTTTGTAGAAAGCGAATGTCTGTCTATCAGCGAATGCAGTTCCAAGGGGCAGTGAAAACCAGCTACAGCTTTCCTTGCTGGCAGCTTTCCTGTGGGCGCAATCGCTGGACGTTTCGAATTTGGCAACCGGGCTCTGCGAGAGAGAAATACACAGTGTTGCCCCTGTACCAACGAAAGCTTTTGTAGAAAGCGAATGTCTGTCTAGCAGCGAATGTAGTTCCAAGGCGCAGTGAAAACCAGCTACAGCTTTCCTTGCTGGCAGCTTTCCTGTGGGCGCAATCGCTGGACGTTTCGAATTTGGCAACCGGGCTCTGCGAGAGAGAAATACACAGTGTTGCCCCTTTACGAAGGCAAGGTTTTGCAGAAAGCGAATGTCTGTCTAGCAGCGAATGTAGTTCCAAGAGACAGTGAAAACCAGCTACAGCTTTCCGTGCTGGCAGCTTTCCTGTGGGCGCAATCGCTGGACGTTTCGAATTTGGCAACCGGGCTCTGCGAGAGAGAAATACACAGTGTTGCCCCTGTACCAACGAAAGCTTTTGTAGAAAGCGAATGTCTGTCTATCAGCGAATGCAGTTCCAAGGGGCTGTGAAAACCAGCTACTGCTTTCCGTGCTGGCAGCTTTCCTGTGGGCGCAATCGCTGGACGTTTCGAATTTGGCAACCGGGCTCTGCGAGAGAGAAATACACAGTGTTGCCCCTGTACCAACGAAAGCTTTTGTAGAAAGCGAATGTCTGTCTATCAGCGAATGCAGTTCCAAGGGGCAGTGAAAACCAGCTACAGCTTTCCTTGCTGGCAGCTTTCCTGTGGGCGCAATCGCTGGACGTTTCGAATTTGGCAACCGGGCTCTGCGAGAGAGAAATACACAGTGTTGCCCCTGTACCAACGAAAGCTTTTGTAGAAAGCGAATGTCTGTCTATCAGCGAATGCAGTTCCAAGGGGCAGTGAAAACCAGCTACTGCTTTCCGTGCTGGCAGCTTTCCTGTGGGCGCAATCGCTGGACGTTTCGAATTTGGCAACCGGGCTCTGCGAGAGAGAAATACACAGTGTTGCCCCTGTACCAACGAAAGCTTTTGTAGAAAGCGAATGTCTGTCTATCAGCGAATGCAGTTCCAAGGGGCAGTGAAAACCAGCTACAGCTTTCCTTGCTGGCAGCTTTCCTGTGGGCGCAATCGCTGGACGTTTCGAATTTGGCAACCGGGCTCTGCGAGAGAGAAATACACAGTGTTGCCCCTGTACCAACGAAAGCTTTTGTAGAAAGCGAATGTCTGTCTAGCAGCGAATGCAGTTCCAAGGGGCAGTGAAAACCAGCTACAGCTTTCCTTGCTGGCAGCTTTCCTGTGGGCGCAATCGCTGGACGTTTCGAATTTGGCAGGCGGGCTCTGCGAGAGAGAAATACACAGTGTTGCCCGTGTTCCAACGAAAGCTTTTCTAGAAAGCGAATGTCTGTCTAGCAGCGAATGTAGTTCCAAGGGGCAGTGAAAACCAGCTACAGCTTTCCGTGCTGGCAGCTTTCCTGTGGGCGCAATCGCTGGACGTTTCGAATTTGGCAACCGGGCTCTGCGAGAGAGAAATACACAGTGTTGCCCCTGTACCAACAAAAGCTTTTGTAGAAAGCGAATGTCTGTCTATCAGCAAATGCAGTTCCAAGAGACAGTGAAAACCAGCTACAGCTTTCCTTGCTGGCAGCTTTCCTGTGGGCGCAATCGCTGGACGTTTCGAATTTGGCAACCGGGCTCTGCGAGAGAGAAATACACAGTGTTGCCCCTGTACCAACGAAAGCTTTTGTAGAAAGCGAATGTCTGTCTATCAGCGAATGTAGTTCCAAGGGGCAGTGAAAACCAGCTACAGCTTTCCGTGCTGGCAGCTTTCCTGTGGGCGCAATCGCTGGACGTTTCGAATTTGGCAGCCGGGCTCTGCGAGAGAGAAATACACAGTGTTGCCCCTTTACGAACGAAAGCTTTTGTAGAAAGCGAATGTCTATCTATCAGCGAATGCAGTTCCAAGGGGCAGTGAAAACCAGCTACAGCTTTCCTTGCTGGCAGCTTTCCTGTGGGCGCAATCGCTGGACGTTTCGAATTTGGCAGGCGGGCTCTGCGAGAGAGAAATACACAGTGTTGCCCCTGTACCAACGAAAGCTTTTGTAGAAAGCGAATGTCTGTCTAGCAGCGAATGTAGTTCCAAGGGGCAGTGAAAACCAGCTACAGCTTTCCGTGCTGGCAGCTTTCCTGTGGGCGCAATCGCTGGACGTTTCGAATTTGGCAACCGGGCTCTGCGAGAGAGAAATACACAGTGTTGCCCCTTTACGAAGGCAAGGATTTGCAGAAAGCGAATGTCTGTCTAGCAGCGAATGTAGTTCCAAGGGGCAGTGAAAACCAGCTACAGCTTTCCGTGCTGGCAGCTTTCCTGTGGGCGCAATCGCTGGACGTTTCGAATTTGGCAACCGGGCTCTGCGAGAGAGAAATACACAGTGTTGCCCCTGTACCAACGAAAGCTTTTGTAGAAAGCGAATGTCTGTCTAGCAGCGAATGTAGTTCCAAGGGGCAGTGAAAACCAGCTACAGCTTTCCGTGCTGGCAGCTTTCCTGTGGGCGCAATCGCTGGACGTTTCGAATTTGGCAGCCGGGCTCTGCGAGAGAGAAATACACAGTGTTGCCCCTTTACGAAGGCAAGGTTTTGCAGAAAGCGAATGTCTGTCTAGCAGCGAATGTAGTTCCAAGGGGCAGTGAAAACCAGCTACAGCTTTCCGTGCTGGCAGCTTTCCTGTGGGCGCAATCGCTGGACGTTTCGAATTTGGCAACCGGGCTCTGCGAGAGAGAAATACACAGTGTTGCCCCTGTACCAACGAAAGCTTTTGTAGAAAGCGAATGTCTGTCTATCAGCGAATGCAGTTCCAAGGGGCAGTGAAAACCAGCTACAGCTTTCCTTGCTGGCAGCTTTCCTGTGGGCGCAATCGCTGGACGTTTCGAATTTGGCAACCGGGCTCTGCGAGAGAGAAATACACAGTGTTGCCCCTGTACCAACGAAAGCTTTTGTAGAAAGCGAATGTCTGTCTATCAGCGAATGCAGTTCCAAGGGGCAGTGAAAACCAGCTACAGCTTTCCGTGCTGGCAGCTTTCCTGTGGGCGCAATCGCTGGACGTTTCGAATTTGGCAGCCGGGCTCTGCGAGAGAGAAATACAGAGTGTTGCCCCTGTACCAATGAAAGCTTTTGTAGAAAGCGAATGTCTGTCTATCAGCGAATGCAGTTCCAAGGGGCAGTGAAAACCAGCTACAGCTTTCCTTGCTGGCAGCTTTCCTGTGGGCGCAATCGCTGGACGTTTCGAATTTGGCAACCGGGCTCTGCGAGAGAGAAATACACAGTGTTGCCCCTGTACCAACGAAAGCTTTTGTAGAAAGCGAATGTCTGTCTAGCAGCGAATGTAGTTCCAAGGGGCAGTGAAAACCAGCTACAGCTTTCCGTGCTGGCAGCTTTCCTGTGGGCGCAATCGCTGGACGTTTCATATTTGGCAGCTGGGCTCTGCGAGAGAGAAATACACAGTGTTGCCCCTTTACGAAGGCAAGGTTTTACAGAAAGCGAATGTCTGTCTAGCAGCGAATGTAGTTCCAAGAGACAGTGAAAACCAGCTACAGCTTTCCGTGCTGGCAGCTTTCCTGTGGGCGCAATCGCTGGACGTTTCTAATTTGGCAACCGGGCTCTGCGAGAGAGAAATACACAGTGTTGCCCCTTTACGAACGAAAGCTTTTGTAGAAAGCGAATGTTTGTCTATCAGCGAATGCAGTTCCAAGGGGCAGTGAAAACCAGCTACAGCTTTCCGTGCTGGCAGCTTTCCTGTGGGCGCAATCGCTGGACGTTTCGAATTTGGCAGCCGGGCTCTGCGAGAGAGAAATACACAGTGTTGCCCCTGTACCAACGAAAGCTTTTGTAGAAAGCGAATGTCTGTCTATCAGCGAATGCAGTTCCAAGGGGCAGTGAAAACCAGCTACAGCTTTCCGTGCTGGCAGCTTTCCTGTGGGCGCAATCGCTGGACGTTTCGAATTTGGCAACCGGGCTCTGCGAATGAGAAATACACAGTGTTGCCCCTGTACCAACGAAAGCTTTTGTAGAAAGCGAATGTCTGTCTATCAGCGAATGTAGTTCCAAGGGGCAGTGAAAACCAGCTACAGCTTTCCGTGCTGGCAGCTTTCCTGTGGGCGCAATCGCTGGACGTTTCGAATTTGGCAACCGGGCTCTGCGAGAGAGAAATACACAGTGTTGCCCCTTTACGAAGGCAAGGTTTTGCAGAAAGCGAATGTCTGTCTAGCAGCGAATGCAGTTCCAAGGGGCAGTGAAAACCAGCTACAGCTTTCCGTGCTGGCAGCTTTCCTGTGGGCGCAATCGCTGGACGTTTCGAATTTGGGAGCCGGGCTCTGCGAGAGAGAAATACACAGTGTTGCCCCTGTACCAACGAAAGCTTTTGTAGAAAGCGAATGTCTGTCTATCAGCGAATGCAGTTCCAAGGGGCAGTGAAAACCAGCTACAGCTTTCCGTGCTGGCAGCTTTCCTGTGGGCGCAATCGCTGGACGTTTCGAATTTGGCAACCGGGCTCTGCGAGAGAGAAATACACAGTGTTGCCCCTGTACCAACGAAAGCTTTTGTAGAAAGCGAATGTCTGTCTATCAGCGAATGCAGTTCCAAGGGGCAGTGAAAACCAGCTACAGCTTTCCTTGCTGGCAGCTTTCCTGTGGGCGCAATCGCTGGACGTTTCGAATTTGGCAACCGGGCTCTGCGAGAGAGAAATACACAGTGTTGCCCCTGTACCAACGAAAGCTTCTGTAGAAAGCGAATGTCTGTCTATCAGCGAATGCAGTTCCAAGGGGCAGTGAAAACCAGCTACAGCTTTCCGTGCTGGCAGCTTTCCTGTGGGCGCAATCGCTGGACGTTTCGAATTTGGCAGCCGGGCTCTGCGAGAGAGAAATACACAGTGTTGCCCCTTTACGAAGGCAAGGTTTTGCAGAAAGCGAATGTCTGTCTAGCAGCGAATGCAGTTCCAAGGGGCAGTGAAAACCAGCTACAGCTTTCCGTGCTGGCAGCTTTCCTGTGGGCGCAATCGCTGGACGTTTCGAATTTGGCAGCCGGGCTCTGCGAGAGAGAAATACACAGTGTTGCCCCTGTACCAACGAAAGCTTTTTGTAGAAAGCGAATGTCTGTCTATCAGCGAATGCAGTTCCAAGGGGCAGTGAAAACCAGCTACAGCTTTCCGTGCTGGCAGCTTTCCTGTGGGCGCAATCGCTGGACGTTTCGAATTTGGCAACCGGGCTCTGCGAATGAGAAATACACAGTGTTGCCCCTGTACCAACGAAAGCTTTTGTAGAAAGCGAATGTCTGTCTATCAGCGAATGTAGTTCCAAGGGGCAGTGAAAACCAGCTACAGCTTTCCGTCCTGGCAGCTTTCCTGTGGGCGCAATCGCTGGACGTTTCGAATTTGGCAACCGGGCTCTGCGAGAGAGAAATACACAGTGTTGCCCCTTTACGAAGGCAAGGTTTTGCAGAAAGCGAATGTCTGTCTAGCAGCGAATGTAGTTCCAAGGGGCAGTGAAAACCAGCTACAGCTTTCCGTGCTGGCAGCTTTCCTGTGGGCGCAATCGCTGGACGTTTCGAATTTGGCAGCCGGGCTCTGCGAGAGAGAAATACACAGTGTTGCCCCTGTACCAACGAAAGCTTTTGAAGAAAGCGAATGTCTGTCTATCAGCGAATGCAGTTCCAAGGGGCAGTGAAAACCAGCTACAGCTTTCCGTGGTGGCAGCTTTCCTGTGGGCGCAATCGCTGGACGTTTCGAATTTGGCAACCGGGCTCTGCGAGAGAGAAATACACAGTGTTGCCCCTGTACCAACGAAAGCTTTTGTAGAAAGCGAATGTCTGTCTAGCAGCGAATGCAGTTCCAAGGGGCAGTGAAAACCAGCTACAGCTTTCCTTGCTGGCAGCTTTCCTGTGGGCGCAATCGCTGGACGTTTCGAATTTGGCAACCGGGCTCTGCGAGAGAGAAATACACAGTGTTGCCCCTGTACCAACGAAAGCTTTTGTAGAAAGCGAATGTCTGTCTAGCAGCGAATGTAGTTCCAAGGGGCAGTGAAAACCAGCTACAGCTTTCCTTGCTGGCAGCTTTCCTGTGGGCGCAATCGCTGGACGTTTCGAATTTGGCAACCGGGCTCTGCGAGAGAGAAATACACAGTGTTGCCCCTGTACCAACGAAAGCTTTTGTAGAAAGCGAATGTCTGTCTAGCAGCGAATGTAGTTCCAAGGGGCAGTGAAAACCAGCTACAGCTTTCCGTGCTGGCAGCTTTCCTGTGGGCGCAATCGCTGGACGTTTCGAATTTGGCAACCGGGCTCTGCGAGAGAGAAATACACAGTGTTGCCCCTTTACGAAGGCAAGGTTTTGCAGAAAGCGAATGTCTGTCTAGCAGCGAATGTAGTTCCAAGAGACAGTGAAAACCAGCTACAGCTTTCCGTGCTGGCAGCTTTCCTGTGGGCGCAATCGCTGGACGTTTCGAATTTGGCAGCCGGGCTCTGCGAGAGAGAACTACACAGTGTTGCCCCTGTACCAACGAAAGCTTTTGTAGAAAGCGAATGTCTGTCTATCAGCGAATGCAGTTCCAAGGGGCAGTGAAAACCAGCTACAGCTTTCCGTGCTGGCAGCTTTCCTGTGGGCGCAATCGCTGGACGTTTCGAATTTGGCAGCCGTGCTCTGCGAGAGAGAAATACACAGTGTTGCCCCTTTACGAAGGCAAGGTTTTGCAGAAAGCGAATGTCTGTCTATCAGCGAATGTAGTTCCAAGAGACAGTGAAAACCAGCTACAGCTTTCCGTGCTGGCAGCTTTCCTGTGGGCGCAATCGCTGGACGTTTCGAATTTGGCAGCCGGGCTCTGCGAGAGAGAAATACACAGTGTTGCCCCTTTACGAAGGCAAGGTTTTGCAGAAAGCGAATGTCTGTCTAGCAGCGAATGTAGTTCCAAGGGGCAGTGAAAACCAGCTACAGCTTTCCGTGCTGGCAGCTTTCCTGTGGGCGCAATCGCTGGACGTTTCGAATTTGGCAACCGGGCTCTGCGAGAGAGAAATACACAGTGTTGCCCCTGTACCAACGAAAGCTTTTGTAGAAAGCGAATGTCTGTCTATCAGCGAATGCAGTTCCAAGGGGCAGTGAAAACCAGCTACAGCTTTCCTTGCTGGCAGCTTTCCTGTGGGCGCAATCGCTGGACGTTTCGAATTTGGCAACCGGGCTCTGCGAGAGAGAAATACACAGTGTTGCCCCTGTACCAACGAAAGCTTTTGTAGAAAGCGAATGTCTGTCTATCAGCGAATGCAGTTCCAAGGGGCAGTGAAAACCAGCTACAGCTTTCCGTGCTGGCAGCTTTCCTGTGGGCGCAATCGCTGGACGTTTCGAATTTGGCAGCCGGGCTCTGCGAGAGAGAAATACACAGTGTTGCCCCTTTACGAACGAAAGCTTTTGTAGAAAGCGAATGTCTATCTATCAGCGAATGCAGTTCCAAGGGGCAGTGAAAACCAGCTACAGCTTTCCTTGCTGGCAGCTTTCCTGTGGGCGCAATCGCTGGACGTTTCGAATTTGGCAACCGGGCTCTGCGAGAGAGAAATACACAGTGTTGCCCCTGTACCAACGAAAGCTTTTGTAGAAAGCGAATGTCTGTCTAGCAGCGAATGTAGTTCCAAGGGGCAGTGAAAACCAGCTACAGCTTTCCGTGCTGGCAGCTTTCCTGTGGGCGCAATCGCTGGACGTTTCATATTTGGCAGCTGGGCTCTGCGAGAGAGAAATACACAGTGTTGCCCCTTTACGAAGGCAAGGTTTTACAGAAAGCGAATGTCTGTCTAGCAGCGAATGTAGTTCCAAGAGACAGTGAAAACCAGCTACAGCTTTCCGTGCTGGCAGCTTTCCTGTGGGCGCAATCGCTGGACGTTTCTAATTTGGCAACCGGGCTCTGCGAGAGAGAAATACACAGTGTTGCCCCTTTACGAACGAAAGCTTTTGTAGAAAGCGAATGTTTGTCTATCAGCGAATGCAGTTCCAAGGGGCAGTGAAAACCAGCTACAGCTTTCCGTGCTGGCAGCTTTCCTGTGGGCGCAATCGCTGGACGTTTCGAATTTGGCAGCCGGGCTCTGCGAGAGAGAAATACACAGTGTTGCCCCTGTACCAACGAAAGCTTTTGTAGAAAGCGAATGTCTGTCTATCAGCGAATGCAGTTCCAAGGGGCAGTGAAAACCAGCTACAGCTTTCCGTGCTGGCAGCTTTCCTGTGGGCGCAATCGCTGGACGTTTCGAATTTGGCAACCGGGCTCTGCGAATGAGAAATACACAGTGTTGCCCCTGTACCAACGAAAGCTTTTGTAGAAAGCGAATGTCTGTCTATCAGCGAATGTAGTTCCAAGGGGCAGTGAAAACCAGCTACAGCTTTCCGTGCTGGCAGCTTTCCTGTGGGCGCAATCGCTGGACGTTTCGAATTTGGCAACCGGGCTCTGCGAGAGAGAAATACACAGTGTTGCCCCTTTACGAAGGCAAGGTTTTGCAGAAAGCGAATGTCTGTCTAGCAGCGAATGCAGTTCCAAGGGGCAGTGAAAACCAGCTACAGCTTTCCGTGCTGGCAGCTTTCCTGTGGGCGCAATCGCTGGACGTTTCGAATTTGGGAGCCGGGCTCTGCGAGAGAGAAATACACAGTGTTGCCCCTGTACCAACGAAAGCTTTTGTAGAAAGCGAATGTCTGTCTATCAGCGAATGCAGTTCCAAGGGGCAGTGAAAACCAGCTACAGCTTTCCGTGCTGGCAGCTTTCCTGTGGGCGCAATCGCTGGACGTTTCGAATTTGGCAACCGGGCTCTGCGAGAGAGAAATACACAGTGTTGCCCCTGTACCAACGAAAGCTTTTGTAGAAAGCGAATGTCTGTCTATCAGCGAATGCAGTTCCAAGGGGCAGTGAAAACCAGCTACAGCTTTCCTTGCTGGCAGCTTTCCTGTGGGCGCAATCGCTGGACGTTTCGAATTTGGCAACCGGGCTCTGCGAGAGAGAAATACACAGTGTTGCCCCTGTACCAACGAAAGCTTCTGTAGAAAGCGAATGTCTGTCTATCAGCGAATGCAGTTCCAAGGGGCAGTGAAAACCAGCTACAGCTTTCCGTGCTGGCAGCTTTCCTGTGGGCGCAATCGCTGGACGTTTCGAATTTGGCAGCCGGGCTCTGCGAGAGAGAAATACACAGTGTTGCCCCTTTACGAAGGCAAGGTTTTGCAGAAAGCGAATGTCTGTCTAGCAGCGAATGCAGTTCCAAGGGGCAGTGAAAACCAGCTACAGCTTTCCGTGCTGGCAGCTTTCCTGTGGGCGCAATCGCTGGACGTTTCGAATTTGGCAGCCGGGCTCTGCGAGAGAGAAATACACAGTGTTGCCCCTGTACCAACGAAAGCTTTTTGTAGAAAGCGAATGTCTGTCTATCAGCGAATGCAGTTCCAAGGGGCAGTGAAAACCAGCTACAGCTTTCCGTGCTGGCAGCTTTCCTGTGGGCGCAATCGCTGGACGTTTCGAATTTGGCAACCGGGCTCTGCGAATGAGAAATACACAGTGTTGCCCCTGTACCAACGAAAGCTTTTGTAGAAAGCGAATGTCTGTCTATCAGCGAATGTAGTTCCAAGGGGCAGTGAAAACCAGCTACAGCTTTCCGTCCTGGCAGCTTTCCTGTGGGCGCAATCGCTGGACGTTTCGAATTTGGCAACCGGGCTCTGCGAGAGAGAAATACACAGTGTTGCCCCTTTACGAAGGCAAGGTTTTGCAGAAAGCGAATGTCTGTCTAGCAGCGAATGTAGTTCCAAGGGGCAGTGAAAACCAGCTACAGCTTTCCGTGCTGGCAGCTTTCCTGTGGGCGCAATCGCTGGACGTTTCGAATTTGGCAGCCGGGCTCTGCGAGAGAGAAATACACAGTGTTGCCCCTGTACCAACGAAAGCTTTTGAAGAAAGCGAATGTCTGTCTATCAGCGAATGCAGTTCCAAGGGGCAGTGAAAACCAGCTACAGCTTTCCGTGCTGGCAGCTTTCCTGTGGGCGCAATCGCTGGACGTTTCGAATTTGGCAACCGGGCTCTGCGAGAGAGAAATACACAGTGTTGCCCCTGTACCAACGAAAGCTTTTGTAGAAAGCGAATGTCTGTCTAGCAGCGAATGCAGTTCCAAGGGGCAGTGAAAACCAGCTACAGCTTTCCTTGCTGGCAGCTTTCCTGTGGGCGCAATCGCTGGACGTTTCGAATTTGGCAACCGGGCTCTGCGAGAGAGAAATACACAGTGTTGCCCCTGTACCAACGAAAGCTTTTGTAGAAAGCGAATGTCTGTCTAGCAGCGAATGTAGTTCCAAGGGGCAGTGAAAACCAGCTACAGCTTTCCTTGCTGGCAGCTTTCCTGTGGGCGCAATCGCTGGACGTTTCGAATTTGGCAACCGGGCTCTGCGAGAGAGAAATACACAGTGTTGCCCCTGTACCAACGAAAGCTTTTGTAGAAAGCGAATGTCTGTCTAGCAGCGAATGTAGTTCCAAGGGGCAGTGAAAACCAGCTACAGCTTTCCGTGCTGGCAGCTTTCCTGTGGGCGCAATCGCTGGACGTTTCGAATTTGGCAACCGGGCTCTGCGAGAGAGAAATACACAGTGTTGCCCCTTTACGAAGGCAAGGTTTTGCAGAAAGCGAATGTCTGTCTAGCAGCGAATGTAGTTCCAAGAGACAGTGAAAACCAGCTACAGCTTTCCGTGCTGGCAGCTTTCCTGTGGGCGCAATCGCTGGACGTTTCGAATTTGGCAGCCGGGCTCTGCGAGAGAGAACTACACAGTGTTGCCCCTGTACCAACGAAAGCTTTAGTAGAAAGCGAATGTCTGTCTATCAGCGAATGCAGTTCCAAGGGGCAGTGAAAACCAGCTACAGCTTTCCGTGCTGGCAGCTTTCCTGTGGGCGCAATCGCTGGACGTTTCGAATTTGGCAGCCGTGCTCTGCGAGAGAGAAATACACAGTGTTGCCCCTTTACGAAGGCAAGGTTTTGCAGAAAGCGAATGTCTGTCTATCAGCGAATGTAGTTCCAAGAGACAGTGAAAACCAGCTACAGCTTTCCGTGCTGGCAGCTTTCCTGTGGGCGCAATCGCTGGACGTTTCGAATTTGGCAGCCGGGCTCTGCGAGAGAGAAATACACAGTGTTGCCCCTTTACGAAGGCAAGGTTTTGCAGAAAGCGAATGTCTGTCTAGCAGCGAATGTAGTTCCAAGGGGCAGTGAAAACCAGCTACAGCTTTCCGTGCTGGCAGCTTTCCTGTGGGCGCAATCGCTGGACGTTTCGAATTTGGCAACCGGGCTCTGCGAGAGAGAAATACACAGTGTTGCCCCTGTACCAACGAAAGCTTTTGTAGAAAGCGAATGTCTGTCTATCAGCGAATGCAGTTCCAAGGGGCAGTGAAAACCAGCTACAGCTTTCCTTGCTGGCAGCTTTCCTGTGGGCGCAATCGCTGGACGTTTCGAATTTGGCAACCGGGCTCTGCGAGAGAGAAATACACAGTGTTGCCCCTGTACCAACGAAAGCTTTTGTAGAAAGCGAATGTCTGTCTATCAGCGAATGCAGTTCCAAGGGGCAGTGAAAACCAGCTACAGCTTTCCGTGCTGGCAGCTTTCCTGTGGGCGCAATCGCTGGACGTTTCGAATTTGGCAGCCGGGCTCTGCGAGAGAGAAATACACAGTGTTGCCCCTGTACCAACGAAAGCTTTTGTAGAAAGCGAATGTCTGTCTATCAGCGAATGCAGTTCCAAGGGGCAGTGAAAACCAGCTACAGCTTTCCGTGCTGGCAGCTTTCCTGTGGGCGCAATCGCTGGACGTTTCGAATTTGGCAACCGGGCTCTGCGAATGAGAAATACACAGTGTTGCCCCTGTACCAACGAAAGCTTTTGTAGAAAGCGAATGTCTGTCTATCAGCGAATGTAGTTCCAAGGGGCAGTGAAAACCAGCTACAGCTTTCCGTGCTGGCAGCTTTCCTGTGGGCGCAATCGCTGGACGTTTCGAATTTGGCAACCGGGCTCTGCGAGAGAGAAATACACAGTGTTGCCCCTTTACGAAGGCAAGGTTTTGCAGAAAGCGAATGTCTGTCTAGCAGCGAATGCAGTTCCAAGGGGCAGTGAAAACCAGCTACAGCTTTCCGTGCTGGCAGCTTTCCTGTGGGCGCAATCGCTGGACGTTTCGAATTTGGCAGCCGGGCTCTGCGAGAGAGAAATACACAGTGTTGCCCCTGTACCAACGAAAGCTTTTTGTAGAAAGCGAATGTCTGTCTATCAGCGAATGCAGTTCCAAGGGGCAGTGAAAACCAGCTACAGCTTTCCGTGCTGGCAGCTTTCCTGTGGGCGCAATCGCTGGACGTTTCGAATTTGGCAACCGGGCTCTGCGAATGAGAAATACACAGTGTTGCCCCTGTACCAACGAAAGCTTTTGTAGAAAGCGAATGTCTGTCTATCAGCGAATGTAGTTCCAAGGGGCAGTGAAAACCAGCTACAGCTTTCCGTCCTGGCAGCTTTCCTGTGGGCGCAATCGCTGGACGTTTCGAATTTGGCAACCGGGCTCTGCGAGAGAGAAATACACAGTGTTGCCCCTTTACGAAGGCAAGGTTTTGCAGAAAGCGAATGTCTGTCTAGCAGCGAATGTAGTTCCAAGGGGCAGTGAAAACCAGCTACAGCTTTCCGTGCTGGCAGCTTTCCTGTGGGCGCAATCGCTGGACGTTTCGAATTTGGCAGCCGGGCTCTGCGAGAGAGAAATACACAGTGTTGCCCCTGTACCAACGAAAGCTTTTGAAGAAAGCGAATGTCTGTCTATCAGCGAATGCAGTTCCAAGGGGCAGTGAAAACCAGCTACAGCTTTCCGTGCTGGCAGCTTTCCTGTGGGCGCAATCGCTGGACGTTTCGAATTTGGCAACCGGGCTCTGCGAGAGAGAAATACACAGTGTTGCCCCTGTACCAACGAAAGCTTTTGTAGAAAGCGAATGTCTGTCTATCAGCGAATGCAGTTCCAAGGGGCAGTGAAAACCAGCTACAGCTTTCCTTGCTGGCAGCTTTCCTGTGGGCGCAATCGCTGGACGTTTCGAATTTGGCAACCGGGCTCTGCGAGAGAGAAATACACAGTGTTGCCCCTGTACCAACGAAAGCTTTTGTAGAAAGCGAATGTCTGTCTAGCAGCGAATGTAGTTCCAAGGGGCAGTGAAAACCAGCTACAGCTTTCCTTGCTGGCAGCTTTCCTGTGGGCGCAATCGCTGGACGTTTCGAATTTGGCAACCAGGCTCTGCGAGAGAGAAATACACAGTGTTGCCCCTTTACGAAGGCAAGGTTTTGCAGAAAGCGAATGTCTGTCTAGCAGCGAATGTAGTTCCAAGGGGCAGTGAAAACCAGCTACAGCTTTCCGTGCTGGCAGCTTTCCTGTGGGCGCAATCGCTGGACGTTTCGAATTTGGCAGCCGTGCTCTGCGAGAGAGAAATACACAGTGTTGCCCCTTTACGAAGGCAAGGTTTTGCAGAAAGCGAATGTCTGTCTAGCAGTGAATGTAGTTCCAAGAGACAGTGAAAACCAGCTACAGCTTTCCGTGCTGGCAGCTTTCCTGTGGGCGCAATCGCTGGACGTTTCGAATTTGGCAACCGGGCTCTGCGAGAGAGAAATACACAGTGTTGCCCCTGTACCAACGAAAGCTTTTGTAGAAAGCGAATGTCTGTCTATCAGCGAATGCAGTTCCAAGGGGCAGTGAAAACCAGCTACAGCTTTCCTTGCTGGCAGCTTTCCTGTGGGCGCAATCGCTGGACGTTTCGAATTTGGCAACCGGGCTCTGCGAGAGAGAAATACACAGTGTTGCCCCTGTACCAACGAAAGCTTTTGTAGAAAGCGAATGTCTGTCTAGCAGCGAATGTAGTTCCAAGGGGCAGTGAAAACCAGCTACAGCTTTCCTTGCTGGCAGCTTTCCTGTGGGCGCAATCGCTGGACGTTTCGAATTTGGCAACCAGGCTCTGCGAGAGAGAAATACACAGTGTTGCCCCTTTACGAAGGCAAGGTTTTGCAGAAAGCGAATGTCTGTCTAGCAGCGAATGTAGTTCCAAGGGGCAGTGAAAACCAGCTACAGCTTTCCGTGCTGGCAGCTTTCCTGTGGGCGCAATCGCTGGACGTTTCGAATTTGGCAACCGGGTTCTGCGAGAGAGAAATACACAGTGTTGCCCCTGTACCAACGAAAGCTTTTGTAGAAAGCGAATGTCTGTCTATCAGCGAATGCAGTTCCAAGGGGCAGTGAAAACCAGCTACAGCTTTCCGTGCTGGCAGCTTTCCTGTGGGCGCAATCGCTGGACGTTTCGAATTTGGCAGCCGGGCTCTGCGAGAGAGAAATACACAGTGTTGCCCCTGTACCAATGAAAGCTTTTGTAGAAAGCGAATGTCTGTCTATCAGCGAATGCAGTTCCAAGGGGCAGTGAAAACCAGCTACAGCTTTCCTTGCTGGCAGCTTTCCTGTGGGCGCAATCGCTGGACGTTTCGAATTTGGCAGCCGGGCTCTGCGAGAGAGAAATACACAGTGTTGCCCCTGTACCAACGAAAGCTTTTGTAGAAAGCGAATGTCTGTCTATCAGCGAATGTAGTTCCAAGGGGCAGTGAAAACCAGCTACAGCTTTCCGTGCTGGCAGCTTTCCTGTGGGCGCAATCGCTGGACGTTTCGAATTTGGCAACCGGGCTCTGCGAGAGAGAAATACACAGTGTTGCCCCTTTACGAAGGCAAGGTTTTGCAGAAAGCGAATGTCTGTCTAGCAGCGAATGTAGTTCCAAGAGACAGTGAAAACCAGCTACAGCTTTCCGTGCTGGCAGCTTTCCTGTGGGCGCAATCGCTGGACGTTTCGAATTTGGCAACCGGGCTCTGCGAGAGAGAAATACACAGTGTTGCCCCTGTACCAACGAAAGCTTTTGTAGAAAGCGAATGTCTGTCTATCAGCGAATGCAGTTCCAAGGGGCAGTGAAAACCAGCTACAGCTTTCCGTGCTGGCAGCTTTCCTGTGGGCGCAATCGCTGGACGTTTCGAATTTGGCAACAGGGCTCTGCGAGAGAGAAATACACAGTGTTGCCCCTTTACGAAGGCAAGGTTTTGCAGAAAGCGAATGTCTGTCTAGCAGCGAATGTAGTTCCAAGGGGCAGTGAAAACCAGCTACAGCTTTCCGTGCTGGCAGCTTTCCTGTGGGCGCAATCGCTGGACGTTTCGAATTTGGCAACCGGGCTCTGCGAGAGAGAAATACACAGTGTTGCCCCTGTACCAACGAAAGCTTTTGTAGAAAGCGAATGTCTGTCTATCAGCGAATGCAGTTCCAAGGGGCAGTGAAAACCAGCTACAGCTTTCCTTGCTGGCGGCTTTCCTGTGGGCGCAATCGCTGGACGTTTCAAATTTGGTAACTGGGCTCTGCGAGAGAGAAATACACAGTGTTGCCCCTGTTCCAACGAAAGCTTTTGTAGAAAGCGAATGTCTGTCTATCAGCGAATGCAGTTCCAAGGGGCAGTGAAAACCAGCTACAGCTTTCCGTGCTGGCAGCTTTCCTGTGGGCGCAATCGCTGGACGTTTCGAATTTGGCAGCCGGGCTCTGCGAGAGAGAAATACACAGTGTTGCCCCTTTACGAAGGCAAGGTTTTGCAGAAAGCGAATGTCTGTCTAGCAGCGAATGTAGTTCCAAGGGGCAGTGAAAACCAGCTACAGCTTTCCGTGCTGGCAGCTTTCCTGTGGGCGCAATCGCTGGACGTTTCGAATTTGGCAACCGGGCTCTGCGAGAGAGAAATACACAGTGTTGCCCCTGTACCAACGAAAGCTTTTGTAGAAAGCGAATGTCTGTCTATCAGCGAATGCAGTTCCAAGGGGCAGTGAAAACCAGCTACAGCTTTCCTTGCTGGCAGCTTTCCTGTGGGCGCAATCGCTGGACGTTTCGAATTTGGCAACCGGGCTCTGCGAGAGAGAAATACACAGTGTTGCCCCTGTACCAACGAAAGCTTTTGTAGAAAGCGAATGTCTGTCTATCAGCGAATGCAGTTCCAAGGGGCAGTGAAAACCAGCTACAGCTTTCCGTGCTGGCAGCTTTCCTGTGGGCGCAATCGCTGGACGTTTCGAATTTGGCAGCCGGGCTCTGCGAGAGAGAAATACACAGTGTTGCCCCTTTACGAACGAAAGCTTTTGTAGAAAGCGAATGTCTATCTATCAGCGAATGCAGTTCCAAGGGGCAGTGAAAACCAGCTACAGCTTTCCTTGCTGGCAGCTTTCCTGTGGGCGCAATCGCTGGACGTTTCGAATTTGGCAACCGGGCTCTGCGAGAGAGAAATACACAGTGTTGCCCCTGTACCAACGAAAGCTTTTGTAGAAAGCGAATGTCTGTCTAGCCGCGAATGTAGTTCCAAGGGGCAGTGAAAACCAGCTACAGCTTTCCGTGCTGGCAGCTTTCCTGTGGGCGCAATCGCTGGACGTTTCATATTTGGCAGCTGGGCTCTGCGAGAGAGAAATACACAGTGTTGCCCCTTTACGAAGGCAAGGTTTTACAGAAAGCGAATGTCTGTCTAGCAGCGAATGTAGTTCCAAGAGACAGTGAAAACCAGCTACAGCTTTCCGTGCTGGCAGCTTTCCTGTGGGCGCAATCGCTGGACGTTTCTAATTTGGCAACCGGGCTCTGCGAGAGAGAAATACACAGTGTTGCCCCTTTACGAACGAAAGCTTTTGTAGAAAGCGAATGTCTGTCTATCAGCGAATGCAGTTCCAAGGGGCAGTGAAAACCAGCTACAGCTTTCCGTGCTGGCAGCTTTCCTGTGGGCGCAATCGCTGGACGTTTCGAATTTGGCAGCCGGGCTCTGCGAGAGAGAAATACACAGTGTTGCCCCTGTACCAACGAAAGCTTTTGTAGAAAGCGAATGTCTGTCTATCAGCGAATGCAGTTCCAAGGGGCAGTGAAAACCAGCTACAGCTTTCCGTGCTGGCAGCTTTCCTGTGGGCGCAATCGCTGGACGTTTCGAATTTGGCAACCGGGCTCTGCGAGAGAGAAATACACAGTGTTGCCC